>NW_020954567.1:23274731-23516405 GCF_900497805.2 Vombatus ursinus
AGAAAGAAAGAAAGAAAGAAAGAAAGAAAGAAAGAAAGAAAGAAAGACAGAAAAAGAAAAGAAATGAATAACGTGTTTTTCCTTGTAGACTTGTTAAAGATTTGAGTTGATTATTTTAGAAACCAACAAACTGTAACAAAGTTTGAATAAGTAGGTGGGTTTGTGGATGCATGGTTGGATGCAGAATGGGGTAGAGGAAGGGACGGAATGATAAGAAAATCTTCTGTAGCTTCCTTGCATCATAGAATGTGTGCCAGGCTCAGGTTGTGGCTTTACCTCGATTTTAAATGCCTTAATTAGAAGCTCATTATTTTAAAAAACAAAAAAAAAAACTAACCTCCTTTTGAGCTAAAGTTCATGACAACATGTCTACCCCCAAAGAGATTAAAGACAGATAAAGAAGCTTCCACTTTTACCAAAATCTTTATAGCATCATTTTTTTTCTGGCAGCAAAAACCAGGAAACAAAGTGAATATCCATTGGTTGGGAATGGCCAAAAATCTATGATAAATGAATGTAAATAGAAACAACAAATGTGAGGAATTCAGAGAAACATGGGAAGACCTGAATGAATTGATATGGAACAGAGAGAATGAAATCCACAATGTCTACAATAACGTAAATGAAAAGAAGTCATTAAGTTAACAAACATTTATTAAGTGCTTACTATATGCTCTAGCATTTATAATGATCGGTCTTGGTCCTAGAGAACAAACGATAAAATGTGATTCTCTCTTTTTAATAGAGAAGTACGGGCCTATGGGTGCAAAATATTCCACATACTGTCAGAAATGGTTACCATACGGGTTATTTGATTAATTGTCTTTCTTTGTTATAAGGAAGGCTCACTGATTTTTTGGTGGTGAGGGAATCAGAAAATCAGGAAATGACTGTCTTGTAAACAAAGGGCATCAATAAAACTTATTTAAACAAAATTCACCACGTCAGAGATTTCTTCCTAAGAGAGGAATTCAAATTTTTTAATATGATGTATATGGGAAATGGGTAATATTCCCATGTGTGTCTGTGCGTAAATGCCTGCAGGAATATAAGAAACTCAATTTTTGTTTACAGAAATGGTGTAGTAATACAATGGTGATAACTCTAGCTTTGCTTCTGGTGGATATTTTCCTTTTAAAGGCTGTCACGGACAAGTACTGCTTGTGCTAGTTCTTCCTTCTCTAGACTTTTTTTTCTCCTCCGAGAGTCCATGGAAATATCCTAATGGAACCCCGAAGGGTCCCCCAGAGTAAAATGGTTCCATTATGTTTCCCTAGATAATCTGAGTGCAAGGAGAAAGGACCAATCCACTGTGAAAACAGGGAACAGGGAATTAGATTGCCAAAAGAATTCCAACCTGATTCATTTCAGGCTTCGATATAAATACTGGAAAGGTGATTTAAAAAATAATCTCTTTTTCACCTCACTAATCTTTCTTTAAAGACCCATAACTAAATAACAACAAACTTTTCAAGGGCATTGTGGAAACTGTGGACATATTGCTACAGGTTGCAAAAATTTAGTACCTACCAAATATCAAGAAAGACATGATTGTAGGGCCAGAAAATAAACCAGAGGCTTGCTATCTTTCATAAACTAAGAAGCAATGAATCCCCATTCCAGACCTCCATATCTCTTTGAGAATTCACTATTTAAGCTATCATAAAACTAGAGCGTTATCACAGATAAAATTATCATCAGTGATCACTCCACAAAAGAATACTGGCATATAAAATGTAAGAATATTTTAATAGATGTTATTACATCAAATACTCATATCCTCCAAACCACATGGGAAGAAAAACTTTCAAAACACAGAGACCTACTGGAAGAAACAATACCATGTGGGAATAGGAAGAAGTACATATCATCTCTGTCACACTATTGTCCCCCCAAGATGCTTTCTTTGAGTCTAGAGAAAATGGGCCTGCATCCCAATACTTTTATTCAGTCACAAAAATTAATCATTGTATCTGCCTGCACAGTAGTTTACCCAACATTAAGCATAGAAAAATAAGATAGTGTCTTGAACCCAGACCATTTCTATCTGAAGTGCATAAAATAGAAAGATGAGAATAATGACATGATGATGATAATGATATCTATTAATACTCCAACATTCACAAAGTACTTTGTACACATATTATCACATCAAATAGGTACTACAGGTATTATTATCCACAAATTACAGATGAAGAAACTGAGGCTCAGAAAGCTTAAGTGATTTTCTCATTACCAAATAGCTAATAAATGGCAGGGGTAGGATTGGAACCCAGGACTTCTTGACTCCAAGTTCTGTTCCCATTCCACTGCACTGTACTGTCTTTCTGAAACAAAACCAGCAACACACAACACCCTTAGAAAATAACATAGTAGACACTGTTCAGGTTAAGGCACTTATCCTTTTGGAGGAGGGAGGGAGGTAGATGATTTAGATGGGGAAAAGATCTACAGTTTGCCAAGCAAAGTGGGAGGATTCAGAGGAAGAAATTTGATTTTGTTAGCACTTTGTGGTCACCTGTCATCATTCTTCAAGTCTTAATTATCCTACCCTCCATGGAAAAGAGCCAGTCATACTCACATGATTCTTGCCCATCTCTTTGTGGGTGAACCCATTTCTGTAGCCTGAGATTCTATAGTAATAACTCAGTCTCAAGCTCCCTGTCTCTTCAACAAGAGCCTGGTGAGAAGTTCTGATTAACTTTTGGAAAGTCAAGAGGAAGAAGGACAGATAGGTGACTACCAACCTGTTTTAAAACTACAGCTGAGTTGCCAAGGGTGTATATGATGAATGGGAAAGAACTTCAAATGCAGGAAATGTCAGCTTTGTCCCCTGCTTTCCAGTATTGATGGAGCTAGGGATTGAACGCATTTGTGCTGTGGTAAATGGAGCTGTTTTAAGTAATTTCATTTATCTTCCTTCAGGAATCAACCAGAGTCCATGGTGACATATCTAACCTATGGACACCTGTCTGTCTCATTGTGAAGCCTTTTTTTCCTGAATTGACATAATGTAATAATCAGAGAGGTCATCAGTATCTCAATGATGTCTTTGAGGACCCAGGCACAAAACACTCAGAGATTACACATATATATTTATACCAGAGTTGTAAATAGGGTGGGGACACAGGGCTTTGCCCCAAAGTGGAAAAATTAGAGGGGACCAGCAATGCCTTCCCATAGCTCGGTTCTTCCTCTACTCACCTAACTCATGGTGGTCTTATTCAGGGAATATTTCCTTTTGCTTTAGCAGTGAAGAAATCTCTGACTGTCCTGGGGTAGGCTCCCTTTTTTTGGGGTCTCCATTCGAGTACTTCCCATCCCCCCAAACAGCAAATAAATATAGTGGTTTATAGGCCAACTGGCCCTCCTCCCCATCTTGTTATTAGGAACAAAATTTCCTGATTATGGCTCTGGCATTCACATACAGTCTACTTTCTTTTATCAATTTTAACAGAGGGAGATAATACAAAGATGAGACAATGTTGGAAAGACGATATTGGGAAAAGTCAATCCGAAGGAGGACATGTGAGTTAGTTGAAAACATTTCTAGGATTAGCTAGAAAACAATAAATCACATCTATGAAGCTGAATCAAAGGCTTGATAAGGGAAACCCCAATTCAAGCTTGATGAAATGAGAGAATGTAAGGGACAGGTAACATAGACAAAGAGATGTAAGTGCTTGCCTCTTTCAGATTTTGGCTTTGAAGTTTGAAAGGATGTGTTCATTTGCATGTGAAAGGGGCAGGATAGACCAAGATGAGGGGCCAGCCCCAGTTCTCTTTTTTTCACCCACTCACAGACCAGGGACAAATGGGAGAGAGGGAGAGATTAAAATCTGAGTTGTCAATCTTGTTGAGAATTGAACTGTAGAATTAGTTGAAAAAAGAACCCATCTTTTAGGAATGTGTATCTCTTGGAAAGTGCATAAAGAGGAAGAACAGATTTGTCTCTCTCCTCTCTCTCCCCCATCAGCAATGCAATTTTGTAGCAGAAGCACATGGCATTATCCCATGGAGCGGTGTCAGCTACAGAGTCCAGCTGTCAAGAGAAGTCAAGAGACCAGTGTCTGTCACTGGTCCTAAGACCTAGGTTCTGATACTTTCCTCAAAGTGCGTAACAGTACCCCCGAGGTGGGGGGAATTTTAGAAGGCCTGTGTGACCTTGGATGAGTCTCTTTACTTCATTTCCCTGTTCTGTAAAGTAGGACTGATAATACTTGCCTGTAGGACAGGGGTTTTACCCTAGGTCTGTAAATTTTTAACAAAAATATTTATCATTATATTTCAATATAATTTGTTTCCTTTGCAATCCTGTGCACTTCATTTCATAAGAATATCTAGTATTTATATATAAACTTCAAGGTTTGCAAAGGACTTTACAAATGTTACCTTATTCCTCACAACAACCCTGGAAGGTAGATACTCTTATTATCTCAATTTACAGATGAGGAAACTGAGACTGGCAGAAGGTAATTGACTTATCTAGGGTCACATAGCTAGTAAGCATTTGAAGCTGGATTTACACTCAAGGTTCCTGGGCCAGTTCTCTATCTACTATGCCTCCTGGCTGCCTCTGAAAGGCATTTTAAAACATTATTCCAAGCAGGGGCCATTAGCTTCACCAGACTGCTAAAGGGAGGTTCATAACACACTCAAAAAAACCATACAAATGTTCATTGACTGATAGACCAGGGCAGGAGTGGGTAACCTTTGGCCTTGAGGCCACATGTGGCCCTCTAGGTCCTCCAGTGCAGCCCTTTGACTGAATCCAAACTCCCTGCCCCTGGACTAGGGGATTTTAAAATCAAATAAAGGGAAGGAAAATTGCTCAGAAAAAGAAAACAATACTATTTTGAAAATATGGTATTTCAATAAAATACGGTTACAAAAGATAATCAGAGAATTTTAGAGTTAGAAGAATCACAGAGGACAAGTTCAACTGCAGCCCAAATCCTGATTCCCATCAACAGCCTCCCTAAGGGGATAGCCGGCTAGGCAGCCAACAATTGCATTCACTTTTTTAGCCCCTATGTCACATTTTCTTTTTATCTTAATTATGCTGTTTTTACTGCACAGGGAATTGTATATTACATAATCGAATTAATCCGCCCAATCCTCAATAACTTCATTTGTTTAGTAGAGTCATTTTGCACGTAAGTTCCTTGAGGGAAAGGACTTTTTATCTTTGTCTTTGCATCCCCAGCACTTAGCATAGTGAGTGGCCCATATCGTGCTCTTAATAAATACTTATTGATTAATTGATGGTAACAGTTTTGATGACTTATCAGGTTTTAAAACCTGGAAAACCAAGTTCATTTTCCTCAATTTTTTAAAAGTGCCCTTTGAACCTGGAAAGACTTACATGAACTGATGCAGAGTGAAATGAGCAGAACCAGGAGAACATTGTACACAGTAACAGCCACATTATGGGATGACCTGACTTTAATAGACTTGCCTTTTCACAGCAATGCAAGAATCTAAGACAACTCCAAAGCACTCACGATGAAAATTGCAATCCACATCCAGAGAAAGAGTTATGGGGTCCAAATGCAGATGGAAACATCCTATTTGCTCTCCTTTTCCTTTGTTGTTTTGTTTTATTGCTTCATTCTCTTTCTCAGGGTTCCACCCATTAGTTCTAATTGTTCTTTACATCATGATTAATGGGAAAATATGCTTAATATGAATGTATAAGTAGAGCCTATATCAGATTGCACACTATCGGAGGTGGAGAGGGAATGAGAGGGAGAGAAAATTAAACTCAAAATCTTATGGAAGTGAATGTTGAAAACTAAAAATAAATAAATTTATTATCAAGATAAAAAAGTACCCTTTGACATTCTTTTTCTTTTTTTTAAGGCAATTGGGGTTAAGTGACTTGCCCAAGGTCACACAGCTAGTAAGTGTCAAGTGTTTGGTCTGAGGTTGGATTTGAACTCAGGTTGTCCTGACTTCAGGGCCAGTGCTCTATCCACTGTGCTACCTAGCTCCCCTTCCCTTTGACATTCTTGACAATTTTCTTTGTAAATTTTGCAATTTTCAAATCCAGTTTTTATAAAGAAACCAAATGACATTTTTATTGGTACTACATTAAACCTATACATTTAATTTGGGAATTGTCTTTTTTATTATCTTAATCTCACTCATTCATAAACTTGAATGTCCCTCAAGTTAGTTAGCTTTCTTATATCTGTCGTTGCATTTTTATAGATGTCTTTAAAAGGGGCATGTATCTAGGCAAATTCATTCCTAAATATTTAATTTTGTTGTGAATAGGTATTTCTTTAAATGTATTTTCTTGGTATGGATTGATAGATTATTAGCATATGAGTGATTTTTGTGGATCTATGTTGTATCTGCATGCTAGCTGAACTCTTTATCTCAATTTTTGGTTAAGCTGAAATTTTTATGCATACTATCATTTCATCTTTGAATATGGTATTTTGCTTTTTCCATTTCCCATGTTAATCTCACAAATATAGAAATTCTTAATCTGGAGTCTGTGAACTTTAAAAAAAAAGAAATTTATATAACTATTTCAATATAATTGTTTCTGTAACTCTATATATTTTATTTTACGCATCTAGAAACATTATTCTGAGAAGGTAATTCACCAAATTGCCAAAGAGGTCCATAATAGGAAAAAAAGGTTAAAAACCTCTACTCTAATATAGATTATAAGAACCTTTGTTCTAATATGATAGAGGCAACTAGGTGGCTGAGTGTAGTAGACCTCGAGTCAGGAAGACTTGAATTCAAGTTTGACCTCAGACACTAGCTATGTAACCCACCAAGTCGCTTGAATTTCTCTTTGCCTCAGTTTTCTCAATTGTAAAATAAAGACAATAATAGTACCTACCTCTCAGGATTGTTGTGAGGATCAAATGAGCTAATATTTGTACAGCATCTTGTAAATCTTAAAGCACTATATAAATACTAGCTATTATTATAATTAATATTTTTTCTATGAATTACTAGCATTTCTAACATTATGACAAGTAAACAAGGGCACCTTTATTTCAAAGAAATCTGAGTAGATACTTTTGTCATGTTGTGGAAAAACTAAGTTATTTCTATCCTCTTTGGTCACATTTTAAAAATTACAGATGAATTTTGGATTGCATCAAAAGATTTTCTATTAATGTGATTATATGAATTTTTTAAAAATCCTACCATAACATATTATTTTCATGGTTTTTCTGATATTGAATCAGACTACTACAATTGTTACAAATCCTGCTTGGTCATGACAGAGAATTTTAAAAACATATTGCTGTTTTCTGTTAGCTAGTATTTGGTTTAGTAGTTTTATATCCATCTTGATTAGGGAAATCAACTTACAGTTTTATTTTCTAGTGTTATCTTTGTAAAATTTCAAAATCAGTACCACATTTTATCTTCATTAAAAAGTATAGGAATAGTCCTCTGCTTTTTCTTGGAATTATATATGTAACACAAGGATTATTTATCCTTTGAAAACTTGGCAAAATTTAGTTATTAACCATTCTGGGCCAGTGTTTTTAGAAGGCTAATTTATAGAATTGTTTTATTTTCTACTCTTAAGATAAGTCTATTTACATTATCTTCATCTTCTTGTGCTAATATTTACTATTTGTATTTTTGTTAACAATCATTAATTTTATTTAAGTACTCTAATTAGCATATAATTATAAATATTCCCTGATGATATCCTTAATTTCTTTATGATTATAGCTCTATATTTTCATTTCTAATTTTGGTAATTTGCATTGTCTCTCTTTTTTTTTGTCCTTTGTTAATGGTTTATAAGGTTTATTGGCCTTTCTCAAAAATTAGTTGTAGGCTTTATTTATTAATTTAATTTCTTTTAAAGTTTTCAACTCTATGTAATTTGCTCAACTTTATTAGCTTTCTTTTTTTAAACTCTGGTTTGGTTTTTTCCTTTGTTCCTTCAGCATTATCTTTAGCTGCAAATTAATCGAAGTAGTTTCTATTTTTCTCTCTTATTGCTGTCAGCACTAATTTGTTTGCTCTAAGAATGGTTTTGGCTTCAGCCTACAGATTGTGACAGGTTCTATTGGTATTACTGTTAACTTTTTAACATTCCTGTGGGTTTTTTGCTTTCTTTTTTAAGTCAATTATTTTATATACACACACGAATATGTTTTTTAAAGCTGCCATGTGAGTATGATCAGGCTGGAACACATTACAAATGAGAAATTACTCAGAAACGTCATAAAGAATATCCGCAAAGAAATGTAAGACTAGGGGGAAAAACAGATGGGCTGGTCATATTTCAAGAATAGGAGATAACTGGCCAACCTGACTATCCCATTAGGTTTGATGCAACATCAGGGAAATTTAAGAAAGGCACTCAGCATGTTAGGTGGAAACCCTGTTGCGAAATTGCGGAAGGCCATGAAAGGGGATAGTAAAGGATTAATAAACTTGAATTCAGCAACATTGGAGGAAATACCCACATCGATGACATCATGCATCCATTGGAGTAGCCTTATATCTTTTAGCTTTCTAGCTTATTAAATAAGCATTTCAGATTTGGAATTTCTTTACTGTTGATCTTTTTACTGGTTGTTATATTCTAGAAAACGAAGTATTGAGGTCCTCTTCTATTATTTTTGAAATGTTGTTACTATTTCTCAGTACTGTTAAACTGTTGAATTATTTGGTGCATATAAATAAAAAATGTTTAAGTATTTGTTATGCACTGTTTCTTCAGTGGTCACATAATAATACCCTTGCCTACATCTTTTGATGTTTTCTGGTTTGAATTCAATTTTGTTTTGATATTCCTATTGCTTTGAAATTATAGTTGTATGACATCTTAAAACAGCCCCTTAATTTTAATATTCAGATTCTTTTGTGTTGAGTTTCCTATAATCAACATTTGATGGATTTTTAAATCCATTCTGCTTCTTTTTATTTTAATAGGGGGGTTCATACAATTCATATTTACAGTTATAAATGTAAAATTTAGTTTGTCTTTGGGTATTTTTTCTCCTATTTTTATTCTTAATAGTGATAGCTGACATTTATGTCCTGCTTTATATACATTATTACATTTGGTCCTCACACAAACTCTATGAGGTGAAGATATCAGTATCATCACCCTCAGTTCACGTATGAGGAAACTAAAGCTCAATGGTCACACTGTTGGTAAGTATCAGAGGCAGGATTTCTTGAGGAACCATCTGTTCTCAGTGGCAGAGACAATGGGAGAGAGAGAAATTCATTTGAGAAGGGGGCTGGGGCAACCTATCTGGATGACAATAACAGCCCTGGTTAGGCAGTAGAGGTGACAGTAGGAGCAAGTGAATGAAGAGAAATGAACCTAATAGATATGGCAGAGTCTCCTCTATCAGAGGCAGCTCTAGTAGATGATGCAGTGGGTCTGGAGTCAGGAAGATCTGAGCTCAAATCTGACTCTCAGACACTTAATAGTCATGTTTGCCAAGTTCAAATCAAAATCATCTTCTAAATCCACTGTCCAATACTATTTTTAGTATGATCCTTGTTCTACTATAACTGATCTATATTGGTAGAAGGAATTTCCTCACTGGGAATTCCCTATACCAATTAAATTACAAGTCCAGATAAAAAATATACATGCATAAAAATATATACACTCATACATGCATACATACATACATACATGCATATATATGTGTGTATAAACTTTGTATTTTTGTTAATCATACTATATGTTTGTGTCTCAAACTTGTATTTGTATCTCAAATTTGTTTTCATTCAATTATAAACTTTTATATCCCTTAATTCATGACCTTAGCTATAGCGAGTAGCAGACTTAAAGTAAGAATACATTTGGAGTCTCTCCCTGACAGGGATCTTTTCCTATATAGGTTTTTACTGATAAATTCTTTGAGGTCTTGCTGACTTTTGAATGATTATCTTTTGCCTTTGAATGATTATCCTTCGAGATAACGTGCTCTAACGTGCAATTTGAAAAATTCTTACACCTAACTTTGGGCCTTTAAAACTTGCCTATTTTTTTCTCCACATTACTGCTAATGAATATGAGTTATTTTGATTGACAATTCCTTTTCTGTTTTAAAACTGTAAGGATCTCCATTTGTTTCAATAATTTTAAAATGTAATAATAATAATAATAATATATCTAAGAGACTTATATTTCAATTTCTCTACATGTAGAGTCCTCTGACTTCTTTCACACTTAGCCACTTGGGAAAATTTTCTATTAACTCTTCACATGAAGTATAATTTTCCCTTTTCTCTTTAGGAATCCCAATTATTATGTTTTGAACATCTTGGTCTATGTTCCAAATCTATTACTTTGTACTATAAATCCATTTGTTGCTTTAAAAAATTATCACTATCTTTTGTTTTTACAAAATAAAAGTCCCTATTTCCCAAATTGTCCCTATTTCCTAATACTTTGCTGAAACTACTATCTCAATTAGTTTATTTGCCTGGTATTTAGGATTTTAAAAGTAAATCATTATCTCATTAGCAAATAAGAATGGTTTTGTCTTTACTTTGCCTGTCTTTATGCCTTTAAATTCTCTTTCCCTTTTTATTGACATTGCTGGAATTCCTGGAACTATATCACATAATAGCAGGGAGCATGGCTTTACTTTACTCCTCTATTTACTGGGAAAGCTTCTAATGTGTCCCCATTGCTTATGATGCTTGCTTTTGACCATTTATTGCTTTTTAAGATCCATTACTCTGGGTACGCTCTTCCATTTTGTTTCCATTATCCATTCATCTCTATTTACCTCCATTTATTTTGCCTTTTGCTACTCCTCTAATGATTTTAGATTTTCTATGTTGTTTTGTATTTTTTTCTAATCACGACTTTATCTCATCCCACAGTTTTTTCTTACTAAAGAAGATTCTTGCTATAATTTTTAAATAATTTGTTTTAAATAAAAAAAAATTTTTTAATTGTTTTATCCTTTGGTATTTCTTCCCTCACTGCCAGAAGTGCTTTGGTATACATTTCTATAAAAACTTTATTCCCTGAATCTTCTATTTTATATAATTTATCGGTTGTGTTAGCCTTTCCTTTATCTTTGTTCATTAGCTAATAGATTATTTTCTTGTCCGAGTTTATGGGATTTCTGCATTATTTCTTTTTGTTCTATTTCCTTTTCCCAAATATGTTCAGGTAGAGTAGTGTTGAAGGAGTGGTTGAGGCAGGGCCAGCTGGCAAGGCCTCTGGGTGGCAAGAATGTATAGTTATCAAAATCAAAACTTAAAAAAAAAAACCCTTGCCATCTGCCTTCTGGGATAAAAATATCAGCCTAACCATTTGAATTCTGGCATGTGGCAAACATACTGAGGTTTCCTAGTTGGGAGTAGGGCCTTAGCAATAGGGATTTCAAGGTGTCAGTGGCTGGGAGTGGGACCTAAGCTTTAGGAACTAGGAGAGGACCTCAGGGAAATTTCATGGCAAGCATGGCAAGGTCCTTCTGTCTGGGAGCTCGGCCTCAACAGTAGAACCCTCCATGGGTCTCTTGGGAAGTAATCTGTTCTCGATGGCAGAGACAATGGGGGACAGAGGACTTCATTTGGGAAGGGGGCTAGGGCAACCTATCTGGATGGCAATAACAGCTCTGGTTAGGCAGTAGAGGTAACAGTAGGAACAAATGTACTAGGAATTAGCCGTGAATGAAGAGAAATGACCTAATAGGTGTGGCAGCTAGGTGATGCAGTGGGTCTGGAGTCAGGAAGATCTGAGCTCAAATCTAGCCCTCTGACACTTACTAGTCATGTGACCCTATGCAAGTCATTAAACCGCTGTCTGCCTCAATATCTTCAACTGTAAAATAGGGGGTGATAATAGTAGTACCTCCATCCCAAGGTTGCCATAAGGAACAAATGAGATATTTGTAAAGCATCTGGCATATAGTAGATATTTAATAAATGTTTGTTTCCTTCCTTCCTCCCACCCCTCTTCTGTTGTTCCTTTGAGAATTTATGATTTCATTTATTTTCACTTTGCACAGCCTTTTGGTTTTTGGAGGGTATTATTGAGGGGATCTCATTAAAGCTGGTTCCTTGGCTTCTATTTATTCTAATGTCTTACTGAAAGTTTTTATCTTTGTTTTTAACTGATGTATCACGTCATGCCTCTGACAGCTAGTAGCTGTGTGACCATGGGCAAGTGAATCCACCTCTTTGAGGCTTAGGCAAATCTCTAAAAGTGTAAGTTATAGATGCGTAGTCATCTGTCAGTGAAGGGAGCTCCCACACCTTGGTACATAGAAAGTGCTAACGAAAAAAAAATCTTTTCTTCCATTTGTTCCTTCCACAAAACCCTCTGTCCTTGCGATATTAACGTGCCCCTAAAGGAATAGATTCACCCTATTCCTTCGTTTGTCACATTCCTAAAACAACAGTCTGGATGTTACATGAACTGTCAGCATTCATCCCAGGCAGGCTCAAAGTGCTGTACGTAGGATATCAAAGAAATGGACAGAGGGTTTGGGGACCTTCCCCACCCTAAAGGAGGAGAAAAGTGAAAAGGTGGCTCAAATTAGATAAGAATGAAAGCCTCTAATTAAGGCCTTCAGTGCTTACCAGGTGAGTTCCCAAGCATTCCTAACTTGCCACCTTTCCTCTAAGCTCCAGGCGCTTAACCACAGCATCTGAGACTTCTGTGACCTCTTAGTCAGCTTCCTTTACTACCCCCAAGTCTTAAGCTGCCCTTGAAATCTTCTTACAAGCTGCAGCTGGTGCAGAATATGACCCCGTCCATCTGCTTAAAGGCTTGCACCTGCAGCAGCCAGCAAGGCCTTCCCTCTGGAGCCCTAACAGGAGTCTGCTTCAGTATTATGCCTTTATTAGACCTCTCATCTCAATTAAATCCATACCTTTTTTCAAATCCTTCCAAATAACCTGCCTTGAGGCCATTTTGGTCATTCTGTTTCCCTTGCTGACTTTCTAAGAAGGCTAGTATGTGATTAGATTTAATAAAACCTCAGAAAGTACAATAGTCTCTTTCTGATTTTTCTCTCCTAATTTTTAAATTTTCTTTTAATTTTACTAATGCCATCTGCTTTCATATCACATTCATTTCTGATTCTCTTCCCCTATCCTCGCCCCCTCCCCCACCTAGGTTTCCCTTCTAACAAAGATTATAAAAGAAAAAAAAAATTAGTAAAACCATAGAGTCTCATTGAATATGCAATACTCCACATCATTTTACAGATGATAAAAGAGGGCTGAATGAGGCTAAGAGATTTGCTCAAAGATGTAAGAAATCTACATCACAGCCAAGATTCTATATCACAAGCCTTCTGATTCCAGAGACAATATGCTTTCCACTCTGCCAGGCTCGGTCATTAAAACTAGATAACAGGGAATTTCGTTGTATTCTTTTTGTGGAATCATTGTAGTCACTATGCACATTCTCCTGTTTTTCCACCCTTTTTTGGGTGGGGAGGGGGAGGCAATTAGGGTTAAGTGACTTGCCCAGGGTCACACAGCTACCAAGTGTCTGAGGCTAGATTTGAACTTAGGAAAAGAAGTCTTCCTGTCTCCAGGTCTGGTATTCCATCCACTTCACCACCAGGCTGTCTTGGTTATATCAGTGAATTCAACTGTACTCCATGCTTCCCAACTTGAGTGTTCAGGCATCAGGACAACCCACACTAGGTGGAGGAGTGCTGCAGCCAAGCCTTCTGGAAGACTCTTGCTCCCACTCTTTCCCTGTGCAGCCCCTTCTGATCAGGGGTCACATATGACATTCCTCCTGCCCGCTGCTTCATGTTTTCCCCTTTCAGCTTCCAAATCAGAGCCCACTTATTCCTATTTAGAGACATCTACTTCCCACGACATGATGCTACCATTTGCGGGGGGACATCCAATTGAAGTTCACTGAAGGGAAATAGGAAAGTAGAGCCAGCCTTAAATGCTGACACGTTAAACTTGGTTTTATTCAGGGGTATGTTGGAACCAGCTCTAACTGGAGAGCCTATGAGAGGTCAAATGCCTCACATTTCCAGTGTGAACATTTATATCTCAGAAATAGGGAATTGCTCACAGACTCTCTTCTTGATCATATCTGGTCTCAGACACTTACTAGCTATGTGAGCCTGGATACGTCACTTCACCCTGTTTGCTTCAGTTTCCTCATCTGTAAAATGAGCTGGAGAAGGAAATGGCAAATCACTCTAGTATCTCTGCCAAGAAAACCCCAAATGCGGTCACAAAGAGTCAGGCATGACTTGAATACGGCTGAACAACAACAGAATAGAGGGGAGGATGGAATGCTAAGAGCTAGGGAAATCAGGATAGGCCTCTCAAAGGAGATGTCACCTGAGCAGAG
Source organism: Vombatus ursinus (assembly GCF_900497805.2). NCBI lineage: Eukaryota > Metazoa > Chordata > Mammalia > Diprotodontia > Vombatidae > Vombatus > Vombatus ursinus. Next base: position 23,289,046 of record NW_020954567.1, read on the forward strand.
ACTGGACGGGCAGAGAGTGCTCCAGCACACCTGTGTAAACGGATGGAGACAGGGTAGGGAGCACCATCAATGGGGAGCCAGAGGGTCCATTGGGCTTGGGCACGAAGTATGTTAATGCACGCAGTGTATGATCAGCCTGGGAAGCTAGGCTGGAGCCAGGCTGGGGAGGACTTTAAATACCAAACGGCATTTGTATTTCGCCCTAGATGTAACAGGGACCTAGTAATGGTTCTTTAGCAGGGATGTGTTATGGCCAGGCCTGTGCTTTAAGAAGCACAGCTATGTGGAGGAGGGGATGGAGAAGGGAGAGACTGAAGACAGGGAGATCAATGGAGAGGCTGTGGCAGTATTTCAGGGGAGGAGTGATAGGTATCTGATCTAGAATGTGTAAGCAGACAGAAGGGGACAGATGCAAGAGATTGTGCAGAGATAGAATTAACATGACTTGGCAGTTAATTAGATATGGGTGCCAGGTGAGGTTAAAAGGTTGAAGATGTTTGACCCCTAGGCTGTCAACTGGGTGAATGAAAGAATAGAAATAGGGGAAGTTAGAAGGAAGGGTGCTTTGAGGGGGAAAGGGATGAGAATAAGCATTTATATAGCACCTACTGTATGCCAGGCACTGTGCTAAGTGCTTTTAACAAATAATATCCCATTTAATCCTAACAACAATTCTGTAAAGTAGGTGCTATTATTATATCCATTGTACAGTTGTGTAAACTGAGGCAAAAGACTGGTTTTTGATTTTGCTTTTTTTTTTGAAAGAAATAGTTGTGGTGACAAAACATGTTGAATTTAAGGTGTCTATGCGAAATTCAGGAGGAGATGTCCAACGTACAGTTAGACATGTGGGACTAGAACTGAGGACAGGGATGAAGACTGGATATATAGATTTGAGAGTTACCTGCATAATCCATTAGTCAATAAGCATTTATTAAGTACCTTCTTATGCCAGGCACTGTGCTAATCACCAGGGAGACAAAGAAAAGCCAATGACAGTCCTTGACCTTGAAGAGCTCAAAATCTAATGGGAGAAACAACACGCAAACTACTATGTACAGATAAGATATATACAGGATCAATTGGAGATTCCAGGCAGAAGGCCCTAGAAGCTGGGATTTTAACTGGGACTTGAAGGATTCTGTAGAAGCTGATGAATAAATGTTTATATACCTACCTTCCAAAGGACCATTGGCTTTCTTAGCAATACCCCTGTTGTAAGTTGTGTCAATTTGAAATCCAGAGGGCATGACATAGCATAAGCAAAGGGCATGTCCATTTTTGGTCCATTTATGGCCAAATCATTTTGTCAATAAATGTTTATTGAACATCTACCACGTGCTCAGCGTTCTACTATTCTACAGTACCATCCTTATGTTCATTATTCAAACATTCTCAAATTCGGATTCCCAGCTTAAAATGTGGCCTTTTCACATGTATAAATATGGCCATTTTAAATCCTCAATTTTATATTTCCTGGTTTCTCTAAGTTTAAGTCTGTAATATCCTTTGGGGATTTTATAATTTCATTAATTTATTCATTCATTCTTGCAACAAACACCTGCTGAGCACAACGTCCTATAATATAGCAAAGGATGGGGATGGCTGCAGATGATATAAAGATTAATAGGACATAGTCTCCACCCTAGAGGACTTTACAATCTAGTTTATTTTGATAGACACAAGATGGCTCCCTTGACTTTTTCAGTCTTCTTATACCTTACAAATTCTGCCCCTTCTCCACCTCTCCATAATCTGTGATCCATACACTAGCTTCCTTTCTGCTCCTTGAACAAGACACTCTTATCTCCTGACTCCATGCATTTTCACCGGCTGTTCCCCATGCCTGAAATTCACTTCTTGCACATCTCTGTCTTCCAACTTCTCTGGCTTCCTTTGAATCCCAGATATAATCCCATCTTTGACAAAAGGCCTTTCCCAACCTCTCTTAATGCTAGTACCTTCCCTCTGGGACTACCCTCAATTAATCCTATATAAGATACATAGCTTTTTCTTTTCTTTTCAAGTTGTTTCGTCTGTTAGACTCTCAGCTTCTTGAGATCAGGGACTGTCTTTTGCCTTTCTTTGTATCCCCAGTGCCTGGCACACAGTAGGTGCTTAATAAATGTTTATTAACAGACTGGTAATAGATTTTTTAAAAAGCATCAGAAGTTCACATTGATTTTGCCCAATTACCGTCCCAAGCAATGCTATTCTCTACTTACAATTTGGGCCCACATCTTGGTTCATTGGAATTTCAGAAGGACGAAGTAAAGCAAGATTATTCCGCAGAGTCTCAGTAATAGTGTCTGGAACTGTCACTGAAACCCTGTGAGCAGACAGTTATTTCTTAATTTGATGGGTTAGCTTTAGGGAATTTCCCCCAAGTACTTTTCCTGGGTCCTGAAGAGACACCTTCCTTTGAGTGGAGTAAGGGGAAGGAAGAGGACGGAAAGGGGGATCCAAATGTGGGAAAAATTGTTCCTATTTAATCGAAATAAAACAAATCACAGTCACACTGACCAAATGATATTCTAGTTACCAAGTGAATTAAGCAACCGGGTGGAATTCTAAGTACCTGAGAGCTTTAGCCCTTGATTCAGAAAGAAAGCATTTTTGTCTTCAACAGCCCCTTGGAGTGGGCTGGAAAAGAGGGATCCGCCTGTGTTTTTTTTGCTTTTGGTCAGTTTATGTTGCCCCCTCAAGGCGGTCTGTTTATCGCAAGGACCTCGTAATGCTACCCGCCCCAGTCACCAGAAGCCAGGAATGATTGTGACGTCCGAGGCCCATAATCCCCTGACCCAATGGCCTCTGTGTGCCCACACACTCCAGTTCCCAGGGACACTCCTCCCCAGAATGTGGAATTCATTTCAAGAGAGGTCACAGGCAGGCATGTGAACAATGAGGCATCTTTGTGGTTGAGGGCAGGGAGGGCCTGTCTGAACTGGTGTCTTCCTTACTCCCACTATATCTCTGAAGTCACCGATCATTTTATAATTGGGAGAAGAGGGGAGTAGAGAGAGGTCTGCAAGGACTTCCAGAAGAAGAATGGAGACTGAGTCCTCACTTTCCCGCTGGGTCTTGGGTCTAAAAGAAAGCCATTCTCTCCCACACACTTTCCTCCTCAACTGTTTTTCCTCTCCTATCCATGGAGATCATTTGTCAAGCCAAACTTTGCCTCTAGTTTACCTCCACCGTCACGGGCAAACCTGTTTCTCAATCCTAATACCGGTCTGGTCCACAGAGCTGCTAGTCCCTGAGCTAGAGGGTTCACTGACCCCCAATATACTCTGCTGTCTCAATTTAGGAACAGGAATCTTGAGCCAACGAACTTTTACTTGGGTGTAAAGTCGACTGTAGGGAAAACCGGATAGTAACTACTCACGCTTATCAGGCTCTTCGCCATCCAAAAAATGCTTTCTTTGAAGAACCCAAACGTGGGACGGCTAGGTGGCGTAGTGGATAGAGCACCGGCCCTGGAATCAGGATGACCTGAGTTCCAATCCAACCTCAGATACTTACTAGCTGTGTGACCCTGGGCAAGTCACTTAACCCCAATTGCCTCGCCAAAAACAAACAAAAAAACTCAAGTGAGATGGCGAGTGTATTATTATCCCCATTCTACAGATGAGCAAACTGAGGGTTGGAGAGGCTAAGTCACTTGCTTGCAGTCCTGTAGCTAGTTCTGTATTAATTTTACTGTAACAGGCTGCCTCCTGAGGCCATGCTTGGCTACAACATGGACCATTTCTACTATCAGTTCTCCCCTTCCTGTTTTTCAGAACCACCTCACCTTGATGGCTCAGGGTATTCTAACCATCCAGAACTTCCCTCTTTGACTTCAAAACCCAAGCTTGTCTTCCTTTACAGTATCCCATGCAGAGGACCTGGATTCAAATCCCACCTGGGATGCTTCACTTAACCTCCATGGACCTCAGTCTCTTCATCTATAAAAAGAAGTGTTGGATTAAGTGCCCTCTGAGTTCTCTGCATTTTCTAGGTCTAGTGGTCCTATCTATGATCTTATGGTATACCTTCTTCCCCTAGTCCAATGTTGCCTAGTCAGAGTCCCATGCCTTTTGAACCCTGATCTCTAAGCTGTTTGTTCATTAGATATCTGAAGAGAGGGCGGGCTGGTGCCAGCACTTGTTAAACTTGCAGCATAAGCATTTATGCCTCAGAAATTGGAAAAAGCTATGAATCAAGGCTTGATTTATTGTTTTGCTGACTTCTAGATTTAATGGAGAAAATGTTTATGATACTAGTTATTAAATTATTGTAATAATTAGATTACGAGCTTCTTAATGGCAGAAATTGTCTTTTTGTCTCCTTTTGCATCCCTAGCACATAGCACAGTGCTGGCCCATAGCAGACTAATTGGTTAATTGATCGACTGTAGATTAAATTTTAAATTATATCTTGATAGGGCTGCTAGGTAGCACAGTGGATAAAGAACCAGCCCTAGAATCAGGAGGACCTGAATTCAAATCTGGCATCATACGCTTACTAGCTCTATGACCCCAGGCAAGTCACGTAACCCCAATTGCCTCAAAAAAAAAAAGTGTATCTTGGGTACATTTGTTCCTTCAGAGACAGCCAGTTATTAAGCATTTGCCAGCACACCCGTGGATATCAGGTAATACTCATCCAGATTCATGTATGCTATTACCCCTTCTATGTCACAAACTTGCACTGCAATAAGGGCCTTCGATGACTTAATTTAAAAGGTTGACTCAAAAATGGAAATTTCTAGGGGCAGCTAGGCGGCGCAGTGGATAGAGCACTGGCCCTGAAGTCAGGAAGAACTGAGTTCAAATCCAGCCTCAGACCAAACACTTGACACTTACTAGCTGTGTGACCCTGGGCTGAGTCACTTAACCCCAAATGCCTTTCAAAAAAAAATGGAAATTTTTAGAGCTGTTTGGCAGACTTTGGATGAGGCATTTGTGTGTCCTGGGCAAGGTTTGATAACTGAGTTCCTCTGCTTTTGAAAATTGTGTCCCCTGTGGGTTATTGCATAATGGAAGCTTTAAGCCTTCACCATAGCACCTCAAACCACTTCTTGGTTACTCCATTATGATGAAGAACTCCCAATGTAAAAACTCCTTCACCAATGCATTCTACTGGAGAGCTGCATAGTACTTAGTAGACATAAGTCCCAGGAGATGCCTAAGACACAAAAAGTAGGCACATGATAGATGCTAATTGTTTTTTAAATCATAGGATTTAGAGCTGAGGGGGACCTTGGAGATCATTGATCACCAATCAACCTCTTGTTTAACAGATTAGGAAACTGAGGCCCAAAGTTTAGTTTTTTGTTTTTTTTCTCCTGAGGACACACAGATAGGAAATACCAAGCCAGGATCTGAACCCAGACCTTCTGACATCAAATCCATTGATCTTGGCAGCATACCCTACTCCTGGCCTTTGAGTACAAGGCTTTCTTTTAGGTTTGCAGACAGAGTCTTTGTCTCAGCCCTGCCTAGTCAAGGTGAAAGCCTTGGCAGCAACAAAGAAACAAGCTATCTTTGCAGCCTGGTATCTGATTTGTAAGATTTCAGGAAGGCTAGTAACAGTGAAGATCATAGGGTTTTATAGTTGGAAGAACCTTAGGGATCATCTTATATAATCATCTTCCTGACAGATGAGAAAACTGAGATCCAGAGAGAAGAATGACTTTCCCAATGTCAGTGGGAAGAGTTCCTCATAAAAAAAGGGGGAATTAAATTGCTTTAGATCTTTAGAAACCAGGCCAGCTCTGTGAGAGCCATCCCTGACCAGTTCTGGTAGGTGGAAACCAGAGACATCAACTCCCACTCTCTGAGAAAGGAAATCCCCTTAAGTTGGGGGGGGGGGGGCAGTCAGAATCCATCAGGCCATGATGCAGAGCCTTGGGAAAGCATCCCTGTGAGCTGGGAAGGAAGAGTCAGAGAAGAGGGTTAAAAATGCTATTGCCCAACAGTTCCCTTCCCTCTCTTCTCTCCCCAACCCTCTATCCTCAGAAACTAATAAACTATCCCTCCCTCAGAGCGAACCTGAGGCCACCACCTTTATCTGGTGAGGACTTGTAGAAGCAGAGCCTTCACAAGTTCTGGGATGCTCTCTGCTTCTCCCTGGGGTTCACCTTTGCCACATATTCTAAAACCTGATCCAGATAGAACTGGACTAACATGAACTGCCCCGAGGAGAGACCCTGTGATCAGGGCGGTGATCTGAGCAAGGGCCTGTCCTGTACCTAGAAGCTGATAGCTGGGGAAGGGAAGAGGGGAAGGCCAAGGAATCTTCCACATGCTCAAAAATATGTTCTAGTTACACACATACATGTGTGAACAGACCCAGATTCCCACATACACCATCTTGGATTTTCATAATGGACAAGGCCAAAGGCCCGTGAATCAGAAAATTCTTCAGGATCTAGACCTTGTTCAGTCGCCTTGGTCACCTTATCCTTGCTGTGGCTCAGTGTCCTCATTTGTAAAAATATGGATAATAATACCTGCACTGCATTTCTTCAGGGCTGTTGTGTCAGGGAGGGGGTAGGGGAGGGAATAGGGATAGAATTTGGAACTCAAAATTTAAAAAAAACAACTAAATGTTAAAAAATTGTTTTAACATGTAATTTCATTGGGGGATATGTATATACTCAATTGAGATTGCAAGGGCACCAAGTTAGGATTAAGAATCCCACTTCAAGTTGCAGTTCTTCTGCTGATTAGCTCTGTGACCTTAAGCAAGTCTCATCATCTTCCTTGGTCTCAGTTATTTCATCTGTAAAATGAGTAAGTCGGATTGGTTGATTTCTAAGATCTCTCTAAGACAGTCTGTAATTTATAGGTCTTAGAGCTTCCTGAGGCATAAATAATATGACTAATGTCCATTCTCTTTGATCCAGAGATTCCATTACTAGCCATGTGCCAGGGAGGTCATTGATTTAAAAAAAAAATTCTCCATATACAACAACATATTTATAACAGCACTTTTTGTGGTAGCAAAGAACTAGAAACAAACTGGGTGGCCATCGATTGGGGAACAGCTAAACAGATTGTGGTATGTGGAAAAATGACAATTATAATGAAGAGCAATCATTAGCGTTTATACTGAGCTTTAAGGTTGACAAAGTGCTTTTCAAATATTATCCCCTTTGATTGTCACAGCAACTCTGGGAGGTATTATCCTCATTTTACAGATGAGGAAACTGAGGCAAGTAGAGATTAAGTGGGTTGCCCAGGATCACACGGCAAGTCAATTTTCTGAGCCTCAATTTGAACTCAGATACTCCTGAATGCAGAGAGGCCTGGAAATACTGAAATATAAACTGATACAAACTGAAATAAGCAGAGCCAAGAAAACCATACGACTACAACAACGAACACACAAAGAACAACCATAAAACAATCATAAGTGTTGCCAAATTTCAGTGCAGACATGCCTTCAAGGAGGGGTACATGAAAACATATCCCTCAACTCCTTTGCAGCGGTGGATGTGGTCCGTGGATGTGGAATGTTGCCTATATTTCCAGATTTTTTTCTACGTGTTGATAGGTTTTGCTGATTTCCCCCCCTCTTTTTTCTTTAAGGAATATTCTTTATTCCACGGAAAGGCTCTTTGGGAGGGAGAAGGGGAGAGGAAAGAGGGAGAAAACTGGGAAAAGTTTAGGTGATGGACAAAAAATTAATTTAAAGAAAGAAAAGAAAAAAGAGTCAGGATTCTTCCTCTCTCCCCAGCCTGAGATAATAAGGACACAGAGTGAAGTAGGGCTATACAATGCCTTCTTACACTGCCCACTCAATTGGTGGCCCATTCCTTTTCCCAGCATTCCTTTGGAACCCTCTACTCCTTTGATCTCACATAGCCCTTTGCTTAGACCTCACTTGTACATGTATAAGGGATTATTTGCATTGTGGTTCAACACCCACTATCTGTATGACCGCAGAGAGTCATTCAGCCTAAGGTCTCATTTTTTTTTTTTTACATTTTGTCAGAATTTCAAGGCACAGAGTCAGAGACTCATATTCAGTTTGTCTAAATATGGGGTATGTTGATGTTATCCCACACACAAAGGATAGAAAGGATGCATGTGCTCTGAATGCTCACCGACACCTGAGGTCTTGATTTTACAGCTACTTCCCAGAGAAGTGAATGCATGCTAAAGTCCAGGCAATCGATTGTGCCCAAAACTCTTGTGGGCGAGAGTGGCTCAGGGCCTGTGGGGTTTTATACTGAGGAAGACAAAGGGTGCTAGGGCCTTTTACAAACACACCATTGATCTAGAGAAAGCGGAGCCCAGCCACTGGATATACTGGTCATGAGTAGGCCAGGAAAGGATAAGTGCGGGGAATGGGAGGATTGCTTTGCTGTTGGGGGCTGCACTTAATGGGCTCATCAGTCATTCTAACTATTTCTGTCTCCATGTCTCCTCTCTTTCCGCTGAGGGAAGGGGTCCTGTCAGACCAGACTCCAATACTTTCATTACCTACCTCTTAGGGTAGATGTGATGAGAGTACTTTGTAAACCTTAGATGCTATGTAAATATGTGCTCTAATTATTAATTAGTTATCAACCAGACTCAAGGCAGAGACAACATATTAGCAGAGGCAGTGTGGTATAATGGACAGAGCTGGACTAGGAAATAGAAAAACATGGATTTGAAGCCTGTCTCAGATACTTATTGGCTGAGTTACTCTGGGCAAGTCACTTAACCTCTATGAGCCTCAGTTACCCCGTCTGTAAAATAAGAATAATCACTGCGTCACAGGGTTGTTACAAGATTGGAATGCATAATACGTTTTAAGTGTCTCTAACAGACTTTATAAATGTTAGCTTTTAGTATCTAATCTTTGCATCTCCCCTAGTGCCATACCATGCCCATAGGCACTCAATAAATATTTATTCAGTAAGTGACATCTACCAACCCCCAGATTAGGCTGTTTCAGGCTCTGGAACTGAGGGTGTACCTTTGATGTATATCTTATCTCTTCCCAGGCTATTCATTCCAACAAAAGCAATAGAGCAAAGAGTAAACACTGGTCATTTCTTTCTCTGCTATCCAAGACCTGAGAGAGGAAAGAAAAGGGTCACGTAGAATGCCTTCTTCACCTATCTTCCTCCTCCTTGGTACATTTAAAGCTGACTAGGACTTGAGGTAGATACTGTAACACGGTACATTTAAGAGTAACAACTCCTCTCTGAAGTCTACACGCATACCAGAATTTCGCACCCCCCGTCTGGCATCCAACAGTGACTGGCACCCGAATCAGCCCTGTCAAGGACTTTTAGGGTGTTTTTGTTTGTTTGTTTTACGTATACTTTAATTACTTGGCCATTAACAAGGCATTACTGTCACGTTTCCTGCTAACCCCCAAATATCCACAGATTGACAGTAAACTGAGTCTGTCTGGTGGTAGTCACACCCCCTTATTTGAGAGCACACCCAGTTGGGAGCCAAAGCCACCCACCAGAGAAAATGCAAATGCATAGGCACAAAGTGAACAGAAGTCAAGTCCATTAACCAGCAGATTCCCCTCTCTTGCCGGGGAAGTAACCTTAAAAATGATAGTAAGCACTTTGGGCTCTGACTCCTTCCTGCTTGGCTGCATTCTGATGAGAAAAGAAAGGCAAGGCTGTAAGGGGGGAGTTTTCTGGCCCTCCCCAATCCAAGGCTGACATGAGCCCTGGTGAATATAGAACTTGTTCTTTTACTTTGGGCTGAGGAGTTGAAAGATGTCAGCAACCTTGGGAGATTTGAGAGGTCAGGAGAGTGTGCTACCCAAGATTTGAGAATAGGATCCGTGTTGGTATTTATAGCCAACCAGTCCAACATTGATACCTCTCCACCTTCCCACCAGGAATCACCAAGAAACAACCTTCGGGGCCTGATACCGCAACAATGTTGAGTTAGTTTGAATTTGGTGAGACTATTGCTATGCAGAAATTATGTTAAGTCTGAGTAAACTGCCCTCAGAGACTAAGTGGTATAAGAGAAAATGTGCCTAGTAGGTGCTTAGGGGAACATGTTTGTATTTTCCTTCTTGCTGTATGTCCAAAGTAAGCTTTCATCTGTAAAGCCAATTGATGTTAATTGGTTAAATGGAACTAGAGTATTAATCATTGGCAGCTAATACTGGGGTGAACACACCAGAATGGGGGCTCAACTTGATTGCATTAAAGCCTCGGTTCTCGAAGTGTGGTCTGAAGACGCTTGGGGATCCCTGAGACCTTTTCAGGTGGTCCAAAAGGTCAAAAGTATTTTCATAAGCTATTATTTGCCTATTAAAATATGCCACCTTTTCCAACTACATATCTGTGTCAACTCTGATTTTCTTCACATACTTCAACTAAAACAACATATTGCAACAGACCAAATACAGAAGCAGATAGGAGAATCCATCTGTCTTCTACAATTAATGAAATTTTTAAAATTATGTAAAACAATTCCACTCTTCACTATTTTTTTGTTTTAGAAAATACATGCTCATTTTCAGAAAACATTTATGTTATTATATAATATTTTTATTTTAATGGATTAATAAATACTTTAAAATTCTATCACTTTTAATTTCTAATGTAGTAAATATTAATAGATATAACCCACATAGACAAAAGCCCTTTGGGATCTTCAGTACTTTTAAGAGTGTAAAGGGTCAAAAGCCCAAGAAGTTTGAGAACTGTTACATTAGAGAAAATCTCCAACCCCTCAGGGGTACTCCTAGAACTAATTTTTTTTTTTTAGTGAGGCAATTGGGGTTAAGTGACTTGCCCAGGGTCACACAGCTAGTAAGTGTCAAGTGTTTGGTCTGAGGTTGGATTTGAACTCAGGTCCACCTGACTCCAGGGCCAGTGCTCTACCCACTGCAACACCTACCTGCCACTTTTCCAGAGCTACTAGCAGGAGAGTAGCCAATTTCACTGTGAGAGTGTGAGGTCAGAATAATCACATGTAGGGGCTCACCCAGGATAAAATTGGGCCCTTCACAAATATAAGATTGAAGAGGTTTGGGGGTGCTGGGACTCTGAGAATGCCAAGGCAGAGTTGCCTGGAATGAATTCACACGCTTTAGCCTTCTCTTAGCCAAGTGGCAAAAAGTTTATCATACCGCTTTAGCAAAAGTACGCAAGGGTCCTTAGGGAACCTGTAAGCTAGTGAGGATGATGCTGGGGCTCATGTGGAAAAGGGACAAGGGAAAGGATGCCAAGGATTCTAATTAGGTAATCTAGAGGTCTGGGTGTCTTTGGGAGCTATGGATGGGAAAATGTAGGGAGTTTTGCAGAGATAACTTTATTGATACCAGACATTGAGGGAGTTTGGACCTTGGGGATCTGACTTGAGAGAGAGTCTTTAGGCCAGCCAGGGACAAAAAATCTTGGGCCAGGCACCCCTGTGTCTGTTCTGATAAGAGAATATGTTCTGCAACAAGGGAAATTTTTCTCACAAGACAAAGGCCTACTGAGATACTGGGAGGCTTCCAAAGACATGATCTTAGGGCTTTTTGGGGTCCAAGTCCTACCAACCATCATTCCCCCCTCAAGCAAATGGGACCCAAAACCTTTTGGGGCAAGGGGAGAAGGTCTCGGCTTCTGAAACTGCTTTCTACTGGCAAGGCACATAGAGCCGTCCCTGCCTTGTGGGAGTCCCATTCAAGGGGCCAGACTTCAGAACCTGGCCAACCCTAGGTCCGGTGGGTTGGGGGCCTTTGACTCGGACAAAGGTTGGTATGCAGCCAATAAACTGTCTCTTGACTAAAAGATGGCTTGAGTGTGTGAATTCATTCCAGGCAACTCTGCCTTGGCATTCTTGGGGTCCCAGCACCCCCAAATTCTTCAAGATCTCCTGGATAGATTCTCCACCTAGAGTTTTCATTATTGCAATCCAATAGAGAAAAAATGGCAATTTTCTTCTCTTTTTATTTTTGGTTGAAAATATGGTTATTTCCCCCCCAGAGTATGTGTTTTCCTTACAAGTCATTTCATTTGAAATTATTTTTGCAAACTATTACATTTATAGATTTCTTTGAATGTTTAAGTGTGATTACTTGCTTTGTTATCATATCATGTCCAATAACTGATATTAAGGCTAATAGGAGAAGTATGGATTTTGCATCACTAAAATGCTGGTACCTAGCTGAAAAATGTTCCTTTTTTTTTTTTAAAGACCTAGTCTGCTTATATTATTGTGGGATATTTATGTCTTATAAGTCCATAGCATAAGTGTTCCTTACCAAGAAGACTCAAGTAATTAACCCTTAAATGTTTAATCCTTTTTTCTTGCTAGCTTCACCCTTGTTCAGGGTTTATTTGACCTTGTTTGCTATTTTCTTCAACTGAGTCTACTTGTGCTGCTATTGGATAAGTTTGGAATTCAAGTAGGTGTGCCCTTGAAGGGACAGGGATCCATCTGGGGAAATTTCAGATTCCCTTTGTAATAAGGACTCAGAGAAAATTTGCCTATGGGGATGCCTCTAAGGGGATGCCTATGGTATGGAGATCCCTAGAGAAATTTTGGTGTGGCCTCTGTAGAAAGAGACACTTGGAAACTTTTTCCAGACCCTGTTGGATGACCTTATGTAGTGAAGTAATCATGGAGGAGTTTTTCACCTAGGAGAGTTTGGTTTCTCACTTACCTGTGAAGGGATAAATTCCAGGGGACCAAAGGTCCAAAGTTACTTAGGGGAGAGCTCCATGTAGTCTAGGAAGCTCTATAGGAACCAAGTTTTCTTCTGACACAGAAAACCGATTTTATTTTATTTTATTTATTAGTTTTAAGACTTTTTTGAGATATATTGGACTTTACAACAAGAAAGCTCAAAGTAATATATGAACAAGGGACTTCTTCCCCTGCAATATCGTTTGCCCTTATTGTTCACTTAATGTGAATTAGTGTGTCTTCTTCAGAACCTACTCATTCAATTTAAGAGTCAACATGGTATACTAGATTTGGAGCCAAGTAACCTTAATTCACTGATATATAAATATATAGATATATGTATGTATGTATGTATGTATGTATGTATGTATGTATGTATACTACTTGGGGCAAGTCATTTAATCTTTCAACCTTAGTTTCTTCATCTATATGTGATATGGGCTTAAAGCCTGGAAAGATTTTACCAGCTATATATACTTAATAAAGGCAACAATGTGGCCAAGAAAGAGGGGATAGTGACCTTGCTACCTAGGCTTAGCATTTGTTTCTGGGTAATGCCTTTTTCCTTTCTTATTCATTTTCACGAAGAATTTTTGGAGCCCTGTACCCAGAGAGCACATAGTAGTTTCTGGCAAAGTCCTCTCTAAACTTATGTTGACTGAAAGCAGAATAGCAATTGAAAATCAAGTAAAAATCTAGAAGGAATTTCTAGTCCTGAGTCAGAGGTCAGAGGTAGGTATCTGATGGAGATTCAGGATTAGAAATCATGACTCCCAGAGTAAGCAATAAATATGGGTTACAAATAGAATTAAGCTTAAATGCTCTGGTTTGCTGAGGCAAACCGTGTTCCAAAGAAGTTGATATCTCTGGTGAAGAATCTTCTGGAACGGAAATGTCCATTCCAGCCAAGGCTCACAGAAAAAAGATAAACCTCTTTTAAGGGGAGGAAAACCTCTAGAGGTTCTTTCCTAGTCCAATGCCTAGGTATATTAAGGTTTTGCTTTTCTAAGAGAGATATGCCAAAAAATTCACTGGGCTTTAAGGATAAAAGAACAAAGTCAGAGTCTAATTCTCTTTTTGTGAAAAATAGATGAGATCTTGGCTGAAAACTCCAGCTGAAGCCAGAAGCAAAGAGGAGCTACATAACCTCACGCCCGGTGGAGTTGTATCTGACAGTGCCCACCAATAAGACCAACAAAACAATGTCAAGCAACAGCCATATGAGAACATGAGGGACTAATATAAACATTTCTTAATTACCTATTAAGGGTAAAGAACTTTCCATTAAGGAGTTTACATTCTACAAAGTAAGCTGAGAGAGAAGAGGAGAGGGGGGGGGGGGAAAGAGGGAGAGAGAAAGAGAGAAAGAGAGAGAGAAGAGAGGAGAGAGAAGAGAGAAGAGAGAAGGGAGAAGAGAGAAGAAGGAAGGAGGGAGAATAACTGAAAATATTGGTTTCACACAAGATATGGCACTGAAATTGTGTCTTGAAGGAAGTTAAGGATTCCTGGAAACAGAGGTGAGAGACTGTATTCCAGGGATAAGGGACAGTGATGGCCAATATACAAAGGTTCAGAGGTAGGAAGAGAAAGAAAAGGAACAAACATTTATTAAGCACCTACTCTGTGCCACGTATTTTGCTAAGCACTTCAAAAAGCTTATTTCATCTGATTATAAGATCAAACATTGGTTTGGGGAAAAAAAGCTAGTAGGCCAGTTTGCCTGCAGTGTTGAATTGGTGAAGAGAAGTATTATGGAATGTCTCTGGAAAGGTAAGTTGGAGCTAAAAGTGGAGGACTTTAAATGCAAGGCTGAGAAGTTTGTATTTTATAATAGAGATAGATAACAGGGAACCACTGAAGGTTTATGAGGAGGGGAAGTGATAGGGTCACACCTGAGTCTTAGGAATATCAAGCTGGCAGCTGTGCAGAAGACAGATTAGCGAGGGAGAAAGAATGGAAGCAGAGAGCCCAATTAGGAGGTTATTTCCATAGTCCAGGTAAGAGATGATGGGCATGGGAATAGAGAGGAGAGACAGATATGATAGATGGTGTGAAGTCAACAAAACTTGGCAATTGCTTTGATATGTGGGGATGGAGGGAGTGATGGATAAGGGAGACGGGGAGGAGGCCAACCAATTTAACCAATGTTAAGTCATTATACTTGATATTTCTATTGTTGGCTATGTGGTCAATGCTTTTGCTTTTTGAGGCTTGTCTTGCTTTTAATACCTCAACATATTTAAACAGGGTATTCTATAAAGTCCTGGGTTGGCATGATTTGCTCTCTCTTTTACTTGTTTCTAGACTATGAGGTCCTAAGGTGAATGCACAATGAGGGTATGAATGCAGGAGAGGAAGGAAGAGTAGCCCTGCCAGCCTTAGCATCTTCCCACTTCCTGGTTGCTCCCCTCCTAATGTTTCCCCAGTTGGAGAACTAAAGGGATATGTGACAGCTGTGGGAAGCGAAACACAAGAAGGGGCTTATTTCTTGGGAAGATCCTGATCAACATGGCCCCAGAGAGCAGCAAGAGAAAAGTACACTGATTAGAGCTGACTTGAAGTCAGAAGCATCTCTCCCAACATTCCTATCATTACTTGGGTGCTCAAAAGAGTTTGTGACGTATGGGAGGTGGTGCTCAGAGTAGGGAGGAAGGAACAAAGTGGCCATGAATTTAAGATGCCTTTGACGTGGCCCTGCACAAGGGAATACTAGGCTTAGAAGGGTAGAGTAACAAGGTGCCTTAGAGATAAAGTTAACAAGGACTCTGCAAACTATTTCTGAGAAGTAACTATTTTTCACTACCCCCAGAGTCATGAGCTCACTTTGAGAGGCGGTGTAATATAATGAAAGAGATCCAAAGACCTCAGTTCAAAACTCGGTTCTGCCATTTACTAGACAGCTGAATCAAGTAGTAGATAGAGTAGTGGACCTAGAGTCAAGAAGACCTGAATTCAAATCTGGTCTCAGAGACTTACCGTCTGTGTGATGGTGGGCAAATCATTTAACCTCTACCTGCCTCGGGTCCTGGTTTAAAATGGAGATAATAATAGTATTTACCTCCAAGGGCTGTTGCAAGGATAAAATGATAATATTTGTAAAACACTTAGCACATCTTAAAACACTATATAAATGCTAGCTATTATTATTATCACTGCTAGCTATGCGACCCTGGACAAGTCATTCATTCTTGCTCCACTTGCCTCCTGGGGGCCATCCCCAGTTGTCCTGATCTATAACTTGCCACTGGACCCAGAGGTCTCTGGAGGAGAAAGTGAGGCTGGTGACTTTACACAGCCCTCCCTCACTTAAATCCAATTCATTCGCAAATCATGGCATCACCTTCCTGATGTCATGGTCCTCTTTGAGAATGAAGGACAAACAACAACCTACCTCCTAAAGGTTGTCATGTGGAATGGTCTTTGTAACTGTAAGATACTAGATAAAACAAATAGTTACTGTGGTTATTGTTACCTAGTGTGGGAATTAGGGAAGGGGGCAAGAAGAAGGCTGATGGTTAAGCTCCTAGGAGGGAATCCTGGCAGGGTAGGGGACATTGTGCTGGCTTGTGGAGCAGGAAAGAGGATGCCACTGCTGATAGCAGTCTCCTCCTATAATATGCCAGACAAGTATTCACCTTGCCTCTGCTCAAAGACCTCCAATGAAGGGGAAGTCCCAGATAGCCCATTCCACTTTCAGATGACTCCAATTGCTCATTCACCCCCCACCACAACATTAAGCCTTCATTGGGCACTTTGCAACTTCTGCTCATTACTTCTGGGTTTTATACTTCTAGAATTGGAGTTTGGGGTTCCATATCATCACAGAATCTCAGCAATGGAAGGGATCCAAAAAGCTGAACAATTTAGCCCTTACCTGAGTCAAAATCCCTCTATGATATCTCTACCAAGTCTTCCTACCACCTCCCCTTGACTGTGGGAGTCATCCTTGACTGCTAGATAAAGAGCTCACCACCTCCCAAGGTAGCCCACTCCTTACTCCCTCCTCTCTCCTCCACTGTAAGCAAAGCACTGTCAACTAACAAATGCAGACCGGCATCCTTGAGCACTTGGAGCAGACACCTGTTCTTATCCTTTACCAGGATGAAAAATGGAAAAAACAGCAACTTGTAAGCTCTTCCTCAGGCTGCTTTAATGCTGAGATGATTGAATAAATGGGCTCTGAAAATCCCCAAGGAAGGCTTCCAAAGAAATTATATGTAGGCTGGAGACTCAAAATAAAATCATATTTCATCTATTATCCCCTCCGAGGAGTTTACTCATACCCAGCTTGTCTGCCAGATAATTGGGCCCATTGTTGTCACTTAAAAAAAAAATAAAATGAAATGGAATTTTGAATTGCCATGGGTTTGAAAAGCACTAAAAAATTAAACTAAAATTAAATCATGTGTTGTGTTCTCTGTCACTTCTATAGTTGAGATCATTTTGACCGTCATTGTTACTTTGCAGCAACAATTAGTGCCTCACTTGGTACCTAAGACCACTTAGTCATGACCGGCTTCCATGTCACACAGGCTTCTAGGATGCTATCATAGGATCTTAGAGCTAGAACAGATCCGAGAACTCATCTAGCCAGACCTTTTCAACTTATGGATAAGGAAACTGAGGTCCAGAGATGTGGGCTGAGGTAAGAACAGGCCCAATGACCCAACTCTCAATCCACTGCGCCATATTGCCTCTCTTGGACTGGCCCCTTCTCTCCCACCTCCATGCCCTTGTAATGGCTTTTCCCCATGCTTGGAACGTATTTCTTCCTCACCTCTTTCCCTTAGAATCCTAAGCTCACCTAAGGAATCCAGGCTTAGCTTGAGCAGCTCCTTCCATAGGGGGCCTTTCCTGGACACCCTAGTTAGTTCTCTCTCCCTCAAATTATCCTGCATTTCACTTATCTGAGCTAATGTTGCAATTCCTTCCACCTCCTCCCCTAGTAAAATGTAAAGTCTCTGAGAACAGGGATTTTCTGCTTTTATATTTATTTCACCAACCCAGGATAGCATCTTGGACATTTTTTTTTGTTTTGGTCTATGTCTGTGACTTCAATGGTTTCAGGAACTCTCCACTGAGGAATATTTTCTACCAAATGGAGATGTGAGCCCGCTCTCAACCTTCCAGTCTCAGAGGGTTGCCCGGGCCTGAATAGATTAAATGACCTACTCAAGGTCACATGACCAGTATGTATCAGAGTCAGGACTTGAACCCAGGTCCTCACTCTGAGGCCTGGCTCTCTGTTCATTATTCTAGGCTACCTTGGCCTTGCAAAAAGTGTTGTTGTTGAGTTGTTTTAAGTTGTGTCCGACTCTCTGTGACTCCATTCGGAGTTTTCTTGGCAAAGATACTGGAGTGGTTTGCCATTTCCTTCCCCAGCTTATTTGACAGATGAGGAAACTGAGGCAAACGGGGTTAAGTGACTTGCCCAGCGTCACCCAGCTAGTAAGTGTCTGAGGCTGGATTTGAAGTCAGGTTCTTCTAACTCCAGGGTGAAGCTCTATCCACTGTGCCACCTAACTACCCATTTGCAAGAAAGCAGGCGTATAATAAATGTGATTTGGAGTGAATCCCAGTTAGCCTTCTTTCCTCTCTGGTCTTTCAACCTCTCCTGAGATGTCTCTGCCTTCCTGTAGCTTTATAGAAGGAACCTTGTCTAACTGCCTAGAGGCCAGGGTGATCGAGCATCCTTCCTGCGTGTGAAAAGGCAAAAATCAGATTGGTCCAGAGTTGTCATCATACTGGGGCATTTCCCACTTTGGAGCTAGTCAGCATTCCTCTCGCTGACTCATATCCCCAATTACTTAAAAGGGGACCTGACCGATACAGAAGCAACAGTACCAAGCTTTGATGGAATGTTTCCAGAGCAACAGGAGCTTCTTTGAATATTGGAACTCCTGCCAGGGACCTAATATGAATCAATGGAGAGGACAAGCAGGAAGAGTAGCATGTGTGCAGCGTCCTCATGCACCCCTGCGCTCCCCATCATTGCCTGGCTAAGTTGTCAATCAGCATCAGAGTAGCCAATGACAGTATAGTCACCAGTGGCTACATCAACACTCACTCATAGCTCAGCCACTCCGTCTGCCAGTGATATTGGTGGAAAGGGTGAGTGGGAGTCTTTCTCTCCCAACTACATTTTTATATGTCCTGTAACTATTTCTGGGCTTCCATTAGGAACAAATTCCTGTAGGTGGGCCTGCCTGTCCAACACCACAGTTTTTTTCTGTATAGACCCATTAGTGGGTTTCCTGATGTGACAGGGACAGTTAAAAATCATTTGGACAGCTCTCTGGGGAAGGACACCCAGGGAACTTGAACTAAAAATAATCCTTTCAGTATTCGTTTTCTCTTATTTCACTGTGCATTTCACTGTTGGTTTTCTTCCTTTCTTTTCCTCTTACTCCCACTTTTCTCTGGGCTTCCAAGAGGCTGGCATTGAACAGTTGGGTTTTGTTTGTTGTGACATCAGCTCAGACATCTTTTCTGCCAAGGCCTCGTGGTTGTTCCTTCATCAGTGTCTGCTCCTTTTGGGGCAGTGAGGGCAAGCAGTCACTCCTACAGGTAGGAAGCTGGGAGGCCAGCCCACTGAGGCCAGGCAACATAAGCAGCAGGCCCTATCTAGGGGCAGGGGTGGGAGCGGAGGTGCTCACAGTGAAAGGCCATGCAGTGCTCAGCCTGAGAGTCTGGTTACTAAGTAGCACTGGACCTTATGAGTTCCTGGAAAGAATGAATCACCGGATCACATAGACCTCTCCAAGGAACCACCATGTCCTGGCCCTACCACAAGAACCAGGGATGAGCTTTGCTCCTTTTGGCTAAGGCCAGAGGCTGAGATACTCATCATCAGGCTCTGGAGCCCCAAGCACAAGTTTCAGAAAGGGCCCTTTTGTGTATTTTGTTCAGTTGTGTCTGACTCTTCGTGACCCCGTTTGGGATTTTCTTGGCAAAGATACTGGAGTGGTTTGCCATTGCCTTCTCCAGCTCATTTGACAGATGAGGAAACTGAGGCAAACAGAGTTAAGTAATTTGCCCAGGGTCACACAGCTAGTCAGTATCTGTGGCCAGATTTGAACTCAGGAAGATGAGTCTTTCTTACTCCAGGCCTGGTGCTCTATGCACTACACCACCTAGCTGCCCCATTCTTTATTGATTTCAAATATTAACACATCTCCCATGAGAGAGGCCAGGAGTGCTGGATTTGGAGTCAGAGGACTTGAGTTCAAATCCTGGCTTTGCCACTTGCTAATTGTGTGACTTTAAACAAGTCATTTAACTCTTCCAGGCCTCTGTTGCTTCATCTGTAAAACGAGGGAATTGAATTAGACAGCCTCTAAGGTCCTTTCAGCTCTGAGTCAATGATTCTATGATCATAGAATCACAGAAAATGAGAGCAGTGAGAGTTCTGGGAAGCCATTTAGTCTAGCCCATGAACAAAGGAATTGCTATTATAATACACTCGGCATGTGCCCATCCAGGTTCTGCTTGAAGATATTCATGAAAAGAGAAGCCACCATCTTTCAGGGCAGCACATTTCACTTTGGAACACCTCTAACCCTTAGGAACTTTTTTTCTCAACAAGCCTAAAATGGTGTCTTTCATCCACTTGTCCTGGCTCTGCCCTCTGGCACCAGACAGAACAAATATAGTATCTTCTCCACACGGCAACCCTTCAAAGGCTTGAGCCCAGCTATCATGTCCTCTCAAGTCTTCTCTTCTCCACACCAAACATCCCCAGTTCCTGGTGTTCATATGTCATGAACTTAAGGCCCTTCACCATCCTGGTTGCCCTCCTCTGCACACCTTTTAGCTTGTCAATGTCCTTCTTAAACCATGGCGCTCAGAACTGTGCACAATACTCCTGATGAAGACTGACAAGGGTAGAGTATAGTGGAATTATCATCTCCTTGTTCCTGGAAGCTTTGTCAATCCTGATATAGCCCAAGATTGCATTAGTGTTTTTGGTTGCCACATCGCACTGCCGACTCACTGAGTTTTCAGTTTATCAAACACCTCAAATCTTTGTTCAGAACACCTGCCATTCTTGCCACACCTCTCCTATCTTACAGTTGTGGAGCTGATTTTTTTTTTCTACCCAAATGCAAGACTATGGTTCTTCCAAATCCTCTCCCAACCCCACCTCTTCAGATTGCCGGAACAGTAATTGTACCTGTTGCAAATTCCTTGAAATGACTAGGCACTTTTTTGAACATGAAAGAGATCATTCCCAGCCATTGACCAGCACCCAGGCAGGCTGGGGCAAGCCTAATGTCAGCCTCTTTCTAGTGGGCACTATCTCTATCACCTATTACTCCAGCAATACTTCAACCAGCAATTTTTCCTTATCCTCCAGGGCAGAGGTTCATAACTTTTTGTGTCATGGACTCATTGGCAATCTGGTGAAGCCTATAGACTCCTCAGAATAATGTTTTTAAATAATTGAAAGAAAAACTAAATTTCAGTTAGAGGTTAGTGAAAGTAAAGATGTAATTTGTTTTCCCATTCAACTTTACAGGCCTCCTGATATCTGTCCATGGACTCCTTGGAAGATTGTGAACCCCATGTTAAAAACTCATGCTCTAGAACAACTGGGATTATATTCTACTACCCGAATTCCAATTCACCAAAACAACCTTTATCTTAGGCCAGCAATGATATAATTTCAGAGTTTTTTTTGTAAATCCTGATCATTTATTCAGATGAATTAATCCACATAACTGAATACTTTAATCTAATTAAAATTAAGAAGTCACCAGAAGGCTATTAAGAAATGGTTGGAGTGGTGAGAATTTGTAGATATTGAGGCAGGTCACTGACGAGAAACTTTGGGGAAGGCAACCTTGGACTCTTAATTCATACCACGTAGGCACCTGCCTATTTGGCTGACAAAGGCTTTTTTTTTTTTAAAAAAACAACACTTCCTATTAGGTAATCACTTGCCTTTGCAAACTCAGAGCAGTATAGAACCAGATCATAGTCAACTACCATCTTATCCAAGGAGCTATATTTTGGGAAGAACTGAATTCTTCTCCCCTCTCCCTTCTTCCATTCTTTAACAGTCACATGGTTGGTGGAAATACAGTCTCAAAGGCAATTGGCAATCTGGAATTGAGGGATAGCCCAGCTAACTAAAAGGCATCTTGAGAATTCTTGATGAATACCCTGGAGTGGTCTTTGAGTTGAAAGGGACCTCAGAGATTGCCTAGTTCAATTTGCCTTCTTTAGAGAGGACGAAACTTAGGCCTTGGATTGGATTCGGCTTGGGTCTCACAGCTAGTACATACCAGAGTCCAGACTTGAACTGGGACTTCCAGGTGTCCTCACTGGGGCTCTTTCCATTACGCAATTTCTCATCGAAGATACTGACATCAAGAGACCAAAGATTTTTGATGAGAAAGAGGACAGAGGCCTAGTAACCGTTAGCATTTTTTATAGGGCCGTAGATTTAGAAGTGAAAAGGATCTCAGAGACCATAGAATCCAACCCCTTCATTTCACAGATGAAGAAATAAAGGGCCGGACAGATTTAGTATTTGCCCAGCAAATATCTGAGGCAGGGTTTGAAACCAGATCTTCTTCCTGAATTCAAGTCCATCACTCTATTTTCCACACCTGCTATATCTCAATATAGAGGTCCAGCCATGTTGTCATAATGATTGGGAAAAGAGGGGCCCACAGCTCAGGATAAAACTGCTACCAGAGCCTGAGGCCCATACCCTACCAAGGGGAAGCAAATGAGACTTCCTCTCTTTCCCTTCCCTACACATAGATCCCTTGGTCTGCAAGGTGGAAAGGGTGTAGGGTTTGTAGTCATCAGCTACAATCTAGTTCTTAACCATAATTCTGCTACCTACTATTTTCAGCAATTCAATTAACCTCTCTGGTTCTCTGTTTCTTCATCTGTAAAATGGGGCAGAGAGGAGGCAGGGAGAAGTTGACTAGATGACCTCTAAGATCCCTTCTGTCTGTGAACGTGTTACCCTTTTTTGACGTTGTTTCCCCTTCATGACTGACCCTAGTTAATTTTAACTAGATTTCTCCTATTGTGCAAATGTTAACGGACAGAATGAATGAACTGTGTGATTGTCTAAATGCAAATCAGTGATCCCATGCTCTTATCTGAAATCCCTGGTGCATACACCTGAGAGCAGCCGTGGACCCTCACACCCCCACTAGGCCTGACCCTGGTTGAATTTCAGAGTCTCTAGTGACTATACATTCTGAGGATTTCAGGAGGCTCTGGGGCAGCCCACCAGAGGCACAAGAGATGTTAGAAAAGGAGATGTCCTAAAGGGGGGAGACAGTTTATTGCTGACAAGCCTGATACAAAACCAAAAAAATCCACTCAACCAAAACACCCACATACATTTTATTTTGTGCTTTAAATCAAGGATTCTTGACCTGAGGTTCATGGATAGATTTCAGGAGAACTGTGAACTTGGATGGGAAAAAAATTACGTTTTTTATTTTCACTAAGCTCCAACTGAAATTTAGCATTTTCTTCAATTATTCAATTATTAAAAAATTTAAAAGCATCATTATTCTGAGAGGTGGTCCATCCATGATGGACTAGTAAACTTCCAGAGAGATCCAGGACACCCCAAAAGGTTAAGAATTCTTGCTTTAAGAGTTCACCTTTGGCAGCTAGGGTTGGTAGAGGTGAAGAGGATTCACTGTGGACCAACAGTTTCCCTCCTCCTGACATCTCTCCAAGCCTCTGGAGTCAAGAAAGCAGGGAAAGGTTGAGCCTTCCTTCCAGGGTCCTCAGCTTCAAGCCCATGGCTCAATAATCTCTTCAACTCACCCAGGTCTCCATTCAGCCTAACAGTTTGACCCAAGACTTCCCTCTTCTCACTTTCCATCTCTCCCCTGAGGTTCATTCAGGGCCTAGCCCTGATTCTGAGACTGAAGCCAAAAATCCGAAGTCTCAGCTAGGATCCTCCCTGGAACATTCTCCAGCCCCAGTCTCTCACGCATCTTCTCACCCCATTGCTGATGCTGGGTCCAACAGAACATGCTGAACTAGGGTGGGAGGAAGGGAGAGGATGGGGTGTGTCTCTATATGAGAAGAGGAAGATAGCTCCAAGGAGGCCAGATATCCATTGCAGCTGTGGTCATGAACAATGTGTCAGAGAAAAGAAGAGGGGTCACTATGGAGTTGTACCAAAGCCTGGCTTCTAATTCACTGGGGAGAAGGGGAGGCAAGGACCAGAAGGGATGGGACAAGAGAAAGAAGGAGAAAGATTGAAAAAGAATGGAGACAGCTAAGGATTCAGAGCAGGATAAAGGCAAAGGAGATAGAGATGGTTGAGGAGGCAGAGTGACCCACAGAGGCTCACTGGGAGGTTGGATCTCTGAGGGGTGGGTCAAAGGGAATAAAGAAGGCTGGAATGTAAACAGAAAGGCCAAAGGACTCTCTTTTCGGACCCTCCCTTCCTTTCTGGAGGGTGTTCTGATCTGTTCTGTTTGGGGGATGACTCAGATGTCCCCAGTGCATCAGGCTCATGATTTAATGTTCCCAAGAGGCAGGATCCACAATCTGGCTTTAAAGACATCTTCCTTTCCCCTGAAACTGTATCTATTCCACCAGGTCATTATGTTCCCTTGATTCCTCCCCTACCCCTCCCACCCTAACTAAGCTTCTGGCTCTTATATCTCTGGAGGATCATGAGATCATAAATTTAGAGCTGACTTTACAAGCTCTCTATTCCAGCTCTCATTCTACAACTAAGTAAATTGAGGCCCAGATAGGTTAAGACTTCCCCAAGACCATACAAACTGAGAGTGGCAGAGCTGAGACTTCAACTCAGGTCTTTTGATTCCAAACCCACATCTTTTTTTACGAAACCCAGTTGAACTTGGATCCTCAAACATAGTAGGGTCCCCCTCACCTCCCTAAACCCGGCCTATGTCTCTCTTCTCTAGGCAAAAATACCTTTTAAAGAGTTCACAAAGAAGAGAGGCCCCTTCTCTGTTGTATTGTTTATTTTTCAATTAACAAAGAATTAGCAGACTGACAATTTCTAAAGGATACCCAGAACTATTATACTTAGCAATGTTTCCTGCCCTATCTCATGGCATTGATTTTTTTATTGGCCAGGACAAATACAGTTTTATCTTGTCTAGCTGTCTCTTTTACCTTACTATAACCCAGGATGCACTTTGGAGTTAAATGAGAAAGGCTGTGATTTTAATCATGGAAAATCTGCATATTAAAAAACATGAATGCTGGAAAAATGGAAGAAAGCCCTCAGTCATGTAGACAGCAAGCAAAGGCAGGAAGAAGCAGGGGTCAAGTATAAAGGAAAACAGGAGAGGCTTACAACAAGACTAAGGATCTCTGCGAAAGTGGCTAAGACAAGATGGGAACGCTGTCTCTACAGGGCCACCCAGCAGCCACCTTGCCCTGAGTAGACTATGCCTGTGTGACCTGTGGAGATGACCCTGAGCCTGAACCCAAATACATGTCGTAGCAGTAGACCACCTGTGTTGAAAGAGGTGCGTCTACAAGGGTGTCTAGCCACCTCCCCACCCGCAGGAGCTAACCTGAAACGACTCAGACAATCCCAGAGAAAACATCCCAGAGAATCCATCCAATTCTCAAGGACCACCACTGAAGCAGAAGATTTCCTTCTGATGCCTAACCCATTCCCCAGGTTGGGAATCTTCACTGTTAGCGAATTCTTAGCATTATGCTACATCTCCCCGCCTCACTACAGGCCTGTTCCCTCTTGTTCTGTCTGCAGCAGATACGGAAAGTAGTCTACCCCAGACCCCCAGTGAAACACTCTACTTGAAAGATGCAATTATACTAAGTCACCCCTCAGCCAAATAGATGCACCATGGGTGGGGCTGTATACGTATTTATGGATGTCAGAGTCTGTACAGTAAATAAACGTAAGAATACATCTGTGTGCCCTTACTAACCTCTGGGAAGGGGGGGGGCAGAGAGAAAGACAGACAGAAAGAGACAGGAAAGGGAAAGGAGGATGGACAGAGAGGAAGAGAGGGGGAAGGAAAGAGAGAAACGGGTAGGGGAAATGGGGGAGGGAGAGAAGAGGGGGAAATGGGAGGAAGAGAGAGAGGAGGAAAGGAGCAGTATGAGAGGGGGATGGAGAGGGGGAAGGGGAGAGGAAAGGGAAGGAAAGAGACAGACAGACAGAGACAGAGAGACAGAGACAGAGACAGAGAGAGCCTGAACTGAGAGAGAATGACTGAGAAATTGAAAGAAAACCAAGAGAAAGAATTGTAGCTAGCTCTCAATCAGCCATCCAGGCAGCACTGACTCGGGATGAAAGAGGGGTGGCACCAGTTCTCAGGAATGCCAGCCAGTTCACAGCAGTATGCCCTGGGGATTCCTAGGCAGACAGTATTCTAAGAGGACAGTGAGAAAAGGCCTCTCCTACCCTTGGTATTCTGGCTGTGCCCCCAGCCACAAAAGGACGAGGCTGGTGGTGGGATGCCCAGCAGGGCTGAAGCTCTTGGCTTTCCCATGAGGCATTTCGAGGGCGGCTTGGCACTCGGGGCTTCTCTTGACTGTCTTGATAAATGTGCCACTGCTCACTTATTAATGCTACCATTATCCTTGCTGTTTCCGGCCATAGATTCCTTGCATAACAGCCCTGCACATTCTGGGGCTTTGCAATACAGTTTTATTGTTCTCCTAGAGTGGGAAGGGGAGGGGTGGGTGTTGGGAAGGAAGGAGTGAGGGATGGAAGCATCTAGGAGGGTGGGAGTCAGGGGTGAGAGACATTTGCTTACTCTTTTTCAAACTGGGTGAAGGGGAAACAGGGATCGATTCCTTTCAAGTAAGCTACCCAGCAAGCCCAGTGCTTCTCCACATGGACACATGGACTCCGAAGGAAACAGTTGTCACTTACTAGGCCTTTGAAAATGGTCTGTCTATAATATTATGATCCTCTTTTCCCCCTTTCAACACAGGTCCCTCAGGCTGCATTCTTTTTTGAGTGTGCTATTTGTTCTTCCCTTCAAGACTTCCCTAAGCCCTCATTTCCATTAGATTTCGCCTGTATACAAACGTTGGAGGGCTTAGGAACGCATAAGTCTGCTTTACCTGAGTTCCAGCCTCCTGGAGGCAGTTCTGGGCTCCACATCTCCCCAAGGGTGAGGGGTTTCAGAGTCACTTAGAAGAGCAGTAGGCTCTGAAGATTTCATTAAGCTTGAGTCAACTGGCCGCAAGATATAGGAAGTAGTGAAGCCCAATACATGGAGAGAAAGAAGAGCCCTAGATCAGATGGATGGAAGGGTCATGGGATCCTAGAACCTGCCTTGGAAACTATCTAGTTGAATCCCTTCAGTTCACAGATGAGGACATCTAGGCTCCAGGTAAAGAGCATGTATGTGTATGTGGAAGGGGGGGAGGTGTGTGGAAAGATAGTTTCTCTACTTTAAGGTTTATAGTCTTTTTTTCACCAGCTGAAGCATAATAAATTCTACTCCAACCAAATTAACTACAAAGGACCTATGAAGGAAGATGCTATCTGTATCCAGAGAAAGAACTGATAAATAGAAGTATGTATAGAATGATTTTACACATATATGTGGGTATATGTATATATTATACATGGGTATATGTATATATTATACATATAAAATATGTATGTCTAATGGTAGCCATCTCTAAGGAGGGGAGAGAGGGAAGAAAAAAAAGAAAATTACATGAAAACTTCATTACATATTTAAAAGAAATAGCAAATTGTACATAATAGATTTGCAGTTTCATTTGCAACCATCTTTTTTAAAAATTCTTTGTAATAGGAATGCTTGTTTTATTTCATAAAATAAATAAAATTTTTAAAAAGGTTTATAATCTAATAGTAAGTAGCAGTATTGTATAAGGAAGGCAGAGGATCTGTGGAACTGGATTATGGGTCTGGCATGGTGTCTTTGCAGGTGACTCCTGTGAATTACCATCCTTCATCACCAGCTGTCTATTAGACATCTTCTAGACAGCTCACAGGCATCTCAAACCCAACATATCCAAAATAGAACTCATTATTTTTCCCCTCAAAATCTGCCCTTCTTCCAGATATCCCTATTTTTGAGGAGGGCTTCCTTCCAGTCATGACCTTGGAATCATTTGTCAACTCCTTCCTCTCCCTCACCCCACCCCACCTATCAAATCAGTTGCCAAGTATTATCATTTCCAGCTCCTTCTCTGGCAGACTCCCTGACATCTGTCTCCTTCTCTCTACTCACACGGCCATCAACCTGATTCAGGCTCTCCTCTCTTCTCACCCAGACTATTGCACAGCCTCCTAATTGGTCTCTGTTTCAAATTTCTTCTCCAATTCACCCTCCACTCAAGCTGCCAACTTTATGTTCCTGAGACAAAGATTTGACCATATAGTCTCCGGATCAATAAATTCCAGTGGCTCCCAATTAACATCTAGGATCAAATACAAATTACTCTGGTTGTCATTTAAAGTCTTTTGGAATCTGGCTCCAACCTACCTTTCCAGCCTTATTACATTGCCCTGCTTCATGCACACTATGATCCAGTCAGAGTAGTCTGCTAGATCTTCTTACACATGACATGACTTCCCACCTCTATGGATAGGTCATCCCCCATGCCTGAATACAATACCTATTCACCTGTTGTTCAATTATTTCAGTTGTGTCTTGACTCTTCATGACCTCGTTTTGAAGTTTTCTTGGCAAAGATACTGGAGTGGTTTGCCTTTTCCTTCTCCAGCTCATTTTACAGATAAGGAAACTGAGGCAAACTGAGTTAAGTCACTTAATAGCTAGTAAGTGTCTGAGGTCAGATTTGAACTCAGGAAGTTAAGTCTTCCTGGCTTTAGACCTGGCATTTTAACTACTTCATCACCTAGCTGCTCACATATGAAGATTATCTATGTTTTGTTGTATTTTTATTTAGTTTATTAAATATTTCCCAATTACATTTTAATCTGGTACAGGCAGCACTCAGAAGTGCTGGGGCAAGTCAGCTTTCAGGTGGAACATTTGTCACCTCTCATATAGTACAATTCTTTCATTTCACAGAGGAGGAAAATGAAGCCTAGAGAGGAAACGAGAACAAAGTGGTTTCAAACTATGGAATGACAGAAGCAGGGATGGAGGATGACTGGGTTTCATATGAGCCCTGATCAGCCACGTCACTTTCCTTTTTGTTAATTTCATCCCCCATCCCTCAACTCCAAAATCTCTGCTTACGCTTTGGCTCTCACCAAAAATATCCTTTCCATCTTCTTGCCCAAATCCCGTTGGTCAGACCCTGTCTCCCATCTCCCATCCTCAATGAAGCCTTTCCAAATCCCTCCAGCCCACTTCTGAGAACTCCTAACTCCTTACCAAACATCCTAATGTTCAGTCATATGCTGTTCTGCAACATTTTCTAATTGCTTTACCTATTTGTGTCTTGTCACTCCAATAATAAAATAATACCTGATTTTTATACAGTACTTTAAGTGCAGTTTTCCATGCATTATGTTATTTAAACCTCACAACAACCCTTTGAAGTAGGTTTTACTGGTATTATTATCCTCATTTAATAAGTGCAGAAACTGAGTCTCAGAGGACTTAAGGGATTTGCCTATGGTCATTCAATTATACAGAGTCAGAGGCAGGGCTTAAACCCTGGTCTCTCTTGATTTCAAACCCAGCAATCTATCCACTACCACCAACAAAATTATGAACTCCTTAAAAGCAGGGTTGTCATATATGCATATCTGGAACAGCACCTTAAACAATACTTAAAGGCACATACAGGCAGCTAGGTGGCACAGTGGATATGAGCCAATGCTGGAGTCAGGAGGATCTGAGTTCAAATCTAGCCTCAGACACTTAATAGCTGTGTGACCCTGAGCAAGTCGCTTGACTCTATTTACCTCAGTTCCTTGATCTGCAAAATGAACTGGAGAAG
The DNA here is from genome assembly GCF_900497805.2 of Vombatus ursinus. Lineage (NCBI taxonomy): Eukaryota > Metazoa > Chordata > Mammalia > Diprotodontia > Vombatidae > Vombatus > Vombatus ursinus. Next base: position 23,318,595 of record NW_020954567.1, read on the forward strand.
GAAATGGCGAATCACTCCAGTATTTTTGCCAGGAAAACCCCAAATGAGTCATGGAGAGTCTGAAAGGACTCAACAACAATGGCACATACATCAAGTTGATAATTCTTAGAGAATTGCCTCTTTCTGCTGACCACATTCTTATTGAATAAAATTTATTACATAAACTACAGCTGGAGTCAATCAACATTTATTAAGTCCATAAAAATCAATAAACATTTATTAAGTACCCACTATGTACCAGGCACTGTGCTAGGTGCTATGGGGTAAAAAATGCAAAAATTAGATAGATAGTACTTTCAAGGGGCTTCCATTCTACCATAGATAAGAAAACTGTGCCTCAGAGGGTTGAATGACTTGCCCAATGCCACAAAGGTACAAAGTGTCAAAGATGGGATTTAACTTGAAATCTAGTGTTCTTTCTTCTAGACCACATGGCCCCTCTGATGTAAAGGCTGGGATTTAACATTAATAAGCTTCAATGGATCACACATTGGACATTAGGAGCAATTTTACACCTCTGTGAGTGGTGGATAAGTAGGGCTCAAGAGCTGTTGGCAACCCAAAAATGTTAAGGTAGTTAGGACAGAAAATGAAATTTCTTCATTAGATAGAATCAGCTAATGGAATGTACAATGGATACTGAAGAACTCTATCAATGTAAGGACCAATCACAATTCCAGAGGACTCTTGATGAATCATGCTACCCACCTCCTGATAGAGAGGGGGTGGACTTGGGTTGCAGATTGAGAAGTTATTTTTCAGACATGGAAATGTAGGAATTTTGCATGATTATGCATATTTAGGGTTTTTTCTCAATAAGGGAATAAAGAGGGGAAAATAGGTTTTTTGTTCATTAAAAAAATTCAATTTAATTAAAAACAAAAAAACAGTGTGCTTAAAATCGGAAGACCTGGGTTCAAGTTCCAATTCTGACACTTAGTTGCTATGTGACTCTGATAAAGTTACTCCCCTTCTCAAATGAGATAATATTTGTAAAGTGCTTAGCCTAGTGCCTGGCACATAGTAGGTGCTCAGTAAATTTTTTTTCCCTTCCATTTTCTGCTTTTTCTGAGCCTCAATTTCTCGTCTGAAAAATGAAAAGAATTTTGCAGTACCAGCTTCATCATATTGGGGTGAGAAATGGACTCTGTAAACATGAGCTGTTATTATAATGTACGGAATAGTCAGATTCGATAGGCTTTCAGCAGGAATCCCCTGTTCAAAAACTGAGAATTGAGTCAAAATCTGGGTTACAAGAAGGGGAAGTGATAATCTAGCAGCTAAGAAAATAGGGGCTTTAAAGAGGAGTGGGAAAGTACAGAAATGCTCTAAATTTGTGAGATTTCATGGATAATCCTACATGTTGGGTAAAATGTGTGGGAGCTGCTGTAACTGTCTGCATCTGTGCTGCGCCTCCTGGTGGTGGTGTTAGGGGCTGCTCCCTCACTGTCTCTGGGAACCTTTGCACTAACTAGCCAGGTGACATCAGATCTTGGGGTTAATGCTAGGTTGGGAGCCAGACAGCTGATGCACTGGTTTGCACCTTTGCTCCATTCCTTTGCTGGACAGTATTGCCTCCTGAGTGGGATTTTGTAGGAATGTTTGGGAAGAAAGCAAGTGCAGTGTTTTATAGAGAGGCTTATCTGAGTGCTACCCCGTCCTGGGTATCCTGGAGAATGACAGAGGACAGTGACTCTCTGCCTGGGAAGAACTCACAGCCTAAAATCTCTGTCCTCTTTGTTCTTGGGGAAATTGCAACACACTCCGAAATCACCACCTCAGCTTGAAAGGTGACTTCCTGTCATATGACATACCTTGTTCCCTGGTAACAGACGTTGCAAAATTTAGAGGATCAGTTCAGGTGACTTTTCCATTCGCGGCTTTTGTTTTGTTTTGTTTGACCAGCTCCAGAGATATAGCATAATTAAAAGAGTAGATGTAATTAGATCTCATCAGAACTGAATAAATAGGTATCCAGCCATATCCAGCCATTTCCAGCTTAAGTTCCTTTGACCAGACTCTGTCCCCAGACCTAGGAAACTCTCTCTCTTTTCAGCTTCACCTTAAGGAGTTCCTAGCTCTCTTCTCTTCCTAGAAGAGCTTAAAAGAGAACCCTCAGTTGTTTGGTTCTTTTTTCCGTCTCTTTTAAAATCCCTTTATATTTCTTTGGTATTTATTTGGGGTTGTGTGCCATCCCCCAAGGCAAAGACAGTTTCATTATGTCTCATCACTCAATTTAGTCAATCCTAGTATATAGTAGGCACTTAATAAATGAATTGTTGACATTGGGAAAGAGGAAGATAAGCATTTTAATAAGCATTATGTCCAGTGCTGCATTTTAAGAGGAATGTTGACAAACTAGTGGAGTGGGTAGAAAGGAGGCTGACCAGGTTAGTGAAGGAACTTAAAACTATAGCCTATGAGGAATGCATAAAGAAACTAAGTGGTGCTTATCTTGAATAAGAAAATACAGCTCCTGGACTTTGAGTCAGAGAAAATGCATTGAAGTGTGACTCTGCTACTTACTAGCTGTGTAGGTTTGTACAAATTATTTAAGCTCTCTGTGCCTCAGTTTCCCAACTGCAAAATGAAAGGGGTTGAAAGGAAGGAAACAAGTATTTATCAAGTGCCTACTGTGTGCACTTAACACTACTATGCATTTATCAAGTGCCTACTATGTACATTGTGCTAAAAGCTTTATAAATATTATCCCATTTGATCCTCACAGTAACCTTGGGAGGTAAGTGCTATTATTATTCCCATTTTACAGTTGAGGAAACTAAGGCTGGGAGAGGTTAAGTGACTTGCCCAGGGTCACACAACTAGTAAATGTCAAAGACTGGATTTGAACTCAGGCCTTCCTAAGTCCAGGTCCAGTACTCTATCCACTAGCTAGACTAAGTGATCCTAGCTTAAACTAGATGATCCTTAAAGTTCCTCCTAATTCTTACTCTGTGATCCTTTCCATGAGAACTGTCTACAAGCATCTTAAGGGCTAGCATGTGAAAGAGAGATTAACTTTATTCTGTGTAACCTGTGAGGACTTACATAGGGGAGTTATAAGAATATAGATATAAATATTAGCAGAAATTGGACCAGTGGCAAAGAGGCAGATTTCCACTGAACAGAAAGAACTTGTGTGTGCTTTGAGCTGTCCAAAGTAAAAATGGGATGCCTTATCAAGCAACCAATCAACCAGCTCCGATTATGCACCTGCTAGATGCCAGGTACTATGGCTATAAAGACAAAATGAAGTACCCTCTGCCCTCAGTGAGCTTACATTCTACCATGTGCACTTATAATAAGTATATGTAAAATAAATACAAGGTAAGGTGATTGTGAGGATGCACTAGGAATCCTATGGAGGAGGTGCCATTTGAACTAAGCTTTGAAGGGAGCTAGAGATTCTAAGAAGCCTAAGAGAGGACAGAATGCATTCCAGTCATGGGGACAGCCTGTGCAAAGACGGATTGTCTATGTGAAAAACAGCAAGGCCAGTCTGGCTGGACCAAAGTGTATGTAAAGGAGAGCAATATATAGTAAGGCTGGAAAAGTAGGGTGAAGCTAGGCAGTGAAGGCCTTTAAATGCCAACTAGAGGCATTTGCATTTGATCCTAGAGGCAATAGGAAGCCATTGGATTATTGACTTTTATTGCTTTATTTATTGATCAAGAGAGTGACATGGTCAGATTTGTGCTTAGCAATATCATTTTGGCATCTGTGTGGAAGGCAGATTGGACCAGGGAGGGATCTAAGGCAGTGAAACCAAGTGGAAGCAGCTAGGTGACTCAGTGGGTAGAGTGCTGGGCCTGGAGTCAGGAAAACGTGACTTCAAATCTGATCTCAGACACTTACTAGTTGGCAAGTCACCTAATTTTTGTCTGCCTCAGTTTCCTCAATTGTAAAATAGGGGTCATAATAATACCTACCTCTCAGGGTTGTGAGGATAAAATGAAATAGAGGATATATGTAAAGCACTTAGCAGAGTGCCTGGCATATAGGATGTATTTAATAAATGCTTGTTCCTTCCCCTATTGGAATAGTTCAGAGGATCTGTTTAGAGAGGAATAGTTCAGATGAGAGGTGATGAGGACATAAACTAGAGTGGTAGCTAAATAACTAGAAAGAAGGGGAAATATATGAAATATCTCACAAGCTAGTGAGTTTCCCATCACTAAAAGTATGCAAACAGAGGCTGCATACCTGCTTGTCAGAAGTGCAGCGTAGGGAATACCTTTGTGGAGTGGGAAATTGGTCTGGCTTTTAACTCTAGAATTTGTTCTGGTTGGAAGTCTCTTTTCTTCCTCAGCACACAGAGCTACTAGAGTGGGGGACCACCATTTGAAAATTGCCATCAATATTTGAAAATTGCCATCAATTTTCTGGTTACTGACATTATATTTCTAGGTATAGTAGAGCAAAAATGTACCCAAGCTATGACTCTGCTGACAGTGAGTACTCATTTCTGCCTTTGCTTTTAAATTGTTAATAGCTTAGGAACCACGCACAATAAATGCTCACAATTCACTTGCACTAATACTGTGGTGGAAAATCATTTTAGCATCTCGGCATGGGGAATGGGGAGGGGGAGGGAGGACATTTTCCGAAGGTTTGAATTATCAAGCACAGTGATTTAAGACATGCTGGTGATGCCGCCATGTTTACAGAGACCTATGCCGTCCTCACATGTTTATCTGCCTGAAGAATGTAGGTGTGTGGGTGTTTTGAGTGCACTGTGAAAGGATGTTTTTAGATCTGTCAGAAGGGCCCAAAGAATAAACACATAATTCCCTTATTACTGATTTCAGCAAATAGGTTGACCCTCTTGCAGAAAACCAAATATAAAAAAATCTATCAAAATGGAAATGCTATTGCAAGATGCAGAAGCAATTTGGAAAAAGCATAATCCTGAATGGAGGCATTCTACTCCAAAACTCCCAATACCTCCTCTGAAGACATGATGGAGTCCTTCAGGGATGTGTGTGTTTGTGTGTGTGTGTGTGTGTGTGTGTGTGTGTAACCTGAACCAGAATGAAGCCCTAGTCTAAGGTCAGACTCTCTCAGAGGGCTAATGAGCATGACAGCCTATGGAACAACTAAGATTTTTGACCCCAAAGTGGAGAGGGAGCAACAGTGACTTCCCAATGGGGACGTGGAATAATGGGTTAAGGGAAGCTTCACGTGTAATCTCATTTGATCTTCACAATAACCCTGGAAGGTAGATACTGTTATCATGCCCTTTTTATAGATGAGGAAATTGAGGCTGCTGGGTCAACGGACTTGCCTAGCCAGTTAGTATCTGAGGCACAATTCAAATTCTGACCTTCCTGACACCCAAGCTTAGCCCTCTATCTGCTGTACCACCTAGTTAGTTACCTCAATAACTAAGTTACAAGGAAAACTTCCTCAATATGAAAGTTGTCCATGACTGAAATGGATTGCCTCAAGAAGTAATGAGTTCTTCACAGATGTCTTCAGGCAAAGACTGGACAGCCACTTCTGATGTCTACTCTTGAGAAGATTACTGTATAAGTACATCTTGAACTAGATGGTCTCTGAAGGCCCTCTCAGCTCTTAAGATTTTGTGAAATGCAAATACCCCTAAAAAGGGTAATACAGTAATCGGTCAATGAGCACTCACTACGGGCCAGACACTATGGTAATAAGCAAGGGGGATATACAAAGAAAAATGAATAAATGAATAAATAAATAAATAAATAAATAAATAAACAAATAAACAAATAAATGAATGAATGAATAAATAGATAGATAGGTAGATAGATAAACAAACAAATAAATGAATGAATGAATGAATGAATAAATAAATGAATGAATGAATGAATAAGTAAATAAATGAATAAATAAAAATAAAAAACAAAACCACCATCCCTGCCCTCAGGAAACCCACATTCTAATGGAGAAGACAGCATGTAAACAACTGTGTACACAAGATATAAACAGAAAACATGAAAAGTAATCTTAGAGGGTTCTGTACACAAGATATAAACAGAAAACATGAAAAGTAATCTCAGAGGGTTCATCAATTTTATCCCGTGTATAAGAATAGGTTTATTTCTACTAATTTTAGTCACATAGAAAAGAATGTGAATCCTGGACATCTGACGGTAAGACCTTTGAGGGCAGAGACCATTTTTTTTTCTTCGTGTTCCAGCATTTAGCATTGTGTCTGTAACATGGTAAGAGCTTATACATTATTGTTGGTTGGCTGAATGAGGAAGCAATAAAGGGTTATCTTGGGCTAGGTTAAAGGCACAGAAGAGGAGGCTGGAGATATGGAAGGCAAAGTGCACCCTGTTTTCTGGTGTTGCTGAATTCTTGCTCCCATGATGCCAAGCCCACTATCAGGAACTAAAGCAAATTTCTAAGGGCTACTTTTTCTAACCCCATCCCTTTAAACATGCCAAAATTACATTACTGTTCAGGCCACAAGGCAAATAAGTGATTGCCCTCTGGGATAGTCTGATTCGACTTTGGTTTATGAGGTAATTTGTTTTATCTTAAACTAAGCTAGGCAAAGGGATGAGTGCCCAAGACTCCACCTCTGGGAGTCTTTCTTTCAGTCAATTCTAATTTAGAGATTGTTCGATGTTAAAAGCACCTGCTTGGCTAAATCTGCCTGCTCTTCTCCTTTAGATTTTGAAGGTAGGGACACTACTTCTTAAATTTTTTAAAAAATGTTTTATTGATGTTTTCTTTTAACTCTGATGTCATTTCCCAGTGACTTCTACCTATGCAACACAATCTTCCCTGGTAACAAAGAATTACAATTAGGCAAAACAAATCAAGATATTGGCCATGACAGATAACAAACACCTTCTTCCACGCCTATAGTCCACCACCTCTTAGCCAAGAGGTAAAAGGCACGCTTCACCATCACTGCATCAATCAGAGTTCTTCAGTCTTTCAGAGTTGTTTTCTTTTACTTGGGGTGCGCAGCAAATTACAGTGAACAGAGTACAAATATTAGAATTAAAGAATCTGCAGCTGCCTCTGATGCCTACTATCGGTGAGACTATAGGTCACAACCTCCCAGGGCTCCGGCTCAGTTTCCTCAGTTGTAAAATGAAGACACTGGGGTAGATGGTTTCTGAGGTCCTTTCCAGTCCTAGACTTATGATCTTATAACATTATGTGGTGATTGTGTAAATTATTCTACTAGTTCTGCATCAGTTTCTCCTACCTTCTTCCTGCTTCTGCTAAGATACCAGGACTCCAAATAAAGTAGATGTTGAAGTGAGAGGCTCAGTCCTTGCCTTTCTGGGTGGCCAACCCATAAGCCACTGAGCTGACATTTGTCTACCTTGCAGAGATGGCGATAGCATTCATTAATATCTAGAACAAGGTAAGATTCACAAGTGGAAGGTGATGCTAAGGCAAAGCACTTTGAGCAATTAAGTTGCTGAAAGTAAAAGCATTCAAAGGAGGAGCTATGCTTCCAGGAAGCAGAGAATTATCAGCATACTGGGTGAGGTTAAATTACAGAGTAGAAGAGACGGAGTCCTTGCTACCATTATATCCCAAAGAGATCAAAGAAAGAGGGGGAAAGACCCATATGAGCAAAAACATTTATAACAGCTCTTTTTAAAAAAAAGTAATGCTTAAGAAATGAAAATCAGGGACTGCCCATCTATTAGGGAATGATTGAACAAATGATGGTATGTGAATAGAACACTATTATGCTATAGGATATGATGAAAAGGATGGTTTCTGAGAAACCTGGGAAGACTCGTATGAACTAATAAGGAAGAAAGTGAGCTGAACCAAGAAAACCATTTACACAATAGCAACCTGTAAATGATGGGGATAAGATCTGAACCCATAAAAGGAAAAGATCATATCTTTGGGATCTGGACCTCAAAAAGGAAAAATCATGGACTTTCCCACCTGGCCAAATCTCTGGTGTTCCCCTGAGGCTATAATGCTATCAACTGGCCTTTCATTGTGGCTATTCCCAATCTCCCAATTCTGTTGTTACCTCCCAGTTGCCCCTGGCCACTTCCCACCCATAATCCTATCTAGACTCCATTCTCCCTTGGCCAAGTGGTCCCGGTCCCTAGCATTCTGTTACCTCACAGTCACCCCAGCTTACTGGCCACTCCCATCCATATCCTCCTTGGACCCCTCCTCCAGTCACCCCAAACCACTTGGCCACTCCTAGATCCCTCCCATAGCCTTTCTGTATATAAGGTCCATCTTATCTCTATTTAGGTGCTCAGATTCTTAAAATCTAGTCATGGGCTCAGATTCTTAAGATCTAGCCTGCTTGCATTAGGGATACAAATGCTTAGATTCCTCCAGAGTCTGGTCAATATGGCGGATGTTCTAATAAACCTTGTCTTTGGCTGAAGGAAGGCTTGGGTCGAATTCATTCAGGCAGAACCCCTGTGTCGTGATTTTGGGGCCCTTTCACCCTAAACCTTTTTAAAGACAAGCAATTTTGAAATACTTCAGAACTCTGATCAATGCAGTGACCGCCTATGTTTCCAGAGGTCCAAAGATGAAACATGCTAATAGAGGATGTAGAGTAAGGCACACATTTTTAGATATGGCCAATGTAGGAATTTGTTTTGCTTGACTATGAATATTTGCTATAGAGATGTTGTTTTCTTTTTTAATGGAGTGAAAATGGGAGAGAAAGAAAATAAATGCTTGTGAGTTGAAAAATTTAATTAGATTACTTTTTTTTTAGGAGAAGGCCTGGTCATATTCAATCTCTCATGCTGAAATCCTAGCCTAGAGTCCCTGAAAATCCTTCCAAATCCTAACAGTTGTGCTAGCAAATCTCTGTTGTGGGGTTGCATTTCAGTAGCAACCTCAGCAACACAAGTTAGTTCTTCTGGCAGATACATCCACATAAAACCAGAAATGAACGTTGGAGGTGATTGGGAATATCTCTGCAGTTAGGGACGGCCCCTGCCTCTTCCAGGCAGGAAGGTTTTCTCAAACACCTGCTTGGCCCAAATCCTCCAGCTCCAAGAGAACTCTTGGTTCAAACATGTTGAAAGGTATTTACTCAACCCAGGCCAAAAGCCAGTCTGTGCAATGATAAACTGGGCCGAGGAAACACTGCCTGAGGAGAAGAGGCTTAGTACTCCTTATATAGCAAATGATCTAATGCCCAGGGAACCAGAACAATTATGCCCAAAAGATCTCCTTCTTGATCCCAATCAGACCACACCCAACTTTATAGGCAGGGGAGGGTTGCTCAGCATCTGACTGATGAGATCAAATGTTGGGCTGGGAGCCAGGGGACTAGAATTTCTGTCAATTCTTCCAACTCCCCCAACAATTCTGGAAAAGTCACTTCCCCACGATGTGCCTCAGTTTTTCCATCCATAAAATAAAGACCAGTAGACTGTAAGTTTCTTGAGAGCAATGCCTGGCACTTAGGAAGCACTCAATCTGTATTTATTGAAGAATTGAAATTGAGTTCGTTCACATTAAAATATAATTCTATCTCCCCAAGATGCTGTTTGTGTTCTCCAGCTTGAGACATTTCCCTTTATAGCTACTGGTTTTATTTTATTTAGAAAAAATGTTCAGAACCACACTGAGAGGCTGTAACATTTAAATACTTGATTTCCCCTCACCCCTACAAGGTACTCTTTGCCTGGATATACTGTGACCAAATCAGGTGATTATTTAAAAGTTGCATTTCTTTACTATGATCCCACCCACCACCCTGAAAGGAATTTAAATTAGCCAGCATCCCTATTTCAAATTAATTGGGGGGGGAGGGGGGCAGCTAGGTGACACAGTGGATAGAGTACTGATCCTGGAGTCAGGAGGACCTGAGTTCAAATCCAGCCTCAGACACTTGATACTTACTAGATGTGTGACCCTAGGCAAGTCACTTAACCCCAACTGCCTCACCTAAAAAATTTTTAAAAAAAATTAAAAAAAAACAACACAAATTCACTGGGTCTCTCTAATGGAGTTCAGGGAAGCTGGGAGCAGATAGATCACATACAAATGTTTGCTTTGACAACCTAATTCATGCCCAATGACCTTATTTATCAATATCTCTCAACTCAACTAGCATTTATTAGTCACTTGCTATGTGATAAGAGCCATGCAAAGCACAGGGAATTCAAATTCAAGTAGAAAGAAAAACAGTCCCTGCCCTCAAGGAGCTTACATTCTAATGGGAAAGAGATCCACAAAAGGAAGATGGAGGTGGGGGTTACAGAAAATGAAAACTGCTGGCCTGGGAGCCTTCCTTAAAATGAAGGTTCTGGGAGGAGTCATCCAATCAGAGGGAGAGGCTGCAGAGGCAGAGAGTATTTCCAATAGGAGAATTGCAGGGCTGTGGGCCTCAATTTCCTCATCTACAAAATGAGGAGGATGTGGCATCATGCTATATAGCTAGAATTAGACTTGGAGTCAGGAATACCTGAGTTCAAATCCTGCCTTAGACAACTTACCAGCTGTGTGATGATAGGGCAACCTCTCTGTGCCTTCCTTTCAGCCCAGAGCAGGCTTCTCCAGGAATAGGCTCATTCTCCTACCAGTTCTACATCTATGATCCTATGAGCAAATGATGTCTAAGGCCCTTCTCAAGTCAAAATACTGTGATCCTAAGAGAAGTTCTTCTGAGCGCATTGGACCTTAGAAGTCCCTAGGGCTGGAGCTCTGGCCCTGGGGTGGAAGGAATAGAAGTAACGGCTTCTTTACAGAAGTCATCTTGACTTCCTTTCAAACTAAAAAGTGCTAAGTGGTCCTGCAGAACTATATTAGCAGATTATAAAGGAAAAGACATCCTGGAGAAGAGAACAGACCATCATCCTGGGATGAGTAAGCCTAGGTTCTCATCTTGACTCTAACCCTGTTAGACTCTTACTTTGAACATGAACTTTGGTATTGTGGAAAGAGCACAGGGTCTGGAATCAGATGATGGGTTTTGAATTCTTTTATTTACTGGGTGTATGACCTTAGGCAAATCATCTCACCAACTCAACCTCAGAGTCTAGCCAAAAGTTTCTTTCCAGCTCTAATCTTTATGGTTCTATGTGATCTCCTATTCTAGCCTCTCTTTTCTAGTCTGGAAAATAACATCCAACATCAACATCCAGTGATTCTAACTAACTGTTAGATCTCGATTTCTTAGCTATATGTGCAGAAGATAAAAAGAAAGAAAGAACAGGAAAAACAACAACAAACAAAAGTTAGACATGCCTGATGGATGTCGTGAAGGATTTCAAAGGCCTTTAATGATTTTTGTCTTTGTAAATCTGGAAAGCTTTCTCAAGTCATTTGTCCTACTCAGAGTTCAGCCAAGTCACTTCCCCACGATGGCATCTATAATGCAGTAAGAAGGCCTTTCCATTTGGGGGAAATCATTTCTCCAAAGGGATTAAAGTATTAATTCTCTAATCTTCCCAACACTTCAGTGAAGAGGACCAACATCAAGGCTGATTATTATGCATTATTCCAGAGGTGCCCCAGGAGGGGCCTGGCTAAGACAGGAATCTCCCTTCACAGTCAAACCTCCCTTTGGAGAAGGAAAAAATGCTAGCTAAGCTCAGGTTCTCATTGCTACGGACTGTGTGCACCACTTGTAGACAAAGACAGTTCATCAGAGATCTGTTCAAATGGAGAGACGAGCTAATATAAATGGAATAATAGCCCTGTGGACTCATTTTATTTACAGTTGGAAGATAATGTAGCTGGTAAGTCCTCCTGTTCCCCTCCCAATCCCAACCCATGCCTTCTTTAGGAGGTAACTTCCCCTCACCTCACCTCACCTCACCAAGGTAGGTTTCCCTGAGAAATAAGTTCTCCTTCAGAATTGTTCTGTATCCTCATTCATTCATCTTATCTTCCCATTTCATATTCCTTGTATGTCTGTTCCATTAGATTTCAAGTTTCTTGGAAGCAGGGACTGTTTTTGCCTTGGCACACAGTAAGCACTTAATAAATATTTGTTGACTGATTGATCCTCCCCAGCACAAATTCATAGACTTTCTCCTTTTCTAGGCTAACCCATTGCCCTGTGCTTTTCCCATTCCTTCCAGAAAGGAGTAGACTTTTTGTTACTCCCCTGGGACCTCTATCTATCACAGAGGTTCCCCACTTGAGGTACCAAAAAGTTGTCAAGGGGGTATGTGGAATATTTTATAAATAACTTTATTATTTTACTGAAATATTCCAAAAGAAATAGCATTAATGAAAATTTGGGTGTTGGAGAGATAAAAGTAAAGAGGTAGGGAACAGTTCTGGGTCACAGTTCCAGGGCAAAGAGGAGTGCTGGTGGTCAGTGACAAGGGAGGAAGGACCCTGGTTACAGTTCCAAGGCTTGTGGCTACAGGGGACCAGGGGCCCTTCCTAGGTAAAGACCAGAGTGAAAATCAGGATAGCAGTGACCACACCTATTCCAGGATCACACCACCTGGGAAGAACCAAAAACTTGCATAACCCCAAAACTAGCTCCAAAAACAGCAGCATGAAAAAGCTTCAAGCTTGGGACAGTACCTCCCAGGTAAGCAGAGCCCAATTTTAATTAAAGTTCAAAGTCAAGAAATAGGCTGGAAAAAAATGAGCAAACAACAACAACACCAAAAGAATCTGACCACAAAAAGGCTACCACAGTTGAAGGGAAGACCAAAACATAAACTCAGAAGAAGACAACAATGTGAAAACAGCTACAAGCAAAGCCTCAAAGAAAAATGTTAATTGGATCCAAGCCCAGCAAGAATTCCTGGAAGAGTTCAAAAAAGAGATGAGACTGGTAAAAGAAAAATTGGGAAAAGAAATGAGAATGATGCAAGGAAATTAAGAAAAAAGAATTAACAGCTTGGTAAAAGAGTCACAAAATATACTGAAGAAAATAATAACTTAAAAAAAGAATTGGCCAAATGGTAAGAAGAGGCATAAAAATTCACTGAAGAAAAGAACTCCTTAAAAAAGACAATTAGCCAAATTGGCAAGGGTTGGGGTTAAAGGTACGAAATCTCACTGAAGAAAATAATTCCTTAAAAATTAGAATTGGGCAAGTGGAAACCAATGACTTTATGAGCCATCAAGCACTGAACAAACAAAAAAACAAACCCCAAAGTCAAAAGAATGAAAAAGAAGAAGAAGAAAATGTGAAGTATCTCAGATACTTGACACTTAACTAGCTGTGTCACCCTGGATGAGTCATTTAACCCCAATTGCCTCATAAAAACAAAACAAAACAACAGCAACAAAAGAAAGTCAACCAATTAGAAAAGGAGATCCAGAATCTTAAAGAAGAAAATGACTTCTTGAAAATCAGAATTGGGCAAGAAGAAGTCAGCAAAGTTATAAGGGATGAAGAAATTTAAAAATATATATATAAAGAATGAAAAAATAAAAGAGAAAGTGAAACATTTCATAAGAAAAAACATTGAATCTAGAGAACAGATTAAAAAGAGAAAATATAAGAATAATTGGACTACCTGAAAGTTCTGATCAAAAAAAGAATCTTGATACAATAATACAAGAAATAATTAAAGAAAATTGTCCTGAAGCATTAGAAGAAAGGGGAAAGTAGAAATAGAAAAGACACACACAGAGTTAAAATAAAGGGCTAGAAAAGAATCTAATATGCTTTAGCTGAAGTTAAAAAAGGCAGTGGTAGCAATCATGATCTCAGACAAAGCAAAAACAAAAATAGACTTAATTAAAAGAGATAGTCAGGGAAACTTCATTTTCCTAAAAGGTACCATAGAAAATGAAGTAATATCAAAAAAATTTACAGCAAGTTTCTCTGATAAAGGCCTCATTTCTCAAATGTACACTGAGTATAGAACTGAGTCAAATTTATAAAAATAAGAGCCATTCCCCAATTGATAAATGGTCAAAGGAAATAAAGTCAGTTTTCAGAAGAAAACAAAGGTATCTATAATCACATGAAAAAATGCTCTAAATCATTATGGATTAGAGAAATGCAAATTAAAACAACTCTGAGGTACCATCCCACACCTATCAGAAATGACAAATGCTGGAGGGGATGAGGGGAAAATGGGTACACTAATGAACTTCTGGGAGTTGGGAGCTGGTCCAACCATTCTGGAGAACAATTTGGAACTATGCCCAAAGGGCTATAAAACTGTGCATACCATTTCCCCCAGCAATACCTCTACTAGGTCTGTATCCCAAAGAGATTAAAGAAAAAGGAAAAGGACTTATATGTATAAAACTATTTATAGCAGCTCTTTTTATGGTAGCCAAGAATTAGAAATTGAGAGGATGTTCATCAGTTGGGGAATGGCTGAATAAGTTGTGGCATATGGATGTGATGGAGTACCATTGTGCTATAGAAAATGATGAGGGGGGTGGTTTCAGAAAAAACATGGCGAGATTTATATGAACTGATGCAAAGTGGAGTGAGAAGAACAGGGAGATCATTGTACAGAGTAACAGCAATGTTGTAATGATAAACAACTTTCAAAGACATAGTTACTCTGATTAATACAATGATCCAGGACAATTCCAAAGGACTCATGATGAAAAAATTCTATCTACCTTCAGAGAGACAGCTGATGAACTCAGAGTGCAAATTGGAGTATGATTTTCTCGCTTTCTTTATTTTTCTTGCTTTTAAAAAAATATGGCTAATATGGAAATATATTTTGCATGATTTCACATGTATAATTGATATCACATTACTAGACTTCTCAGTAGGTGGAAGAGGGAGGGAGAGAGTTTGGAACTCGAAATTTAAAAAGAAAAGAATGTTTAAAGTAAATAAAAATTTAAAAACAAATAAAAAAGAGGTAAAAACATTTCCCACTGGACCTGATTGCAGGGACTTGAGACAAGGTATCTGCATGGTATGCTCACAGTAAGAAAATGGAAAAAAATCTCAATTAATGGAGACAATCAAACCTGGAATTGAGGACTGACTAGATGAGGAAACTTCAAAGGGTCAAGCTAGCATATTGGCCTAGACAGGGTGCTGCTTTCCCCAGAAACAATGAAAGACAATAAGTAAATAAGTAAATATTAAATTGTGTGGTGCTGTGTCAGTTGTGGGGAGGAGGGGCAGGTAGAGAAGGGTAGCCAGGGTCCTCGAGCCAGGATAAAGGACATTTCAGGGGAAGTCTGTGCAAAGAAGCCCTATTCTATCTTAAAAATAAAACAAAACCACATTCATTTGACTCTGCTGCCCTTTCCAACTCCAACAATTCATTTCTCTCTTGGGAAATGAATTGTTCTTAAGCCAAGTTTTCTGTTTAGCTAAGAATATACTCCTTTAGGCTCAGAATCATTTTTTTAAAAGTGAGCCTTTGGGGATGGAAAGGGCAGACTACAGCTCTCTGAAAATAGCATGGGCTAGTTTGTGAAGTGAGCTCCATCACGGGAGGTGTGTGAGCAGAGACTAATGGCCACTAACAGGGGATGCCATGTCAGGGAACATTGTGATGACTCAGTCCAAGGTACCTTTCAGCTCTAAGTTGTGTCCGTATTGCCTACTAGATCAGGTCCTGGAGTCCAAAGGCCTCAAATATGTGCTTAGCACTATATCAGGCACTGAGACTGCTATGTTCGAAGAAGTACATACTACCCTCAAGGAGCTTACAATCTAATTGTGGAGACAAGCCTAACACCTTGAACCACTACTGAACAATAAAGGACAAGAAATAATGAAATGTTAACTATGTGACACAGACGGTGTCAATAGAGAGGAGAGTAAGGGTGGAGGGTGATAGAGGAATTTATCTGGGAGTCCCAGAGAAGTCAGGCAAAACTTCAAAAGGGAGGTAATATTTGAACTGCACATTTAAGGATGAGCAGGATTTGGATAGATGGAAGAGAAAGGTAGGTGTTCTAGGTGATGGAAAAAATACAAGCCATTCATTCCCACACTAAGATAGGAATGCATGGAGAATGCAGTAGGTGTAGTATGCTTATGAGCCGGTGGGAAGGCTGACATGACTAAAGCAGAGGGCTCATGTGGGCTGGTAGTGGGAAATAAAGTTGAATAAGTAGGGTGGGGTCAGATTAATTGTAATAGGTGATGCAAAGGTTTGCAAAGCACTTCATATACATTATCTGATCTGAGCCTCACAATAATCCTATGAGGTGGGGACTCCGTGCATAGACTCAGAGAAATCAAGGAACTTGCCCATGATTAAACCCTTATCAAATGGATTTGAATCCAAGTCTCCCTGACTTCAAATCTAGTGCTCCATCCACTACTGCCACATGGCCTCTCTTTAGGGCTGACTTTATAGGAGATCGAAAATTTAAAGATTTAAAAGGAGTTTAAATATAAAGGACTGAATTGAGAGGGAGGAAGGGGGAGAGGGAGACATGGAGGTTATCTAGGAGGCCTCTACATTAGGACAAGCCCTCACAAAGTGATGAGGGTCTGGACTAAGGTAGTGGCAATAGGGATGATAAAGAAAGGGCTGATACAAGAGATATTTCCAAGACCAAGATTGCCTAGAGTGAGGAACTGATTGGATAGAGGGGAATTGAGGCAAAGAATGTATCAAAGATGGTTGTGAGAGCTGAGGCCTGTGCAACTGGAAGAATGGTACTTTCAGATGTCATTGGGAGATAGGACTGGTTTGGTGGCTCCTGTTGATTTTGAGGTAATGATGAGACATCCAAGTAGAAATGTCTAATAATAGACAATTAGACAAGTGCTACTTGAAGTCATGAGAATGGCTGAGTCCTCCAAAGGAGATAATGAAGAGCAGGGGCCCAAAGATAGAGGCTCAGGAAATGCCAAATTCCAATAATTTTCTTCTGTATTCATTATTAAAAAGAGTTTGAAACCATCTCTGTGTCAAAAATAAGGATTCTGAATGAGGATGCAACAAAACTAGGTTATAGTTTCATGAAATGGTGGTGATAGCAATGTGGTTACCATGAAAATGCCACTAGAATATACACTCCTTAAGAGCAGGTACTGCTTTTCATGGTTCCCATGTATCCCTCACTCCTCTCATAGTGACCTGGAATATGGTAGGTGCTTAATTAATGTTTGTTGTATCAGACTGGGCAAAACATAGTCTTGGAAGTCAGGAACCATGGGTTTTACTCGCACTTTGGACACTGACTAGTAATAAGACCTCAGACAAGTCACTTCACCCTCTTAAGTCTCAGTTTCCTCATCTGTAAAATGAGAGGCTTAGACTAGGGATTTCAAAGGTCCCTTCTCAATTTGACAGCACTTGACCCCAATTTCTCTTTCTAATCTTACCTCCCATTACTCTCAAAAAAAAAAATCCAACCTTTTGTTCTATCGAACCAGTCTCCTACTTGTCTGCTCTACCCATCATGTCCCTTCCTACCTCCTTGACTTTGTACTTAGTGTTTTTCTTTCTTGGAATGCTCTCTCTCTATTTTATTTCACAGAGTTGTAGTGAGAAAAGCACTTGATAAAACTTAAAGTCAGATATAGATATTAGCTAACATAAGATCACAGACATAGATTTGGAAAGGACCTTAAACTTCATATAGCTCAGCAACCTCATTTTGCAGATGAGGGAACTGAGGCCCAGAAAGGTCAAATGTCTAATCAAAAGTCACACAGGATAATGGAACCATGACTTAAAACCAGAACCTTTGATTCCAAATCTAATACCTTTTTCATTGCACTAAGCTGTGGTAAAAGCAATATCCTAACCCCTTCCCCCAGGCAAGTTAGGCTAATTTTTCTTTAAAAGGTATTGAAAACATTCTCAACACTTGATTGGCTCAGGAGACTAAAAGCTCAGACTTCCTCATCTCCTGAGTACGAAGCAGTCTCAAGGAGTTCCAGGGGTGCTCTGATGTGTGCCTAGGGGATCATGATGGACAACTCGGTGGGGAGATTCATTTAGCTGAATCAACTCAAAGTGTTCTTGTTGAGTATCTTTCTCCGTCTATGGTCAAATAAATCTCCTTTTGTTAACTGTTGAATAACCTATGAGTATCTCATTTTGTTCCAATAGCAAACATATTCATTTTGTTTTAATATCAAAACCTGGGCTGAGTCAGGCCCAGCCCAGAACATATGTTCTCTCCCATCTGGAAACCCAAATCTTCCTTATCCTTCAAAATCCATTTCAAGTCTCACCTCCTCTCTAGAGCCTTCCCTAACAAATTGATAATGATCTCTTCCTCTATAAACACCTTCCATACTTCAAGTCTGTACTGTACAATCTGGCACTTAGCTATATGTGAAATTGCCTTATATTCCTCTATTGTTCAATGTACATACATACCATCTCTCCAAATAGATTTACAGTTGCTCAAGAGCAGAAAACCATGTCTTTTCCTTCTATGTGTTCCCCTAGAGCTGGAACAGTGGTAGGCCACTCAGCATCTGGTAATTTGATTTGACTTGGCAAAGTTTTGCTTGAAGTCTGGAGTTTCTATTTTTTTTAATCCACAAAATGGAGATTATATTTGCATTCGCTACCTCTTCAGGATTTTTGTGAGGAAAGAACTTTGTAAACCTTAAAGTGCTCTAGAAATACGTTACCAGTGTCTTGGAGTGTATGAGGTGTTCAGGGAGGACTAGAACCTCTGGTGTGTGGGCTTGCTGAAGCCTTTTCAGAGGCTGTTTTTGCTTTTCTCTAAATCCACACTTGGCACAGTGCCTGGAACATAGTAAGCACTTAATAAATGCTTCTTGATTTGACCGTAAGAAAAAAATGAAGATAATGAATAAAGAAAAACAAAAAGAATTACATGAACTGATGCATAGTGAGGGAAGTAAAGCCAAGAAAACAATATATAACAATGGAACCAGGAAGAACCACCACCACAAAACAATAAAAACAGAATTGTTCAGAATTATTAAGAACAAGCTTTGCCCTAGAGAAAAGAGAAGACACTGTCCCTTCTCCTTTACAGAGGTGGCAATCCACAGATGTAGAACACTGTATCTAGCATCAGTTTTTATTAATGGTCCCATTGGTTTCAATGGATTTTCTTCTCTTCTTACTTATTGAAAAAAAAATCATCCCAAATGGCTCTTTGGGAAGAGATAGGAGGAAGGATACAAGGAGAAATGTAGATGATATAAAACAAGAGATGTCAATAAAAATCTCCTTTTAAAAAAATCTGTGTTCAAATTCCAGCTCTGCCATTTAGGAATTCTGTGACTTTAAGCAAGTAACAGCTTCTCTGAGCCTCAGTTTTCTCATATGCAGATATGAAGATAATACACCTTATGGAACCATTATGGGCTCCATTGAGCTAATGTGGGCAAAGTACTTTGAAAATACTATATCAATGCCAGTTCTTCTTACTTTATTGAATTTTTAACATGAACTGTTTCAGTCCTTACTCTTTCATCTACTTAGACCAGAGCAAAGTCTTATATTTGAGATCAGGAATGAGCATCTTGGTCTCAAGCTAGATCTTTGTGAAAAGGAAATAACGCAAACACTGAATCAAATGTGGCCTCCCTGTATCCAATCTTCCCACAGAATAGTCTTTGTGTATTATTCAATCCAGCCCCAGGTGGGTAAGGTGGTTCCTGAAAGAGGTCCCTGTGATAGTCAATAAATATTTATTAAGGTCCTACTACATACAAGGCACATGCTGGGGGATAATGCTGGGGATACAAAGAAAGGTAAAAGATAGTCTCTGCTCTAAAGGAGCTCACAATCAAATAGGAGGTGAGGAGACAACATGCAAACAACTATGTTCAAATATGCTATATTCAAGACAAATTGGAAATAATCCACAAAAGGGGATTAAGGGGGATTGGGATAAGTTTCTTGTAGAAGGTAGAATCTTACCTAGGACTTAAAGGAAGCCAGAAGATGGTGAAAAGGAGGGAGAGAGTTCTAGGCATGGGGGGCAGAACATAACAATGCTCAGAGTCAGAAGAGTTTTGCACAAGGAACAGCAAGTGTCACCAGATCACAGAATGTGTGTGTGTGGGGGGGGTAGAGTTGGGGAATAAGGTGTAAGAAAGCTGGAAAGATGGGGAGTTGGGTGAAAATTATGAAGGGCTTTGAAAGTAAAACAAAGAATTTTATATTTGATCCCAGAGGTGATAGAGAGCCATTGGAATTGATTTAGTGGGAAGGTGACTTGGTCAGACCTGTGCTTTAGGAAGAATACTTTGACAGTTGAGTGGAGAATAACTAGAATGGAGAGAGGCCTGAGGCAGGAAGACCCAGCAGCAGGTTGTGGCAATAGTCTAAGTGGGAGGTGACGAGAACCTGCACCAAGGTGGTAGCAACGTCAGAGGAGAGAAGTGGATATATGCATGTGTGTGTGTGTGTGTGTGTGTGTGTGTGTGTGTGTGATCTGTCTATATGCGTGTATGTATGTATGTATGATATGTTACAAAGGTAAAATCTACAGACCTTGACAACAGATTGAATAGAGAGGGTAAGAGAGAATTAGGAGTTGAAGGAATTGCAAACCTGGGTGGTTGGGAGTTTGGTAGTGCACTCAACAGTAATAGGAAAGTTAGGAGGGAGACAAGTCCTGATTGACTGAGAGACCTCTGAACCAGCAACATTGTGTAAGTGTGGAGAGACTGAGAAAAGAAAGAAGTGGAATTCAGGAGATCAGGTCAAGGGAGACAGCACAAATTTTTGCATGGTTAATGGGAGGCTCCAGAGCCACTAACATATAGGGAAAGCCAGCCCTTGCTCCATATATCTCTTGGCATTCAGCACCAGCACCTTAGAGACTATTAAGAGCAGACTACCCTGGTAAAATCATTCTCTCTATTGTTTAGCTGAAATTATATTTCACCTATGAAGAACTCATTTACTCTTGTCTATCCTACTGTCTATCTTAAAATATATAACTTCCTAGATTTTAAAATATTTTCAGTCTTGCAGATCCATTGGATCTTTTGGCATTTTCACCATGCAAATATTTCTTTGCTAGCTCCAGAGCTAAAGCCATTCCTTGCTGAGATGGTGTGTACTAGGTGTTTTGAGCTAGTTTGAAAAGTGCTTTGCAAACCTTAAAGTACTATAAAAATGCTAGCTATTTTTCTTATTCTTATTCTAGTCACATGGACTACACCACACAATGTCAAACGTAATGCCACAGCAAGGTCAAACACTGTATCTCACATATCACCATATATTATCTTACAGTATTCTCTCTCTCTCTCTGTGTCTCTCTTTCTCTTTCTATTCCCTCCCCTCTACTCCACACCCCGCCCCCCCCACCCCTGCCCTTAGGATTAGATTATTTATTGGCAATGTGACATATAGGTTCATGCTTTGGGTAGAGCTTGGATTGGATGAGCACTGAAGTCATAGATTTAGAGCCAAAGGGGACCTCAGAAGTCACAAAATACCAGAGTTGGAAGACATCTTAGAAGTCATTTAATCCAACCCCTTCCTTTTACAAATAAGGAAAGTGAGGCCCAGAGAGGTTCAATGACTTATCCAAGGCTCTGTGAGTGACTATTAGAAGAGTTGGCATTTGAATCCAGAGCTCTTCCCACCATACCTTGCTGACCTCTTTTTATCTGTGCTTCTTGGCTTCTAAATTATACTCTCAGCCCAAGATGAAATGCATCTAAAACTTTACTCATCTTACCCACTTGGAAGAAAAAGTCAACTAACTGCACAGTCTAATAATTTTATATAGAATTCTATACTCTTTACCAATAATAATGAGAGGATGAATGGAGTAGTGGATAGAAAGCTAGTCTTGGAAGCCAGGAGAACCTAGGTTCAAATATCACCTCAGACTTTTATTGTATAACACTGGACAAATCACTTAACCTTTCAGTATTTTAGGCCACTCTCTAAGATTGTAAAGTCTGATTTACCTGCACCGATAGGAGGAGTTTTCTCATCCAGGAATATGAAATCACAATTCCAGTCCTTACCTTTATCCTTGTACATAATAATGACAAATTCTTCGGTAGTGAAGAGACCAGGGTCAAACAAGTAACTTCTGCTACCTAGAATTGGTCCCATACGGAGCCACTTCCAGAGATTATGTGATTTCCCCAAAGGAATGAGAGTTCTGTTATTCTTAAACTTAATCATACATTTGAAACAGTGCCACAGACAGTGGTCTTCTTATATTACTGATCAGCAATATTTGGTCCTGAGTGCCCCATATGCCTGCTTGCTCTCTGCTGGGTGCCTGGGGGGAGTGAGGAAGGGAGAGCCAAATGCAGCTCCCATCCAAGAGCTCAGCCATTTTGTCTGCCTACAAAGCGACCAGTCAGGCAACCTTAAATGGTCATACCAGCGGGGAAGAGGAAGGGCATGTCTCTATCAGCCTGGATGCTGAAGGCAAAAAAGAAAGGAAAAGACTTTTAAAATGCTTTCGTTGCATGCCCCCACTGAGATTTTTAAATGCCTTCTCTGGTGTATTTGATGCCTGCACATTACTGCCTGTTTAACTTACCCAGTGCGGCTCTGGGGCAAACAAGGGCTGTGTCTTTGCATGTTTTCATAGAGTGCTGAGTGTGCTGTTGGCAGTGAAGCAGCAGCAAATAATAACAATGCAATCCAAAGAGGGCTGGAAAGCCAGGGCCAGTCTGGGAAGCAAGGAGACTGTCCATATATAGAGAGTTAAGGGCAGATATTAGATGCATCTTTCATATCTGAATTTAAAGGGTGCTAGATGTTAGAAAGAGGAAGAATATGTTTGACTTGGACTTTCTGCAAAAGAATTTTATCATCTGGGTGTGTAAGAGACAGCCAAGAGAACAGGAAGGAATATTTCCTGAGGGAAGTCATAGCAATCATACCACTCCTATGGAGCTTCACTTACAGGGCCTATCCCAAAAAAGTTGCCACTGCCAAAATGCTGGTCTGCAGAAGTAGCAGAACAATTACTGAGTTTGGAAGTAGAGGACCTGGGGTGGAAACTTGTCTCTGCACCTTGCTGTCTCATCTGTGGACCTCAATTTCCTCATCTGTAAAATGAAGTGATCACTCTAGTTGCTGCATTTTCAAGTTAGAAGAAACCCTAGGATTCATCTAATCCACTGCCTACTTGAAAAAGAATCTTTTCTTCAGTAAACCTGATAAGGGCTTATCTAGTCTTTGCTTGAAGGCCTCCGAGGAGGGAGAGTCCAGGCATAGGAAATAGTATAAGTGTGTGGAGGCTGGATTGGTGAGTGAGTTGAAGCATGAGTACATCCCTGAAAGGCAGTGAGTAGCAGTACATAAGGAGGAAGGGAATACAGTAAGAGAAGGCTCAGATAGGGTCAAGGGCAGGTGACAAATGGGATCTGCTACTGCCTCCTGGGACAATGCCCCATTCTACCTTGTGTTAGCATTAATTATCAGGAAGTTTTCCCTTATAGCAAATCTAAACCTGTCTCTTGTCACCTTCTCCCATGGCTGCTGGTTCTGCCCTCTGGGGCCAAGAAGAGCAAGTCTAATCCTTTTTTCTATGGGACAGGTCCTTTTTTTTTTTTTTTTTTTTTAGCTCTAAATGAGATGATTGACTGAGTTAACTGCAAAGCTGAGTATGCCAGGTCTTTCATAGGACTCAATGTCAGTAGAGGAGCGAGGAAGACATAATGTTTGAGTTTTATGGGTAGTAAAAGGGTTCATGACTGAACCTTTGTTAGAGAGGATCACAGAAGAGAAAACAGGTAGTTTTGGTTACATGAAATTAAGAAAGCTTTTGCACAAACAAAAACAATGCAGTTAAAATTAGAAGGGAGAATATTGATGAAACTATGAATTGGTCTAACCATGTTGGAAAGTAATTTGGAAATATGGCACAAAAGTTACTAAATGAATGTAGCCTTTGACCCCCAAAATACCACTACTACATCCCCAAGAAATCAAAGAAAGAACTAAAGGACCAACAGATACAAAAGTATTCTTTTCATGGTGGCAAAGAACAGGAAACTGAAGAGGTAACTGCCAACTGGAGGGTGGTTGAACAGATTATAGTATATGAATACAGTGAAATTCAGTTGTGCTGTAAGAAATTATGAAGTTTTTGAAAATGATGTGCTAGACACTGTGCTAAACACTTTTCAAATATTATCTCATCTAATCCTCACAACAACCCTGGGAGATAGATGCTAATATTATTCTTCTTTTACAGATGAAGCGACTGAGGTAGACAGAGGTTATGTGATTTGCTGAAGGTCACACAGTAAGTGTCTGAGATCAGATTTGAACCCAGGTCTTTCTGACTTCAAGTCCAGGGCTCTATCCAAGATGATGAAAGGGGTGGTTTCATAGACACTTGAGAACAACACACTCACATCCTTACCTCTCCCAGCCTACCCCTCCAGAACATATACTCCTCAACACATGAACAATTTCTGGTATTTAGAGGACCAGGGAATTTTGATGCCTGCACATTATTGCCTGTTTAACTTACCCAGTGAGGCTCTGGGTATTTACTGGTATTTAGAGGACCAGGGAATTTTCATAAAGATTCCCCATTTTCACTCTCTGCTATTATAGCTCTCTGGTAAATGTCCTCCTTCACTCTCTGTGCAAGGTTAGTTTGGATTTGGAAGTTGAGAAAAATCACCCAGAACATTATTAAGCTGCAGCCTTGCTTCATGTAAGCTGAGGCAATGAATAGGAGAGGAGCACTACCTTTGAAGAACAGTCATTTCAGAAAACTAAAAATTAACCTTCAAGGTTGACATTGAAGTCAAACTCAATGGTGGATTGGCCAGGATCCATTTGTCAATGTCCCATTCAGTCATTAGGCCATGAGTTCATGCCACAGCTGAGATCCAGAGTGGGAGGGGGCACTCCCAAATGGACTACCCTACAGCCAAAGTTAGGCTACTTAAAAAAATAGAATCAGGTGGTTGCCTGAGAACTTGAAGAAGGAGTAAACCAAACTCTTTTCATTTTTGAAGAATAAGAGGAAGAAGCAATAATGATCTGTCATCCTTAGGATTTTCCCCATTTATTTTGCGTGGGTTACCAACCCTGCTACAGCTCTCCAGTTTATTCATATGATTAATTGGTGATGTGATGGACGGTGATAATATATGACATCTCTGTAGCATTTTAAAGTTTATAAAAAGCACTTTATGGACCCCAGCAACTTTGTGAAGACAATACTCCATGTATTGTTATCCAACATATGAGGAAACTGAGGCAGAGAGCTCATTGATTTGCCTATGGTGATAGAATAATAGAGCTCAGAGGATGTGTAGTCTAATCACTTCATTTGACAGATGAGTAAGGCCCAGAGAGGTTAAGTAATTTACCCAAAAGTCACCCAGATCCTAAGTGTCAAAGGCAAGATTTAAACTTGTCTTCCTGACTCCAGTCCATTGTTTTATCCTATGTCACACTGTTAGTACCAATGCAGCCACACCAGGAAGACTATTGAACTCTCTTGCTCCCTGTTGCAATAGAAAGAAAAACAATTGCTTTATAACAAATATGCATAATCAAGCAATACAAACCTCCACATATGTCTAAAAAAATCAGTATCTCAATCTGCACCCTGGATCCATCACCCTTCTGTCAAGAGAAGAAAGTACCATGGTTCATCATGAACCCTCTGGAATCATGGTTGGTTATTATGTTGACTAGAGTTACTAAGTCTTTCAAAGTTGTTTGTCTTTACAATGCTGTTGTTGTTGTTGTTGTATAAATTATTCTCCTGATTTTACTCATTTCACTTTGCATCAGTTCATACAAATCTTCACAAGTTTTTCTGAAATAATTTTTTTACAACACAATAGTATTTCATTACATTCATATACCATCATTTGTTCAGTCATTATCCCCTTATACTATTCACAGTTTAAAGCCTAGCCCAAATGCCCCACCCTTCAAATAGTATTTGCTGATACTCACCTCGATAACAGTCAGTAACAACCATTCCCTCCCAACTTCTCACTGAATATAGATAGCACCTTTCATCATGTATCATTTAGCATTATGTTTATTTTTATCATATCATCCAATTAGATGGTAAAATCCGTGAAAGGAGGGGCAATGTCTTATTTTTTACCCACTCCCAACAGAGTTGTATGTACAGTGGGTGCTTAATAGATGTGAATTTTTTTTTAAAGTTGAACTTCCCCGAAGGTAGGAAACACAACTATAAGAGGCAACATAGATGTTTTGCTAATTCTTTCAGTCAAAAACTTTCTACTCAGATCAACCCATCAGCTTCTCCAGGACTTGAGGAACAGCTGGGTTGCCCCTTTCCCCTTAGGCTCAGGGAATAGAATCTCCTCTGTAAATTCCCAGTCTTTTCAGACTATTATCCTTGTGATTTTCTCCCTTTGTTCTCTATCCCCTGAATGATTCCACACTGTTTATGGCCATTGAAGTGTCCTTTTCTTAATAGAATTTCGAGCTCCCTCAAAAGTATAAAATACTAAAAGAGAGCTCACCATCCTTCCACCATAAAGAAATCTCTCCCCACCAGAAGGTTGACAAAAACTCTACCATTTGACCCAAAGTCATTGTCCCAAAGAGTGTTTCTCCTGATGTCATCAATCCAACCTAAATTCTGAAAATCACTCAATCCCTCTTTCTGCCAGGAAACCTTCCATTGAAATAAAATCAGATCAAAAAGCTTACTAAGGGACTAAGAAAATCCAACAAAATTCATACCATGAGAAGTAGAGATGCCTGCCATTACATAAAGATAGAGACCAACTAGTTGGGAAAGTTTTATCTGGGATTATGGTTCAGGTATAGATTGGATTAGATGGCTTCTGAAGTCCCTGCAGAGTGTGAGTTTCTATGAGCATATAATCCAAACTGACCCCATCACCTGTCTCACATGGCCCTTGAGTAGAAGTCTCCTCCTCCCTTAGTACAATTATGCTGACAGATTTTAGGTTTATGAGGCGCTTCTCCTGCTCCTCTCTGAAGATTTCTTTCTTGTCAAAGCAGCCCTGGGCAAAATTACTGAATAGATGAGTAGACCACATCTGTCTTGGCCCATAAGAAATTATTAAAGGGATGATTTCAGTGCAATCTGGAAGGACTTTTATGAGCCAGTCAGTCAGTAACTAGGGCCTAGGAGATGCTCCCCTGAGTGGGGGGAAGGTCATTCCAGATTCCAGTTTGGGTGTAGGATAAGTGACTCAAGGGGTGGAGATGAAAGGAAAACCATGGGGCTTTTAAAGGAAGAGAGTATAGAAAGCTAAGATTAAAAATTTAGTTGAGTTCTTTGAGATTGGAAACAAAAAGCAAAAATGAGTGAGGCTATTTGAAGGGACACAGGCTGGATGCAGGCTGTGAGATCCGAATAAAGAAGAAATTCAGGAAATTTCTATGAGTGTAATCCAGAAAGATCCAATTGAGTGGAGATTTAGGTGGCCAGGAAGAGAAGTAGTTTCAACCTATAGCAAAGGGCTGGATGACCATTTGTCAGATATGTTGTGGAAGGGATTTTTTTTAAGGGAAAGGTTGGACTAGATGGGCTCTGGATCCCTTTCAGTCCTAATTCTGTGGTTCTAGAATATATGCAGGGTCCAGACATAAAAGGAACGTGTTTCTCTCATGACCAAGGAGTCATAAGAGAAATTGTTGTCCCTTGTCCCTTGAACTTGGGGATTTAGGAGAATGTGAAAATAAAAGGAGTGCCAGAATCAAAAGACACAAGAGTAGAAAGAAGGAACCAGAAAACTTGGGAAGTGAAACAAGAAAGAAAATGAGTAATGCTTTAAGTTGAGTCAAGATAATTAATGAGAGAAATGTAACTGCATGATCTGTCATGGGACGAAGCGGGGGAAGGGAGAAACTCTGTAGATTTCACATCGTGTGTCAAAAATCCATCCCTGTAATGTGGTATCTTGTGATGTTCTGCTGGGGGAGGGAGACATTACTGTTCCTTTTGCTCAGTTGGTTTTCAGTTGTGTCCAACTCTTCATGACCTCATTTGGGGTTTTCTTGGCAAAGATACTGGAGTGGTTTGCCATTTCTTTCTCCAGCACATTTGACAGATTAGGAAACTGAGGCAAATGGTGTTAAGTGACTTGCCCTGGGTCACACAACTAGTTAGTGTCAGAGGCTATATTTGAACTCATGAAGATGACTCTTCTTCACTCCAAGCCTGGCATTCTATCCACTGAACCACCCAGCCCCTTGCTGTTCCTTAGATGGTGGCTAAAGCTAATAATGCACTGGCATGGACAGAGTAATAAATAGGAATCATCAATCAAGAGACTTTTGGCTAAAAGTGAATCTGAGATTGCAACTCAGACCCCGAAAGAACAATCACGAAGCGGGGGGGTGGGGTGTGAGAGACTATTCTGGAAAGACAGACACCATTTTCCTTTTGATCTAAATAGGAGCTGGACAGTCTTGAAGTCCACGGTCATGAAGAGCCCCATCAGTTGGAGAAAATGTTAACTACATTTTGTATGGTTTAGGAAGATTGGATTGTCCAGCCTGATTGCTAAGTAGCATTTTTTTTTGTGGTGAGGCAATTGGGGTTAAGTGACTTGCCCAGGGTCACACAGCTAGTAAGAGTCAAGTGTCTGAGGCCAGATTTGAACTCAGGTCCTCCTGACTCCAAAGCTGGAGCTCTATCCACTGTGCCATCTAGCTACCCCTGAGTAGCATTTTTAAATGGCTTTGTGATTACCTGAATTTTATTTTTTGTAATGTTTTTGTCTTATATACAAATGACTCAGGTTAAATGACAAGTATAGTTAAGAATGATCAGATGCATTGTTGGTGGGACGGTGGGAAAACAGGTATACTTTGCTGGCAGAGCTGTCGGCTGATATATTTTTGGAAAGCACTTTATATAATATGAGCTAAAAAACTGCTTGTGTCTTTTGACCCAATGATGACACTACAAGAGCAAAGTCCAAAATATTTAATTGACAGTTTAAAAAAAAAGATATGTCCCTAGAAGCATTATTCATAGTGACAAAAATTCATTAAAGATTGTGCTATTATATGTATCATGGAAACAACCCACATATCCCCAAATGAATGGTTGAACAAATTATATCGGTGTGGAACACAATATTATTGTGCCACAAGAAATAATAAGAAATACAAAGAAATGCAGAAAGACTTGTAGGAAGTGATGCAGAGAAAAGAAAGCAGAGAAACAAAGCAATTTACACTAACTGCAACTTTTTCCTCACTCTTCCTCATGCCTGGAATGTTCCCCCTCCTGACCACTAACTCTTAGTTTCTTTGGCTTCTTTCAAGACAAAGTTCAAATCCCACCCTCTGCAGGAGGCCTTTACTAGCCCCCCAACTCTGAGTGACTTCCCCCCCCTAAGATTACCCCTCTTCTTACTTTGAGGGAAGAAAATGGTACAGTGGATAGAGCGCTGGGCCTGGAGTCAAGGAGACTTAAGTTCAAATCCAGCTTCAGATGCTTACTGGCGGTGTGATCTTGGGCAAATCATTTAACCTCCATTCGCCTCAGTTTCCTCGTCTATAAAATAGGGATGATAATAATGGCACCTACCAATAATTGCAAAGCACTTAGCACAGTGCCTGGCACATAGTAGATACTACATAAATGTTAGCTATTATTATTACTTTGTATGCAACATGTAAATACCTAATTATTTACATGTCTCCCTCATTAGGATTGAGAGCTAGAGCTGTTTTTTGCCTTTCTATCCCCAATGCTTAGTACGGTGCCTGACACATAGTAAGGACCTAATAAATGTTTTTTAGTTGATTGACATAAGTAAGCTGGAAAAGAAAAAGAAAAATTTTAGAAAGGACAAAATAAAAGAATAATTCTGATATTTCCTTATTAAGATAATATAAACTTTAAAAAAAGTTCAGTTTCACATACAATCACTTCTGTTGTTTGTATATGTGAATATTTGTGTCTGTTTAAGTTAATTTTACTTTGTTTTGTTTTGTTTTTTAAAACAAATAAATGCCCTGCAAAGACCCTTTGGTCTGGAATGTGTGGTAGAGGGCAAAGAAGGCAAAGGTGATAACAGGTGCCTGTAGGGGGTTCAGGACCAGGATCCCAGTAGGGCGTGATATGGAGTTTTAATTATCTGTTCATTTCACCAGCCGCAGCTGTGGCTACACAGCATGAGGGAAGCCTGGGTCAAGGTCTAAAGTCTCTAGGTTTACGTTGCCTGGAAAGCTGCCATTTTATTTTGAAGGCCCACGGCCCACGGTGGCATACCTCATGCTATTCATTGTGGGTGTGGTTTAGACCTCCATAACATGTCTTTGCATTGTAGTAAAACCAAAAATGAAAAGTTTTTAAAAAGCGTGTACAGTCTGAGATGGCAGGTTCTGTGTCTTGTACTAGATGTGATGAGAAAGGATACCTGAGGAGAAAAGCTAAGCAAAGGCCTAACCTCATGCCAGCCCCTACCCCTGAAAGAAAGTCCTTGAAGAGAAAAATCTTCCAGTTACCCAGAAAGTAACTACAGAAAACTGTTCAGGACAGAAACACCCAAATGTGCTAGAAAGGAGCTTGCCAGAGAGCCTTCTGTTGGAGGCTCTGTTTCTTTTTCATCGTCATGACAAATCTCTTCTCCCAGTGTCCACATGGTCTCCCCTTCAAACAGCGCCTCTTGTCCTGTCCTCAGTCACCACACATTTAAAAAAAAAGTATATGTTTTGCTCCCTTTAAGCTTTTGCTCTCTGTTAAGGTGATCATGGGTTAATAGATTAGATCTTCAATTTAACCTATTTGCTTTTTAACTCCTGACTTCTTGAGTCCAGGTCTAAATTAAAAGGAGTTCCCAGAAGTGTAGCAGGCCTTTATAGGGGCCCTCAAAACACCAGATTTACTGTCAGAGGATTTGTTTAAATCTAAGCTCTCTTACCACCTGTGTGACTTCAGGCAAATCACTTAATGTGTCTGAGCCTCAGTTTCTCCCTCTATAAAACAAGAAAGTTGCATCAGATATTTAAGGTCTCTTTGAACCCTAAATTTTATGATCCTATGTATGTACATCATATGGGTGAGTCTTTTGCCTGTATATGTGCATGGCCCATTAGAGAATCATCCAATCGATGGATTAAGTACGAGTTCCATGATGATGAGTATGCCACTGGCTCAGGAAGAAACAGTCTGGATTATAATTCAAGGGACAGGGGAAGGGATCTTCTGTTTTGAGACATAGCACCTGCCTACCTATAACACAATGGAAATGTTGGCTAGCTATCTGGCAGCAGAAATTTGGACTCACTGACCTTAAGAGCCCCCATGCAAATAGCCACCAAATCTTACTATTATTCTGAAACAGATGCTAAGTTCAGTCTTTTGCACTGTTAAATTAAATCACCAGTGATTCATTAAGTTCCTACTATGTGCAAGAAACTGCTCTAGATGTTATATACTTAGCTAAGTGTTTTACATTTTCTTTGCTATCCCCCTATTCCAAGCCTTTGTCATCCAAGCCTAGTCCAGGAATCTCCTAGTTGATCTTATACCTTGCTTTAGTCCATCATTCAAACTTTCTCTGATTAATTTTATTAGATTACCACATTTATCATCTTATTCCCCTTCCTCAACATAAAATAGATCCTGTTGCTAAGGTTCACCCAGGCTCAGATTCCTCTTTACATTCAAGTTAATTACAATCAACTTCTACTTGGTCTTCAAGAACCTTTGGAATGGGAGTTTTTAACCTTTTTTGGGTCATGGACCCCACTGGCTTTTTGGTGAAGCCTTTGAACCCCTTCTCAGAATACTGTTTTTAAATGCATGAAATAAAATACATAGGATTACTGAGGAAAGCATTAATTTTGAAATAGAGTCATCAAAATACTTTTTTAAAAAAGGCTCATGCACCCCAGGTTAAAAACTGAACACTAGATTATGTACCTACCCAACCTATCCAACCTCATTTTTCCAAATGAACCCTCTGCTCTAGAAGATGGATATCCTCACTATTGCAGTATGTCCACCACCACTACATGCCAATCTAATTTCTACTTCTGTCTAGGATGTTTTCCTAGACTGGAATACTCTGCCATGTTTTTCTTAACCTGTCTAAATTCTACCTATCCTTCATGGTTAAGTCATTAATTTAGAAAACCATACCATGTAAGAGCTAGAAAAAACCTTAGAAATCATTTAGTCTGTACCTCTTTTTTTGCCTTTTTTTCATGTGTGTTGAATTCAATTAAATATGATATCACAGAGAAAATTCAAGATCATTGAAAACACAAATTTCCAAATGCAAATCAACTGATCTCATATTCAACTGTGCATCAAGCTCATTGTCCATCTGTAGTGCCTGTCCAAGCTATAGAGAGATAGAAAGAAAAAAAAAAGGAAGGAAAAAAGGAAAGACTAATACAGCTGCATGGTATATAGGTAATATTTATTTTTAATCAACTTTATTTTTTTTATTTTTCCTTTTGCAAGGCAATTGGGGTTAAGTGACTTGCCCAGAGTCACATAGCTAGTGAGTGTTATGTATCTGAGGCCAGATTTGAACTCAGGTCCTTCTGACTCCGGGGCTGGTGCTCTATCCATCGTGCCACCTAGCTGCCCCTTTTCATCCACTTTATTTTTCATGTTTGAATGGTTAAACTGATCTCTCTAGAATAACAGATTTTACTGAAGGTGCTTTATAGTGTTTAGGGTCTGTATACAATTAATACCATGTCCTTTGCAAATAAGAATATTTGTAGGACCTTGCTAGGGATAGGGAATTCTTCTATTTGGATTTGGTATAGGACATCCTTTATAACAGGTGAAGATTCCTCCTTGTTTGACACCTTGTTTAATATTAATACTCCGTGTTTAATAACAAAGTTTCTTCTATAGTTGCATCTGTCATAGAATCTTACATTATTTTAACAATTGTGTGAGACACCTCATTCAAGAAGAGTTTTTAAAGTGGCATTTTATTCTACTAAATGCTTTTTCCTGGTAATCATCAATAGACACAGCAGGAACTTCTATTCTCTGCACTCTGTAATTTGTGTAACTAAAAAGATGTGGTTTGCTATAGAAAATCATCTACAAAAGCCTGAGTATTTCCTTTTCATGCTATTATCAAGGATGGCTGCAACACAGGTCAATAGTGGCTGAGATCTTCACAGCCATCTTTTCTTTTCCTTTATCTTCTTTTCTTTTGATAAGAACCATCTATGATCCATTCTTTTGGAACCCTTGCTTCTTTGAGACTTTGAAAATTTATCCCTGAGTGCCTTTAAAATGTTACTATATATCTACACTTATGTTTGTTTGTATATATATATATATGTTTGTTTGCATATATATATACCTGTACATTTGTGTGCATATATGCATGTAGTATGTACTGTACATGTGTGTATGCATATGTATACACACACACACCAAATTTTACATATAAAGTCAAGTCTAGGAGGTCTTCTTGACTTCATCTTGTGGGATCTCAGGCCTGGGAGTGAAGTTCTCAGATATTATCTAGGCCAGTCTCATTACTTTGCAGTCATAGGAGAAAGACAGCTGAAAGATGTCATTCGATCTAACCTCTTCATTTTGTAGATGAGGAAATAGAAGCTCAGAGAGCCAAAGTGATTTGCCCAGTATCATAGGGCTACTATAATAATTGGCAGAGGTGGGAATCAACCCTGGGTCTTCTGAAGGGCTCTGTTCTCCCTACAGAACTAGAGTTTCAAGCAACAACTAGAATGGTTTGAACTACCCTAAAATGTACCATTCTCTGCTTTGTCAAGATCTGGCTCATGAGTGAAGGTTGGAAAATGGTGGTGAGAGGCAGAGGGAAAGAAGAGAGATTATTGGAGAGGTCCAGAAATGAGAGAGTCAAGAAGCTGTTTTGAAAATAGGGGAAAATGTACAAAGATTTTGATACATTTTACAAAAGACTTTCTTCACAAGAATCCCATGAGGGAGTGTAAGAATCGTCATCTCCATTTCAGAGACAAAAGCAACAGTTCTCTGAAAGCTGAAGTCACTCACCAGGGTCACACGCCTGGTAAGTGGCAGAACCAGGATACACTGGACCTCAGGACTTCTGATTATAAGTCCATTCTAAGTCTTTCCACTAACTCACATTGCCTCTCATTATGCCATTCAGCCTCTTAGTGGCAGTTCTGAACCCTGATTCTAGTATCAAAAATTACTAGTTTTGCCTATACAACAGACTTGTTTCTTTTGCTTATGGCATTTAAGAGTTCTTATTCTCTTTGCCACCACTTCCCTCCAAAGCATAGTTAAGATTCAGAGTACAATATTAAGATTTCAGGATTTGCTAAAAGCTTACTAGTGAGAAGTGAAGTCCCAGGCAACCGGCTTGAGCCAGCATAGCCCTAAGGCAGCCAAGAGGGAGCTACAGCAATTTATCCACTGATTATGCCAAATCTGGAAATGAACTTGGTGGAGTGCTATCTAGGTAGAAATTGCTTTATGTTTGAGCCTGCTCTCCCCTGGAGGCATGGGGAGGCTCTAGGGAAGGGTGTGTCCCTACGTGCTTGGGGTAAATACTTTGTAACTTTGTTCTTGCTTTATTTAGGTAGTAAATAAAGCTAAAGGGTGTTAATTGGTTAAATGAAACTGAGGCATTAAACACTGGTGATTAACATTGGGGAGAACATGCTAGAATAAGGGCTCAAGCCTCTAGCTTTTACCCCAGCCCCCTCAGAGTTTCTCCTAGGACCTTGAGGAAGAGATATGATCTTGCTTGGAGACCTGGCATCTGTTGAGAATGTTAGTTGGGATGAGGATCTCCAGAGCTTTAAAAGGGCTACAAATATATTCATACACAAATATACAAACACACCCTTTCTCTCTCTCTCTCCCCCCCCCCCCCCCCCCCCCCGTCAACTAGTAGACTATTCAAACAGTGAAGGTATACCACTTCACATATTCTTGGGTTCTTTCAAAGTCATAATGACTACTCATTCCACGCTACTCCATTCTTCTTTAAATCCTTTCTTCTTGCCA
Organism: Vombatus ursinus; assembly: GCF_900497805.2. Taxonomy (NCBI): domain Eukaryota; kingdom Metazoa; phylum Chordata; class Mammalia; order Diprotodontia; family Vombatidae; genus Vombatus; species Vombatus ursinus. Next base: position 23,353,344 of record NW_020954567.1, read on the forward strand.
GCATTTTCCCTCAGACGCCAGCAAAATACTTCCCAAGGTTCAGCTGATTTTACTTTCCCCAAATCCCTGGGGCAGAGAGAAATTTAAACCCATTTCACAATTGAGTAAACCAAGGAACAAAACCAAAAAAAGAAAAGAAGCATTCTATAGTTCAAACTGAAAATAAAGAGATTAATGAGGCAAGGACAGTTACAGCCCACAGCATCTTAAAATCAAGTGAGAATTGAAGTCTGTTTTTTGGAGAAGAATGTCAGTTTCTTTCCTCCTTTTAACCCTTTTCTTCCCCCCAACAACCCAGGACTTAGCTCTTGCATCCACAAGCCGCCCACTCTATCCCAGAGGAAGGGCTTGGTTGCAGACTCCTGTAAATATCACTCCTTTTGGGATTACTGGGCAGAGAAACCTGAGAAGAGTTCTGTCAGGGTTGAGTTCTAGAAATATCTGCCTTGCCATTTATCAAGATCATGTTACAGCAAATTTGTCTGTAATGGAAACCAAACTGAAGAAGCCAGTGGACTTAAATCTGTAAAATCGTCATCAAGCTACTGATCCATGGGCTATAGATAAGGGACCAATTCATTTGGTTTTCACTAGAAATTAGGGATAATGCAATGCTGGCTTTGGAGGGAACCTTAGTTCCCTCCTCATGCTCACACATTGCCATCATTTCAACTCTAACAGCTAGAAGCTAGTCCAAGGGGAATGTCATACCATGTATGAGAAGACCCTTAAGGGGTACTCCCAAAAGAGGGACTGAGTAATGGTGATGCCTTCTCAGTAGAATGTTCAAAGGCAGGTACAAAATCATACAAAGACTCGGGAGGTGACTTAGGGCATTTCTTTCTTGATGAATGCAAAATAATCCAATAGTGCAGCATCTATGTCTTCTTTACTTTTTGTGTAACTACAAGCTCATGTTTAGAACACTTCAAGTCCTAAACAAATGACTGTCTTTCTCAGACTTCCTCTTTGGAGTACTGAAGTGCTCCATATAGTCAGCACAGAAGAATGACCAACTTCAAGTGTTCTGTCCCCGTTTGGGAAGGCAACTAAGAAACCAAGAGAAATAGGGCTTTCCCCAAATTTTCTGAGATGGGATTAACCACAAGAACACAATGGCCTCTGGTCATTTTCTGCCCCTGGTGTCTTCCCTCTTTCTCTGTGTGTATACTGAATGCCAAGAAAGGATGTGGTTTGAAATGACCTTCCCTTTCTTTCCTCTGGCAGACTTTCCAACCAAGCCTGGATTCTATACAGACTACCCAGAATCTCAAAAGTTGGAAGAGACTTCAAAGGCCATTTGTTAAACCAGTACCTGAACAGAGATTTCTGGGACAAGTGGTCATCTAGCCCTGGTCTGAAGAACTCCAAGGAAGGAGAACCTGCTATCTCCACAATCAACCAATAAGTTGTTTGTTTGTTTTTTAACCACCTGCTATACGTAAGGCACTGTGCTTTGATCTCTTCCCCTCTCCAAGACCTTTAATTGGGGGGAATTATTATCTTTTTTTTTTAATCCCTATGTCTTCCTTTCTGTAGCTTTCATCCATTGCTCTTAGTTCTACCCTCAAGATTGAAACGGAACATTATCCCTATCTTATGTGATAGTTCCCGGTTATGCTATGAAAAAGAAATGGTTATGCTCTCAACAACCAAGGTGGAGATCCTAGCCAGACCATTCATTCATTAAATAAATATTTATTAGGCAACATCATGCACAAAGTGAGACATAAAGCATGGTGAATAGAGGACCAGCCTTAAAGTCAAGAAGACCTGGGTCAAGTCTCTGACACATATTAGCTGTGTGACCATAGCCAAGTCACCTAACCTCAACCAAATGCCTTAGCCAAAAACTACTAAGAGTGCATGTTTCAGAACAATGTTTGAAATGTGAGAGAGATGGTTTCTATGCTGGATGTTCCCTACACCAACAAGTCTGGATTTTCCCCCAACCCTCAAATGGTCAAAGCACTACTCTTGGTGCTAGGAAAAGTACAGAGATAAATAGGATATGGTCCTTGTCATCTAGAATCTTACAAGCTCATTATCAATCATCCGTATTTTACAGACAAGGAAATTGAGGTTCAGAGAAGTTAATTGATTTGCCTAAGGTTATACAGAGCTGTGTAAGACCATATAGCTAAAACCAGTATCTGTTCTCTGACTCCCTGACTCTCCATCTGGTACTACAGATTGAATACAGTCTACTTTTTATAGCATGGAGTTCTTTGAACTGGTCAATGAGAATTCTTTTATAAGGTACCCCACTCCCAAAAGACCTCAGTTTATAAGGGTGACCCAAACTCTTTGATGTCCTTTCTAGCAAATACAGACTGTCCTCCGAGTTTTAAAAGAATAATTTCTTCCAACTCCAGTAATTTTGCTCTCTGCATTTTTGAACAACAAGACATCAAGACTGGGCCAGGGCAGGGGTGGGGGGAGAGGAGTTGGGTAACGTGACATCCAGATTTGAACTTTCCGTAATGATAACAGAAGGCTCTTGCTTATTAATAGTCCAGTAATGTGCAAGAAGACCTGCCATCCTTCACTAATGAGTGGATAGATTGTTTAATTTACTAATGGTCAACCTTGCAGTTATACTTTCCTGCCTCCAAGCCTTAGTCTGAGTTGTTCCATCTGCCTAAAAACAGTTTTCTTATTCTTGCCCACCAGGAGAGATACTCTATTCCATCAGAGCATAACTCAAAACTAACTTCCTTCAAAAACTCTTCCCAAACAACCCACCATGGCAATGGATGGGTGCTGGACTTGGAATCAGGAAGACCTGGATTCAGAACACCCTCTCAGAAGTTTACTAGCTATGTGATCCTGGACAAGTCATAACCTCCCTTAACCTCAGTTTCTCATTTGTAAAATTAGGGGGTTTGAACTAGATGGCCTCTATGTCCCTTCCAGTTCTAAATCTATGATCCTGTGATGGATCCTTCAACCCTCCAACATCATCACTAACTAATTCGACATCTCTTTATCACATTTCAATTTGTTTTTTCAATGATTATTTCAAAATGATTTTTACAATGGAGTTAAGTAGGTATGAATTACAGTATTTAGTGTCCCTGAATTCTCCTCTGGGATGCACCTTCATGTTCATAAGGCATGTCACTGACCTGCTCAAAAACCTTCAAGTACCTTCCTTACTGCCCCTAGAATAATCAATCAGCAAGTACTTGTTAGCACCTGCTACATGACAGAAATTACTGTGAGACAATCCTTGCCCCCAAGGAACTTACAAATAAAATACAAACTAGCTTTTCAGACTAGCATTTAATGTCATCCACAGTCTAACTTCATCTTCCTTTCCAGACTTATTTTGTATTATTTGCCTTCACACACTCTGCATGGACTTTAAAGCTCCTTCCCTAACTTAGCAATCTTATCTCCCACTTCTGTCCCTTTACACTGGGCATCAATTTCCTATGCTTGGAATGTATTTCCTCCTCATTCAAGGTCCCCCCAACCTCCCTGCCCCAATCCTTTTCTTCCTTTAAGACTCCACTCAGATGCTAATTCTTCCCTGAATCCTTCCCAGATCTATCAAATTATTAGTGCATGCTACATCTTCAAATTGTCTTAATAATAATAGTTAATAATAACTGACATTCATATAGTGCTTTAAGGTTTACAAAACACTTCACAAATATTATCTCATTTGATCCTAACAACAACCCTGGGAAGAAGGTAATATTATTATCCCCACTTTTACAGTTGAGGAAACTGAAGCTAACAAATTAAGTGACTTGTCTAGTATGACACAGCTAGTAAGCTAACTGAGCCCGGATTTAAACCTTATATTTTACTCTGTACATGTTGTATCCAATCAGGAAGAAAGTAAACTCGTTGAGGTAGAGATAACATCATTTCTATTTTTATATCTTCAGTATCTGGCACATCATAGATGTCTAATAAATATTTGCGTGTCAAAAGTTCCCTACTAGTTCTATTGCATACAGTGGAGTCAAAGGACCTTGGTTTAAATCATTCTCATGTCACTTACTACTCATGTGACTTTGGGCGAGTCATTTAACCTCCCTGGGCTTCAGTTTCCTCATCTGTAAAATGAGAGGGTTATGCTAGGTGATCCCTGAGGTTATTTCCAAGCCTAAATCTATGATCCTATGCTCCAGTCCCTTTCTACTCACTCACCTTTTGGGACACTAGAGGGAGGAAATCTAATTTTTGTTCTAAAGATCTATCTAGAGTAAAGAAACCAGCAGCGAGGAAATGGAAGAGTTCTTTTTAATGGGTTTTTAATTATTGTGGTTGTTTTTCTAAATGGAGAAAAATAGGCAGAAATGGGAAGGGGATGTTATTGTTAATTGTTTTTATTGCTGTTGTTCTTATCTTAATCTAGTAGACTTAGGGAGCGATCTCAGCTGCCAGTTGGGGGGGGAAAGATTTATTCTCTTCTCTCCCTTCCCTAAAGAAATGCAGAGGAATCCAAATCAAGAATAGGAAAATTGATTTGTCATTATTATTTTAAGTGTGAAGAGAGGGAGAAAATATGAGCAGTGAAAATAGAAGAGATCTCTGTTTGCCTTAGGCTGATCCTTTACTGAAAGAAATCACCATTATTCAAAGCACCAGCTCCTCTCCAAGAGTTAAACCCACACACCCCTCCCCCTTTGCTTGAACCCCAAAAGTGAAATCACATTTTCCATCTGGTCCTCAGAGTGAACCTGGATTCTCAGGGATTCCAGCCTTGATGTTATTAGTTGTTCTTTGATCCCTGCAATGGGTATAGAACTTAAACCTTACCTAACCCATTCCAGCAAGGCTTGGTGATCCTTTCTCCCCAGTTAATCACCCTCTAACCCCTCCCCAATCCTGTAAGGGTTAGGATAGGTCATCAAAGCACTTCTTAAATTTACCAACTAGCTACTGATCATAGACTATCTATCAAGAGTGGATATGATGGGGTATGGGCCCAAGCCGAGATCTTTGCCCCCTACCCCAAAAAAGAATTTGAGTCCCATTTGTCTTCAGGCCCTAGGGTTTGGACTCTCCTTGAACTTCCCACTTGGTCAGGGAAGTGTCTAGTGTTCGCCTGAGGCTACAATTCTATCAACTGGCCTTTCCCTATCTTCTATGCCCCATCTCCTAATTCTCTGTTACCCTAAACCTAACCTAGCCCTCCATTGTCTATTACCTTCCAATGGCCCCCAGCTACTTCCCACCCTAGATCCTCCCTAGACCCTTTCTCCAGTCACTCCAGCCGACTGTCCACTCCCATCAAGACACCCTTTCTCCTAGATCCCTCCTCCAGTCACCCCAAACTACTTGGCCACTCCTAGATCCCTCCCACAGTCTTTCTGTATAAGATCCATCTTGGCAGCCATTAAGGTGCTGAGATTTACTCTAGCCCAATTGTCAATATGAGTGTCACAAATGTTTAGATTCCTTAAGAATCTGGCCAATATGGTGGACCTTGTCTTTGGCTGAAAGAAGGCTTGGGTCAAATTCATTCAGGCAGGACCCACGTATTGCTATTTTGGGGTCCTGGAACTCCTAAACCTCAACATATGGTTCCCTGAACCTCCACATAAACACTCTCCTCTAATAAGATGTTTTCCATCTTGGTAAGATGGAACTCTCAATCAATCAATAGACACTTATTAAGTGCCTGTTATATACAGGCACTGTGCTATATGACTGGGATATTGTTGTTGTTCATCCTTCATTTTCGAAGAGGCCCAATGACACCATAGGATAGCGATTGCTTAGCACATAGTAGGTGCTATATGATTGCTTATTCCCTCCTCTTCCTCTTTCCCCCTTATATCATAGAGAATATTCCTAAAGTCCAAACAGTCCTGAAGATGCCCATCCTCATGGATAATATTGTCCTCATTACATCCATCCCTGGAGTCCTAGAGAGCTTACTCATTTAGAAGGGATAAAGTAGCTGACAATCCACACAGGAGAAAGTAAGTGGACAAAAAATGGCTTTTACTCACACTATGCCATAAGGTTGAGTAGAAAACACTTTCTTGTCCATTGTTATTTTCTATGACAGCTACAGAGGGACAAGTTGGACCTAGAATTGAATACAATTTGAAAAGAGTACTGTATTGCATTTGAGAAGGTATGTAGTGCTTTTAACGATCTCAAATACAAAACTCCATCTTTTAAACATGCATGTTTAATGTTAGATGCTACAGCTAAGAATCATGGGATACCATTATCTCAGAAGATTCAAAATCACAGGTGACCTAGAGGGCAATGGAAAAATACATGACAGGCATAAGAGGGCTTATTATTGCACATTCCTAATGATGACTTCATAATATATCCTTTTATAATATATAATAATTATAATATAATATAAAATATGAGAAGAGGCATAAAATATATAACCAAAGATGTCATGACTTATGAATGAAGACAGCATTTTCTTTTCAATTTAGCTCTTGATTTTCTGGATTTTAAAACCATGCCTCTGCTGCTATTTCATCCTGGAATTTCCCTCAGTGTCTCAGGCCATCTCACCCTAGATAGGGGGCTACTCATCCTGGAAGATTCCTCCACAGAGCCTACTCCCTTCTCCCATTAGAAGGTTCCTTCTGGAGACTCCATTTTGTGGAGGGGCCTACCAGTCTGCTTTCATTCCCCTCCAAAGCCTTTTCTTGACTTTTTGGACTTCAAAATCATGCCTCTGAGTAAGGCATTTTCATATCCATCTCATCTCACCCCTCCTCAGCTCCCTTTTGTATATTGTTTTCCCCTATTAGAATGTAAGTTCCTGGAGGGCAGGAATTGACTTTCTTTTTGTTTTTATCAGTATCGCCAGCACTTAGTAAAGTGCCTGACACATAGTAAGCAGTTAATAAATGTTTCCTTCCTTCCCTCCCTCCCTGCCTTCTTTTCAGGAGAAGGAGAAGAAGGTGGTGCTACTCATCTAACATGAGTGAGAGAAAATTGTTGCACAGCCTGAATACTGCACTGGTATCTGTGAAAGACTAAAATGACAAAAGAAAACTGCCAGCACCTTGGACAGATCCCCTCTGGTAGGAAAGAGACAAGAACTGCTTAGGATGGGATGTGCATAGAGCTGTACCAGTGGAGCTACTGCCCAGATGGATGGGATGTGCTGAAGAGTAATGTAGACCATAAATCCTAATGGTGCAGTGGATAGAACACTAATCTTGGAGACAGGAGTTCAAATCCACCCTTGAACACTTCCTAGTTGTGTGACCCCAGCCAAGTCACTTAACCACTGTGTCAGTTTCTTCATCTGTAAAACAGTGAGAATAATAGCACCTATCTCACAGGGTCGTTGTTAAGATCAAATAAATACTTTGTAAACCTTAAAATACTATATAAATACTTGCTATTAGCTATTATTATTTATGAGAAAGAGATCATTTATGAATAAGAGCAATTTGAGAAAATTCATAAAAGAGTAAGGACTTTACCTAAGCCTAAAGGATTAATACAATTCAGTTAGATGAAGAAGAGTGAGGCAGAACATTCTAGGAAAGGCTTGTTTGAACCTAGGAAGGAACTATATCCTTTTAGCTGACAGAACTTGGTTAACCTATATTATACAAGGGAACCTTGTCCCTAGAGCCTAGTATTATTGAGGGTAGTATGCTGTAGTGGACAGGACATAGGTCTCAGAATAGGAAGACCTGAGTTAGCTTTGACTCTAACATTTACTAACAGGATGACACTGGGTAACTTGCTTTTAATTGCTAAGTGCCTCAGTTTCTTCATGTGTAAAATGAGGGTAATAACACTCATACTACCTACCTTATATGGCCATTGTAGGGAAAGTACCTTGTACATTGCAAAATGCTAATAGAAATATGGGCTATTTATTTATAAAGGGAAGTTCACTGGATTAGTGTGTCTTTTCTCTCCCCATTAGATCAAAAGCTCCTTGAAGACAGGGAACCTTCCTATCCTCTAGTATATTTAGGTATTTAATCTCCAAGTATTTGTTATCTAGGTATTTAATCTTACATATCACCCTGTTCTCTGCAAATAGGGACTTTCATTAGTATAGGGAACTTTAAGGAAAGGAAACTCTCTCTTCTAATGCCAATAAGCATCTTCTCTGCAACTCATGTTTTTGGAAAGTTTCCTAGAGGAAAAGCAAACTGTGTATTACAGATTCACAATTTCATGTATAATCTTCTACCCCCCCTTCTATTCTACAGTGTAGTAGAAGTGCTCACTTTATTTAATATAGTAAGTTCATAATTTTAGATTCTGAGAGCTCAGGTGATGTCAAGGGTCACAGAGTCAGTATGGGTCAGAAGTGAGACTTGAACCCAAATCTTCATGGCCTATTCTTTATCCATTATACCATACTGACTCTGTTCCTTGTGCATACTCCAAAAATAGTTCTAACAAGACCAACCCAAACCATGTGACTACCTTTCCATTTCCCTTGTACACTACTGCTACACCATTAAGTGGATATTTCAACCTAAGAATCCTTTTGTTCTAACTCAATACCAAATCCAGCCTTACAGGAAGCCTGAGGTTCACTAAGACAGCCTCTGCATAATGGAGAGAATGAGCTGTGTTCCATCTCCCAGAAGAGCCCTTTCTGAGGCAAAAGAGCTTCTATTAAAATGTGTTGCTGCTGTTCGTCCTTCATTCTCGAAGAGGACTATGACATCAGGGAGGTGATGCCATGACATGCAAGTGAATTGGATTTAAGTGAGGGAGGGTTTTGCAAAGTCACCAGCCTCACTTTCTCCTCAGGAGCCCTCTGGGTCCAGTGGCCAGATATGGATCAGGACAATTGAAGACAGCCCAGGAAGCAATGGGTAGTGACCTATCTTCCTACTAGGTCTAACCAATCAGGGAAACTAGTTTGTTCTAAAAGCTTGCCAGAAGATAATAAGGGTGACTCACCATCATATAGTCCTTTAAGATGTACATAGCATTTTCCTTATAACAGCCCTATGAGGTAGCTAGTAAAAGTATTGTTATCCCCATTTTATTGGTGACAAAACTGAGGTGGGGAAAAGGAAAGTAGCTTGCCTTTGGCCATGTCATTAGTAAATGTCTGAGCTGGGATTTATACCAAAACCTTCTGACTGGGTTCACTACTATAATGTGCTTTTTCCTTACTGCTTCATTGAGCCAAATGGATGCTGGAGTGAGTTGAGAAAGAGTTTCCCATTCTTTAGGAAGTTCAAATGGTCTCAAATTTTAAGTCTCTGATACCTTTAGCTTTTCCAGAAGGAATGAGAGCAAAAGATCGTTGATTTGAAGTTGGAAGGAATTTTAGAGATCACGTAATCCATTTCCCTCATTTTACAGGTGAGGAAACAGAGGCCTAGAGAGATTAAGTGGGTTTTTCCAGAATGGCACAAGTCACAAGTGGCAGAGCCAGGATTCAAACCCATAAATCCACTACCCCATACTGAATGAAGAGCATGTCAGGTTCCTTCCCTGTTAACAGAGTTTACAGAGAGAGAGAAAGAAAGGGGGAGAAGGTAAGATAGAGAGAGAGAGACAGAGACAGAGACAGAGAGAGACAGAGACAGAGACAGAGAGAAAGACAGAGAGACAGAGAGAGGGATTCAGAAATCTCCCTTCCAGGGGTTTTTAATAAGCTAGATTTGTCCTGGATGATCTTTAGGAGTCATCCCATCTGAAGAAAGGACATGAGTCAGAAGGTTCCAGACCTATTTCTATTTTTTTAAGTTTTATTAATGTTCTTTGTTTTTATATTACAAACATTTACCTATTTACCTCCCTCCTCTAGTAAAAGATCTTTTGTAACAAAGTAAAACAATTAAGCAAAACTAGTAATACAGTGACCTCATCCAAAAGTGCTTGCCACATTCCACATCTGTATCAACTCACCCCACACACATATACCTCTGTACTTTGAATTGGTTTAATCAACAGAAATCTATTTTTCTCATTCCCACCCCTAACTACTGAAAAAAAGAAAAAAGAAGAGCAAATGCCTTGTAAAAAATATGCATAGCCAAGCAAAACAAATTTCCTCATGGGCTGTATGTATACATATATACATATATATGTATGCATACATATGTACATATATACGCATATATATATAGTTCTTAGCCTGTACCCTTCTCTGTCAGGATGCAGATAATATCTTTCATCACTGATCCTTTGGAATCGTGAATAATCATTGTATTATACATACATAGTTCTCATGGCCTTCAAAGGTGTTTGTCTTAACAGTGTTGTTATTATTGCATTAATTGTTCTGGTTTTTACAAGATTTTCTCAGGACTTGAGTGGCAAGAGAAGTTGAAGAAAAACTAGAAAGGTTCTTCTCCCTGGGAAAAAATACTCTGATCACTATTTCCCCTGCCAGTTTACTGATTTAGGCGGGGAAGGAATGTGGAGAGGAAGAATAATGAGAAGAAAAAGGATAAAAATGACAAATGGAAGGTTACAGTTGTTTGGACCCAGTCAAAATGGAAGAAATGGAATCAAAGTCACTAACATGTCATGTGTAGTACTGCTGTTCCTAATCCATCTAAGTATTTGTAGTCAATTTACAGAAACACAGAAAGAAGCTCAAAGTTGAAAGTGGCCTAAGGGGGTCGACTAGTCTAACCCATATCTGAAGAGAAATCCCCTCTCAACTATTGCCAAGTACCCACACAACCTCCCTCAGAAGACCTCCATTAAGGGGGAAGCCAAGGTCTCTGGTCCCATTCCATTTCCAAACCTGCAGATTTATCAGAGGCAGGCAGTAGTCAAAGTCCAACATTTCCCCACCCCCCTTAGGAAGCAATCTCATTCTTTATATTTGTTTAATCTGAATTCTTGAATAGAATGGAATTGCACTTTCTCTCTATTTGATTGGCACCCTTGGCTAATCTTACCAAATAAGCAAACACACATAGACCACCAAAGTTGATGATCTTTAAGGCTGCATACAAATCTAAATCCTATTAACCCAAACCCTCTTCTTGGATTCCAATTTCAGGAGGGAAAAGGAGCAGGGGGGTGGGGCAGGAAGGGAGTAGGAAAGCTCTTGGGGAAGAAAGACTTTACTAAAACCTCCAAAGCTCACCTGACCACGGAAGAGAAAATCAAGAGTGTGGGAACTGGAAATTGAATAGAGGTAAATTTAGGCTTCATACAGAAAAAAAAAAAAAAAAAAAACAACCACCTTCCTAATAATTAGGGCTATCCATAAGGGGAATGTGATGCCTTGGGAGGTAGTGAGTTCAATGTGGTACATTGGGGAGAAGAGCGTGGAACACTGGAAGGTACGCTCAATTTGGCATCAGAGGACCTGGATTTGAATCCTGCCTCGGCTACTCATTACTAGGGTTACCCTTGACAAGTCACTTCAACTCTCTGGCTCTCGGTTCCCTATCTGCAAGATAAGGGGGTGGGGTAGAATAGATGAGCTCTAAGGTCTCTTCTAAATCAATTATCTGGTAATATCTGATCCTTCATTGGAAGGCTTCAAGCAACGCTGGATCACTGCTTGTCTGGTATAGTGTAAAGCAGATGTTCTTAACCTTTTTTTTTTGTCACGGATCCCTTTGACAATCCAGTGAAGCCCATGGACCCTTTCTCAGAATGCTTTTAAATACATTAAATAAAAATATATTGGAAGGCAAAGGAAAACAATTCAATTGAAATAGATATAATTTTTCTGATCCAAGTTCCAACACCTCCTGAAGTCTGTCCCCAGACCCTAGGTGAAGAACCACTAGTAGAGAATTCTTTTTCATGTTTAGATTGGAATAGATGAACTCTAAAATTGTGATTCTGTGCCTATGTATTTCTATTTTCCACATCCCTCCCCCTCCTCCAAAAAAAGACAATTTCCAGATATTATCAGGAAGGTGTTACATAAGATGGGTTTATGAAGTTACATGCCTAATATGACTGACTGGCAAAGTCTGAACCCTCAGCTGAGTTGGCTTTGGTAGATGTGTGAGGAGAGAAGGCCAAGTTAATAAGATTTGGTGGGCCTACAACATACCCAGAATGCTCTTGGAGATCAGTGCTGGGGCATTGAGGGGGAAGGGGAGGGCCTGGTTGATGAGATATGAGGTGACTGTGACCTCTACTTCATCAGGGTTAGTGGCTCTGGGAGAGAGCCAGAAAAAAAAAGGTGTAATTGTTTCCAAATGACTACTCTCCTATGGAGAAGAAGTAATCTGCAAGCAGTCCAGATGTAGGTAAGTATTCTTAAAATATTCCTGGGGATGCTCCCCAACCCAGGGCAGCCATGAAGAGAGTGGGGGCAAAAAACCAAACAAACCAACAAACCAACCAGATTTTAGTCAACAAAGAATCTCCCAGAAAGAAAAAAACCAAAAATATAAAGTTTTTTTTCCCCCTGAAGTAGGGGAATCTCAGAGAAGTCAAGAAGTTTAGTATTCCTTCCCCCCCCCCTTTTTTTTAAGACTAAAGACATGTTCATGACTCATAGCAGTGGGGAAGATAAGATTACAATGGCAGTCAACTTCCCTGCTTCAGTATGGGACAGGGAAAAGCTTTCCTGCACTGGCCTTGCACATTGAGGCCCACCAAGACACATCTCTACCTGGATCTTCAGGCACCATAAGTATCTTCTATTGCAGCAAACAAGGGGAAGAGTGGATAGGAGATCTAATACAGCACCAGATAGGGAAGGAGACTTTAGAAATGAGACAGTATCTCTCATGGAACTGGGCAGCTGGGCATCAGTTAGTGAAAGTAAAGGAAAGAGGGGAAGAGAGAAAGAGAAGGAGGAAAAAAGAGAGGATTAATAACAGGAGGAGAAGAGAAGAGGAAGAATAGGAGGAAGAGAAAAAGAAAAGAAGGTGAAGAAGGAAAAGAGGGAGGAGAAGAAAAAGAAGAAGAGGGATAGAAGAAGAGAGAGAAGAAAATAGAGAGGAGAGGGGAATAAAGAATGAGTTAGAGGATTGGAAGAAAGGAGAGAAGGAAGTGGAGGAGATGAAGAAGAGGGAGAGGAGAACAAGAAAGAGTGGGGAGAGAGGGAAAAGGATTGGGGGGAAAGGAAAAGAGAGGAAGAGAAAAAGTAGGAGAGGAAGAAGAGAGAGAAATAGTTGAAGAAAGAGAAAGGAAACAAGGAGGAAATGGGGAGAGGAAGCTAAGGAAAGAATGAGAAAAAAGGAAGAGAGGGTGAAAAGGGAAGAAAGAAAGGAAGCATAAGGAGCTTTTGCAGATGGATCTTTGTAGACAGAAGATGGCATCTCCAAAAGCTCAAATAGGAAAGAAAAGCACAAAAATCAGACAGGATGAGATGATGGTAAGGCAGCAAATTAGGGAAAGCAAAGGACAGAACAAACCAACTGCCCTTCAACTACAAGAACTAGAGCTTCTAATTCAGAGGCAAATTTGACTTCCTAGATCTCCCTAAGACTTCATGGGATGAAACCCATAACTAGAATATGTCTCTGGGTGGGTATAGTTTATTTTTTAAAAGCCAGGATAGGTCAAGGGGAAAGGGGACGGTGTCAATACTGTATATCTTAAGAATGCAAATTCATGTGAGAAAATTGAAGAGCCACAGAGGGAACACATGACAGAGAATATTTGGATGAATGCCAATGGAGGGAGAAACAGAAGTAATTTTATCATTGGAATATACTCCAAGCCACCTGGACAAAAAGAACTAGATGAAAAATTTGGAAAATAGATCACAAACCTGGCACTGAGGCAAAATATAGCAATAGGGGATTTCAACTGTCCAGACATCTGCTAGAGCATTCTCTCTGCCAAAAGCAGACAATAACTTCTTGACTTTTCTTAATAATAATTTCATCCTTCCAAAGGTGGAACCAAAAAAAAGGGAAATTTTATTCTGAATCTGATTCTCACTAATAGAGAGGAACCAATTCCTGGGGTGAAAATGAGCAAAGGATGGGAAACTCTAGGGGGAAGGGACCACTCACTCCTAGAGTTTGTGATAAGAGGAGAGGATATCTAACCATAGTCTGAAATGCTCCCTAAAGCTGGGGAAAGTAGATATCAAAGGGTTCAAAAGAAAGATAAGGTGGGATCCAGTGGATTAAACTGCTCTGGGGGAATAGGTCAAAAAAGGATGGAAAATACTGAAAAATGAAAATCTGAAGACACAAAGGAAAAAAATTCCAATGAGGAGGAAAAATGACAACTGTCTGATAAAACTGACAACGGATGCACAGGAAATCCACCAACTAACAAGTAAGCAAGGCCAATGAGAAAAAGATGAATATAAGAGTATAGAAGAGTCCTGTAAAACCATGATTGCTAATGCTCAGAATGAGTTGAAGCTGGAAAGGGAAGCTAAAGACAACCAAAAGGATTTGGCAGGCTATGTTGAGAGAAAAGAGGTTATCAAAGAAGACAATTGCTTGGAGTGGTTGGAATGAAGGTAACTGACATAAATGAGAGAAGGCTGAGGTGCTCGTTCATATTTTGCTTCTGTTTTCTCTGCCAAAGTGAAATATCTTAATACTGGAGATGACAGAACAAAAAGATGACCAAGAGGTAAGGAAATAGTAAATGAAAACCTAGCTTCCCTGGTGAATTGAAATTTCCTGACTCAAATGAATTACATCCTTGAATACTGAAAGAACTAGTGGATATAATAAACACTCAGTGATTACTGAAAAACAGTGATCATGGAAAATGGGGAAGTTGCTACAAGACTTGAGACGGATAGGTGTGCCAGTATTGGAAAAAGGGGAAGAGAGTCTGCAAACTCTAGACCAGTGAGCTTGACTTTGATTCCTAAGGAAATTATGGAACAGATCATTAAAGAGATGACTGGCCAACATCTAGAAAAGGAAGCAGTGATTACAAAGAGCCAACACAGCTTCCTCAAGAACGAGTCATGCCAGCCTAACCTCATTTCCTTTTTTGGCAGGATGACTAAACTAGAGAATGAAGGGAATGCTATAAATATAATTTACCTAGATTTTATCAGAGCTTTTGACAAAGCATCTCATACTATTCTTGTGAAGAAATATGGATAACTGAGTGTCCTTCTGAAGCACATGGGTCTGTCTTCTCATTTTCCTTTCTCATTCAAAAAGGAGTAGAGTTGAAATTCTCCCAGACTCAGCCTACCAAGCTAACTCATAGGGGCAGCTTTCTCTTCTAGTTTCTGCCTAGCTCCCCTCCCTTTGGGTAAAAGGGTTGGAGTTTAGCCTCCAGGACCTATACTCCCATTGTTCCAATGACTCATTCTGCTGAGAGAAATCTAAGTGAGTTCTAATTTCAACTTAAAAGGTTCTCCTCAGGAAAGTAGTAAGATTGTTAAAAAAAAATAGCTCCTATTTGGTCTCTCATGGAGGGTCATAGCACATGCAATTTTTGAAATACAAAACCCCTCAGGGCCACCTCTCCAAACACATTCATCTCCAATAATAACATGCCCACAGACAAGAGGAACAAATGAATTTATTTAAAAGAAAGAAAAGAATCAGCCTTGCAAAATATCACCAGCAGTGGTAGATTTAAAAAAAAAAAAAGACATTGTGGCGTCTTTTTCAGCTCTGCCTAAAATGATAATGGAAAGAAAGAGGGGAGGAGAAAGAAGATGCTTTCCAATCATTGTGATTCTTAGCTGACAGGAGTGAGAACACTACCAATCAGGTCTTTTCTCCAATCAGGTTGCTTCAGTCCCACCTGCCTGCCCTGATCAATGATGTTAGCCACCCTAGGGTGTATGGAGTTGTTTTTCACCCCATTAAACAGTTTCTGGCTGTCATTTGGAAGAGAAATTAGACTTGTTCTGTTGGCCCTAGAGGGTAGAACCAGGAGCAGTGAATAGAAATTGCATGCATACGCACACAATTTATGCTTAATGCTAAGAAAAACTTCCTAACAATTAGAGCTGCCTGAAAGTAGAATGAGTTACCTTGAGGGGGAGGTGGTGAGTTTCTCTTCCTCGGAGGTCTTCAAGCAGAGGCTGGATGACAATTTGGCAGGTATGTTACAGTGGGTGTTCCTTTAGGTTAAGGATTGGACTAGATGCCAACTTTTAAATTCAGTGATTCTGTCATAACACGAATTTTAAAAGTACAATCTCAACGGAGCCGTCTTTGCTAAATGGTACAGGTAGGGATTTTTTCTAACCATTAGAAATCATAAATTAATTATAACAATAAATTTCAGATCCTATTGGAGTACAGTATTACAGCCCACATATCTCCCTCAATGCTTCTGGGAAATGGCCAAAATTTGTTTTAGTTTTAGTCATTTGGGTTTCTTTTCTTTTCTTTTTAAAGTTATGGCTGGATGATCTCCAAGGAGATTTGGGAGGGCAGCAGCTGCCTCCATCTAATCTGAAAGTCTGATACCGGCAAATGACCCTGAGAAACTGTGGGCCTTAGAAGGATATCATTTCAAGGACAAAACCCAACATACCTTAAACACTTGGTTGACATCAGAAAGAGCTTAGCCATGAAGCCATCTGAGCAGCTCAGCCTGAGAACCTGTCCTTAAGTGACCACCAGATGTGAACCTCATACGACTGGAAAGGGAAGGGAATCTACCTGAGAACTCCCCATTCTCCCTGGGACCCAAATGGTCCAAGTTTCTCTCGCTTTTCCAAGGTCTGCATTTTAATATTTGTCCCCAATTGTTCTAGTCCGGGATCAGACAAAAGGCAAATTAAAAAATTCAGATCTCCCTTCAGGGCTAATATTTCTCAGTGAGAAGCTCGGGCCCCTGATGTTATATCCAGAGGTCTGAGATTAAGAGGCGAGCCTTTACCCCCTGCCCTAATGCTGCCCCTCCCCAACCCCATTGATTTCATTTAACTTTTTTTTCTTTGTTATGGGGGAGTATATTTAGTGGTGATGTTTAAAAAAAGTATCAGTGAAAGTAATTATTTTTAAAAGAAAATATGTAACTGGAAGGATCCTAAGACGATATATCTAGAGCTGGAAAGGACACCAGAAGCATCTATCCGGACCCTCTCATTTTACATAGGAGGAAACTGAGCTCTACGGAGATTAGGTGACTTGCCCGAGATCCCACAGGCAGAACTCAGAATTGAATCTAGATTCCGTAACTCCTAATACAAAGTTCTCTTTCCACTGAACTATAAACTGTATTTCCCCATCCTCAGGGTTTTTTAAGTCTTTAAATCAAGATAGACAGACAGATAGAGGGATAGGTGGATGGATAGATAGATAAAGATGTAGACGTGGTGTCTCCTATTCAAATGGATATATACAAGATTCTCTGAAAGACACAACAGAGATCTTGTTAGACAATCCCCTAGTTATTTATATTAAGTAAGAGATACATCTGCTTTCCAAAAGTGTTCGTTCCTGTCAGGGTGGAGAGCCAGTGGCCTCTAAGTGTTCAAGTGAAAGGAAGAGTCAATCAATACAGCAAACTTCATTGCCATCTTATTTTAAGAAATTGCCACAGCTACCTCAACCTTAGGCAATCACCACCCCTATCAGTCAGGAGCCATAAACATGGGGGTTAAACCCTCCACCAGCAAAAAGATTGCAACTCACTGCAGGCTCAGATGAGGGTTAGCATTTTTTAGCAATAAAGTATTTTTTTTAATTAAGGTATGTACATTTTTTTTAAAGACATAATACTATTGCACACTTAATAGACTACAGTATAGTGTAAACACAACTTTTATATGCACTGGGAAACCAAAATATTCATGTGACTTTCCTTATTGAGATATTCACTTTATTGTAGTGGTCTGGAACCAAACCAGCAAGGTATGCCTGTACATATAAGCACACACAAATACATGTATACAGACACACAAAAACTATATTCCAGTATAATTTGTAATCTTGTGTATTTTATTTTATTCATTTAAAAACACTATTCTGAGGAGAGTTTGTAGGCTGCCAAAGGGATCCGTGACACAAAAAAGGTTAAGAACTCATGTTCTAAATGTTGAGGCTTTATAGGTACACTTGTATATGAATGAAATTGTATGTCATCAAGCCCTAGAATACCATAAGGTCTCCTAAATGGAACCCATAATCAGATAGATGAAGAATGCCTATTGTCCAAGCTATTTTTTGCAAATAGACAATCTATCAGTGTATATTTACATATATGTGTGTACATGTATATGTTTATGTGTGTATACATATATACACATGCACATGTGTGTATATGTGTGTATGTATATGTGTATATATAGACATATGAAAACATTACAAATGGTCAAAGAGCTAGGCCCAAAATTGAACAAGAAGCAGAGAACAGACCCAATTGTCTTTGAGAGACTTCAAAATTATTTTGATTGCCCCAACCTGAAATGAAACACTGGTCTATCTTTTGAATATTAGTCTTTTCTCCCATGATGTCATATAGCCATGAGGCATGGAATGTGATCTCTAAAGAATCAAGGTTGAAGGTCACCCAAAGAGCAATGAAAAGATGTATCCTGGACAAAAGTTATATCTCCCCCATTAGATTATGAGCTCCTTGAAAGTAGGGTCTGCATCCCTGACTCCTTTAGGATAGTTCCTGGCACACGGAGGGTGCTTAATACGTGCTTATTGACTGAACTTGACTGTGTAAATGCACACACAGTTTGAAAGGAAAATGGAAGTAAGGGAATTACAGGAACATAAGATAGAATGAGGCCTGCAGAGGATGTCTAGTCCAGGCAGACTTCACCTGCACTAATCTCAGAGAGATGAGCACCTGTCCTATTCTTAAAGTGCTTTCTGGCAAAGAGAATGCTTTGTCCCTCTTCCTATTCTCAGCTCCCCACATAGGGAAGAGCCTCTCTCCCTCCTTCTATATAATCACATGCTTAAACTAGGACAGAATCATTTGTCCCAGAAAGGGCTGTGTGATTCACATTCAAGCTGTGGGAAACAGCGTTACTGTGATTCCAAAATAACTCAAGAAACAAACAATTCAACAAATGCTGGGATGCTGACAGCTTTCTTCAGGCTTCAATTTGCATTAATTTTGTTTCCAGAGTATTTGACTTGTTTTCATTTTCAATCTGTTGTCTTACCCCCACAAGGAGAATTGATGTGTTTATTCTAGAGCTCCGTGATTTCATTGTTTACTGTTGCAGAGCCAATTTGATCTGGAGTGTTATGGAACAGGCAACAGGTATTCTTAGATGTACCTTTCTGGGCTGCTTTGGATGATAAAGAAGGAAAGAGGAAGGACCCCCCAGAACTCTGAGGAGGACAAAGATTCCTCTTGTGGCTTGTGAAGAATTCTGAAGTTACCATCAGCCTCCTTCCTGAGGA
This sequence comes from Vombatus ursinus, assembly GCF_900497805.2. NCBI lineage: Eukaryota > Metazoa > Chordata > Mammalia > Diprotodontia > Vombatidae > Vombatus > Vombatus ursinus. The sequence goes on from NW_020954567.1 coordinate 23,372,531, forward strand.
TGAGACTGGTACAGTTTGGAGCTCTTGGATTCCTCTTCCCTTGGAGGGTGCTTCAGCATTCCCAATAGGAGCCTTAGCACCACTTATATTTAGTTGAAATGCCGATGTCACCAGTGCTCAAGCATTAGAGCATTTTTCAAACTGGGATTATCACAGGGATATAGATTTGATGATCCTAGGATTGGAAAGAACCTTCAGAGAACCACAGATCTATTTTATAAAGGTTTCAAAGATCACCTGGCCCTGCTCATACCTGAAGAATTCCCTTTAGAAACTTCCCCGACAAATAGTAATCCAAGTTCCACTTGTAGAACCTAGAATTATAAAGTACCTACTGCCTCCTGAGGCAGTCCATGTCACTTTTAGATAGCTCTCATTGTTACCAGATTTTTCCTAATGTCACTTTGCACTTTCCACCCATTGCTTCCAGTTTAACTTAGGACAAATCAGAACAAATCAAATCCTTCTTACAAATGAACAGCCCTTCAATCACAACCTCCAACCTTCTTTCCAACAAGTCTTCTCTTTCCCACTTGAAACATTCTGGTGACCCTCTTCTACAGATGCTCCATCTTATCAATGGCCTTCTTAAACGAGATACCCAGAACTCAACACAGTACTCCATTTGCGTCCATCAAGGATAGAGTACAGTGCAACCTTCTTTGTTCTGCACATGTGTTCTCTTTTAACACAGCCTGATATGCATTAGCCTTTTTTTAAACAGTTATATCATACTGTTAACTGTGTTGGGCTTGTAGTCCGCTAAACCTCATTCTCTAGACCTAGCTCTGCTGTTCCCATCCTGGACTCATGAAACTGATTACTTAATTCATGTACATTACTTCACTAAATTTCATCTTGTTAGACATGGCCCATTAGGAAATAACATTTGGTCTGGGCCTTGAGGGATAAGTAACATTTCAAAAGGTGGAAAGAAGTATGCATATAGGGATGAAAGGGGGAAACTAATGTCAGGGAGGGCAATTCAAGATAGGGATTGGCATGCATAGAAACATGGAGATGGGAAATTGTGGGATGTTTGGAAAACGGTTATTAGTCCAATTTGCCTAGAGCGTAGAATATATAAAGGAGAATAATATGAAATAGAACTCTTATAAGGGCTTGATGATATCCAATATATTTGTGAAATTGCTTGAAATGTGTAAGAACAAGAACCATTTACCAAATGCTAAGCAGTCAAGGATGTAAGTGAGCAGTTTAAAAAAAAAAAGAAGGAAGGAAGAAACAGAAGCAATCAACAGCTATATGAAATAATTTAAATCAATAGTAAGAGTAATACTAGTAAAAACAACTCTGGGATTTTACCTCATATTCATACATATTGGATGAACTGTTCAGGAAAACCTAGGTTCAAATCCCAACTCTGAGACTAGTTGTGTGTCCAGTCACACAGCCTCTCTGAGTTTTGTTTCTTTATCTATAAAATGAAGGGGTTGCAAGAAGTGGCCAAAGGATATGAATAAATATTTCTCAAAAGAATTGCAAATTATTTACAACTGTCTGTAAGACTGCTGCTCTAAAACACTAAAAATAATCATTTTTCTCATAAGAGACATAAATCAAAACAACTCTGAAGTTTCACCTCACACCTGGCAAATTGGCAAAGATGACAAAAGATGGGAATAGTCACTACTGAGGTGGGCCATGGAAAGACAGGATAAACCATTCTGGAGAGCAATCTGGAATCATATGAATAAAGTAATGAAAATATCTTTAGCTGTTGAGCCAGAAGCTCTCAAGAAGACATTTGTGTTTAAAGAACTTTGCAAATTCCCCAAAAGATAATCCTATGAGATAAGACTGCAAAGCTAGTTTGGATCAAAAATGTAGAAAGCCTAGAATGCCAAGCTAAGGAATTTAGACTTTTTTCAGTAGGCAATGGAGAACCATTTAAGTTTTTTTCAGCAACAGGAGTGATGTGATTAGAGCTGCACTTCAGGTAAATCACTCTAGGACTGATGCCCTAAAGGAGTTGGAGATGCGAAGTGAAGGGAGATGAAGGACACTAGTTAGCTATTGGTGAAAGATGTAATGATCATTTAATCAATTAATGAGTAAACATTTATTAAACACCTACTATGTGCCAGCCACTGTACTAAGTGCTAGATGAGCATTTAAGCCAGAATAATATAGTGATGGATAGGGAATGGAAAGGTAGGAATGGACCGATAGGTATCACAGAGGTAGAATTGGTAGAACTGAACAAGGGCCAGAGAAGGATCCCCCTAGCTGCTAATACCTCCTCAATCACATTACCTTGAATAGACTTGGTATATGTTTTTATGTGTTCTTGGTGTTTCTTTTGGTAGAAATGTAAGCTCCTTGAGGTCCTAGTTTCATTTCCCCCCCCCAAGCACCTAGGACAGTGTCTGGTACATGGTAGGCATTTCTTGATTGAATTCTGGGTTCTGAGCCCAAGCAGCTAAGAGAATTGAAGGCATTTTTTAATCACAGAAATACAGAAATGAGAAGTGGGAGCAGTTTTCCATTTCTTATTTGTTAGCACAGAATCTCAGAGTTGGAAGGGACTTCAGAGGCCATCTACTGCAACCAGTACCTGAATAAGAAACTTTTCTCTACAACCTCAACCTGTGGTTATCCAGTCTCTTCTTGAAGTCATCCAGTAATAGACAGCTTACTACCTCACCTACTTTAGACAGCTCTGGTTGTTAGTACATTTTTCTTAGGTGGAGTCAGTGAGCACCAAATCGTTAGATTCTTAGAGGTCCTAGGCAATTGTGCTTCAATAATTCTGTGTTCCTCACATCCCTATGCTATAAACAGGTAGGAGAATATTCTTCTTATCCTAGAGATGGAGAAATTTGGGTCATGAAAGAGTAAACACCAAGATTTCCCAATAATTCAGTGTCTGGGTCATACTAGAACCCAGGCATCCAGACTCTTTTGTTAGTCCTGAATTTTATATATGTGTGTATATGTGTATGTGTGTATGTATGTGTGTATATATGTATATATGTGCATGTACATGTATATATACACACATATATTTATCTCCAGGTAGGTCCCCCTAAATGCTTAATTGATTGATTAATTCTAAAGGTAGAAATTATCTGTCAAGTCCAAATTAGACTAAGTGGATTATCATTTTAACTATTTTACTTTTTTCAGTCAGAAAGGACACTGAATGTACATTATATGAAATAAATCTTTTAGAGACAAATGTTTAAATAAAGCATTCAGATACATGTAGCAGTAGATAACAAGAGGAGAAAGCCCTCTCAGAGAAACCTAAATTCAGGAAACAAAGAAAATTGATTCAGGTGATGTACAAATTAATTCAGTCCAATCTGAAACTATATCTTAAGATGACATTTTTTCTTTGAGTCATTTTCTTAAAAAGCAAATTTAATATCTTAAACCTTCCCGTAACTTCCCAAACCTAGACTCATTGGGATGGATGCATTTGAGAAAGCACCTCCCTCAAAACAAAAATCTAATAATCCACCACATTTGACAAAAGAACCCTCAGAAGAACCTGGGGCAACTGATATTTTGTCATACGGAACAACTCCAAAGGTTAATCAAATGAATGAAAGTCTTTAAATAAAAAAATAAAATCATGTCCATTATTATTCGTGTCTTATCTGACTACAAGTAAGTAAATTTATCTCGGACAGCAAGAAACTTTTCAAAGCTAGTAGGAACCCTATAGATCATCGATTCATAGGCTCATAGATTTAGAGCTGAAATGGACATTAGATGTCATCTAGTCCAACCCCTTATTTTACAGATAAGGAAACTAAGTGATTTGCTCAAGCTCATATAATAATTGATTCGAACTCAAGTCCTCTGACTCTCAATCCAACACTCTTTCCACTGCCCATGCTGCTTTGCTTCTTTTCCTCTCTTATTTGGTGAGGGTGGGGTGGGGAAATGGAAAAGAGAGAATGAAGGGAAGGGGACAAGCATTTATTAAGTGCCTACTATATCCCAGGCACTGTGCTAAGCACTTTACACATATTATCTCATTTGATCCTCCCTATAATTCTGGGAGGAAGATACTTTTATTAGCCCTTTTTTTCCAGTTGAGGAAACTCAGACTGACAGCAGTTAAGTGACTTGCCAGTCACACAGCTAGTAAGTGTCTAAGGCCGGATTTGAATTCTGGTCTTCCTGACTACAGGGCCAGAGCTGTATTCACTGCACCACCTAGCAACCTAGTAGGCAACCATATATCTGTGATTTCTTTGGTGTTGGGAGCTCCCAGGGAGGACACTGCCTCTATCGATGGGCATCAGCATCTGCTTTCCAATGTATAGAGTTGCCAGCTCTAACACTCTAACACTCCATTTTGCAAATGAAATAACTGAGCCCCAAAGAAATGAAGGGACTTACCCAAGATTAAATGGTAAGTTACAGAGTTGGGACTATAATCCAGTTCTTCTTTCTAGTCAGTTTCCTCTAGGTACCAAACAGTTCCCCAGGTGCTTTGAAAGTTTTATTCACTTCATCTGTATTCTCAAGTTATTCTCTACTTAGGAAGAATTCCAAAGGCTATTTAACAATCACAGTAAACAGCAACCTACCTTCCTCTGAATTACCCAGATTGTTTTGGGGCAAGAAAAAAAAAAGGAGGAAGGTTGGAGCAGGATCTGGTACCAGCACTGTCTATTTTAGCAATCAAAGCAGGCTTAATTCCCCACTTAGCTGCTTGTAGGCCAATGTAATAGAGTTATTAGCTTCCTGTGGGATCCCTCCTGGGCAGTGAAATATTCAACCAGGTCAACCTCATCAGTGGCGAGAATAATTTTCTCTCTAGCCTTTTGAAATTGGAAAGACTCTTCTAGCTACTTTGCTATTCTAATTTAGGCTAATCCTAGTCGGGTAATAAGAAAACCTGAAATATTCCAAAACTGATTACAATAGGTTAATCTTTGCCTGTGGATATGTGGGCATATATCTACTGATTTCCAGAGAACTTGAGGGCTCTGAACCAAAGACAAGCTTCATCCTAAGTAGCTCTAATAGGCTAATAGTGTAGATTAATTAAGGAAATAAGATGATCATGAAGCTTCTCTGTCTCAGCCACTCTTTTAAGCAATTCCTTCCAAGTCCTATCATGAGTCCGCTTGGAAGTAGGAGGTAGGCTTCAACATCCTTATTTTATAAGTGGATAAAATGAACTATGGAGACTCACAGGACGGAGGCAACATCACAAATAGCACCTAGAATGCAGACCTACTGTTTTAATCTTTCCCAACTCAACTAGGCTCATGAAATACCCACTATGAATTTAATTAGGTTGGACTTGTACTAAGGAGACTGGCAGCTGATGGTTCAAAATCACTCTGACACACACACACAGGATTTACTTCCTAGTGCCAGCAGCCACCAACCGGACTCAAGATAAGAAAGTTTTATTTATCTCTCTTGTACTGCATGACTTTGTGAACAAATGAATAAATGAATGAAAGAATGAAAACACATTTTTTAAATGCCAGACACTGTGCTACCACTCTCCAGAAGAATGTAAACTCGTTGAGGGTAGGTTCATTTTTGCCTTTGCATACCTAGCACCTTGCACATTGCCTAGCACTGATAGGCACTTAATAAATTTTTTTAAAATTGAATCAAATCTAATTCTATATAAAAATTCAGACAAGAACTCATAAAAATGTTCCCAAAAGGAACAGTCCTAGCTTTATTATTTTTCTAAAACTTTAACAGATGTCAGTTTAAGACATCTGTTTTAGACAGCCTCAGCACATTCTTAATAATTTATCTAGAGCTATGAGTTTACAAGTTCTTTCCTTACTACAATCTGTGAGACAGGTTTTATTCTCATTTTACAGATTATATGAGAGGAAAGGAGAGAGGAGAGCCAGAGAGAGACACAGAGACAGAGATACAGAGAGAGACAGAGGTAGAGAGATAGAGACAGAGAGAGAGGAGACAGAGACAGACAAAGAGAGGAAGAGAGACAGAGAGAGATAAACAGAGTCAGAGAGAAAAAAAGAGTAAGGAGAAAGAGAGAATGAGAGAGAGAGAAGTGTTGAGAGAGAAAAAAAGAGGAAGGAAGGGGAGAGAGAGAGATAATGAGAGAGACAAAGACAGAGACAGAGAAGCATGTTTTGGCACTGGGCTGAGAACTGGGAGACCTAGATTCTGGTGTTGACTCTACCACTAACTAGTGAGTTAACCGTAGGCAAAATGGTGTCTGTAAAATCAGGATAATAATGTTTGTACTGTTGTGCCACTCCAGTGAGATTATTAGCATGGGAAAGTGCTTTGTGACTATAAAATGCCACGTAAATCTGAGTTATTAAGAGAGGTGGTGTGGATTAATGGAAAGACAAAGTCAGCAGAGATCTGGATTGAAATTCTGCTTCTTATATTTGTTATCTGCCTTAACTTCTCTGAACCTAATTGTCCTCATCTATAGTATGGGGACAAAAATACCTGTACCTCACACTGTTGTTATGGGGATCAAATAGGATAATGAATATAAAGCTCTTTTTCAACTTTTAAGGTGAGATACATATGTGTGTGAGATATCTACAACACATAAATTGTCCATTATTATTCCCACCTCTCAAAAATGTCCATAAGAAAATAATTTTACACCAGATGCAAAGCTCCTATTTCCTTCTTTCCACCTCAGAATAGGAAGTAGAAAGTTTTTCCCTGCATCTCCAGCAGGCGTGCCATCCAAATTCCCTCAGGCCAGAGACAAACCCATTCCTATCCCCATTCTCCCAAACTCCCTATGCTTCTTGCCTTTCATCTCTTCTCTGCCTTCTCTTACAAAAGTCCAGGTACTTTCTCCCCTTGGGTCTACTTTTTTCTTTGTATTTAAAAAAATATTTTATTGATGCTTTTTTTTTCAGCTATCACTTCTCAATGACTCTCCTCCTACCTCATATACAATAGAACCTCTCCCGTAATGAAGAGGGATAGTGAAGTAAAACATCATTCTGCAACTGGAGTCTACCACCTCTCTCAAGAAAGGTACCTTCAATTTGCTCTGAAGAGCTAATTCAAGCTAGTCCCAAGGTCCTGAGCAGGCTGAAGCTGTTTCTCTCTGAGTTTTCACTTCCACTGCTGGTACTCTTCCCCTATGCTATTTTCCAGTAGTTTCTACTCACCCTTCAAAACCCAGCCCAAGTCTAACTTTTCCATGAAGCCTTCCTCAAATGCTCAATTCACTCTGAAACTGCTCATCCCTTCTGATCTCCTTAATGTCTCTCATTTTGGTACTTATTCAAAGTTAATATTGTTGTGGCCTCATGCTATATGTTTCATGGGTTGCCAAGAAACAAAAGTTGAACAACTTAGTAGTACATTAGTACCCCTGAGATATTAAAATTTACTCAAAAGAAAAAAATCTTGGATTGGTTATTCAGTTGCTTCTTGACAGAAGTAATGAAGGGCACAATTGGATAGAGAAGGGATCAAGAAGACATTTTGAGAAGACGAACCTACAAAAACTTTCAAGACCTCTGAACCTGATTCAATTGAAAGTGTGAGGCAGGGGAGAGACTGTTGGTTTGAGGCCAGAAGCCTCAGGTTCGAATCCCAGCTTTGTTACTTATTACCAATGTGACTGGGCAAGTCACAATCTCAAGGGCTCAGTTTCTTCATCTATTATATGGGGAGTTTGGATTAGATGACGTCTAAGGTCCCTTCTAGCTCTAAATGTATGATGATCTTCAACAATTTGAGAGCTGCTGGAGAAACATGATCTATGGAAGATTTATAGGAAAACATGGACAAGAATTGCACAAGGTAAGACGTGGAGAGATTGCCACCTATCAATGGAGAGAGTATCCACATTGATGGAGACATTGAACTACCAAGTTTTGTTTGTCAATCACGTATCCCCAATGAGACTGTAAGGACCCTGTGGGTAGGTACTTTGTCTTCTTTTTTTGACTCTGATAATCATATAGGGCAGTGTTGATGACACAAGAAATATTTGTTTAGATTTGCATTAAAGACTACCTGATTGATCACCTAGGGAGAAGTATTCCTCTTCAATGTCAGAATGTCTGTTAAGTACATTATCTTTATTCCTTGCTTTCTACAGTCCCTGATCAGAGATGCTCTAAACATATAGTAAATTGGCTTGCCAGGTCTTCAGGGCTATATTAGTTTAATGGAAGCTCTCTAAACCCCCAACACCTAATCCCAACTGCTTATCAGTTTCTGTGGTAGCTTTGTAAAGTTGGGGGGGAGAAAGAAGGAAGAAATCAACAGGCAACTGACCTGAATTCAAATCTGACCTTACACATTTATTAACTGTATGACTCTGGGCAAATCACTTATAACTTCTGCCTGAAGCAGTTTCCTCATCTGTAAGATAAGGATGAGATAATATTTGGTAAGCACTTTTCAAACTTTAAAGTGCTATATAAATGCTAGCTATTATTATTGCAAAAAGGGCACAGACTGTAGACAATGACAAAAAGCTAGCCCAGAATAGCAGTTCTTTCCCCCACTGCCACAAGATAATTGACCAGAAGACACCACTTGGCCTCTCTGGTACAGCTCCCGGTTTTGTTTTGTTTTTCCAACAGCTGCATATTCTGACTCTGTCAAAGGAAAATTAACAAGAGCATTCTATCTCAATCATCAAGTATTGCCAAGGGGTCTACACCCACAGAAATCTAATTTTCAGATCTGAGCTATTTTTGGATTTAAGTCCTAGAAAGGCTTGCTGTTTTCCTAAGATGAAAAGATGTGTTTGCTCTAAAATTACTGTCCAGAAATTTGATTTAGGGCCTTCTTCCTGTCCCCTGCCTTGATGTCTGCCTTTTGTCCAGAGCGCATAGGAAGAGACGGCTTTCTGCCAGTCATTTGAATTAACATTGGCACTTAAGTCACCTTTGATTACAATTAGGAAAAGAGCAAATTGTTCCAGACTTGAGCCTACCTTCCAGAGTCTTTTCTCAGTTCATTAACAATTTCCACACATTCACAGGAAGTCTCTGAGGTCTCAAGGAAGAGCCTGATAACAAGTCTGGAGAGCACTTACCCAGATCCCTTGCCTTTCAGCCATTCTTTAAAAACAAATAAAAACAAAAATTAAAAACTGATGAGGGCAACCAACTCATCCAAGTCTTTCAGCAGAGGATGATATAGATCAGACAGCTGGGAAATCCAGAAAAAAACACGGGAAGAAAAAAAATCAGAAAATAGCTAGTCAGCCCCCTACTCAAATATATACAATGGCTCCCTATTGCCTCTAGGATAAAGTATAAAATTCTCAGCCTGTCATTTAAAGTCCTCCACAATCTGGCTCCCACCAAACTTTCCAATTTTATTTCAAATGAATCTTCTTGGCTCACTCTGCTCTACTCAAACTAGCCTGCTAGCTATCCCCGGTATGAAGGAGGAGGATCAGGCAGTTTCTGATCAAATTAGGTAGTTTTCCTTATGAAGATGATAAGAGAGTATATAAAAGTTTCCTAAATAACATGATAACATTATAAGGTGTTGGCTATTAAGTGAAAGCAACAGCTGTGATACGGGGAACTTTACCTGGCAGGCTAAGGATGTCTGTCACACCTCTCCAAACCGGCCCCTCTCTGGAGATCATTAAATATTAGAAGGCAGCCCTTAAGGAAGCTTTGAGCTCTTTAGAAGACCTTATTCTCTCCTACTCCATTTGCAATAGCATCCTGCAGCAGAAACACAGGGGTATGGAAGGTACGTGCATGTTGAGAGAAGAATTCGAGGCCATTGCTTCCTGAATCCAAACTTTCTATGTAGAGAGTTGAGAAGAGAGTTTGGGATCTAGAGGTGGGACCCTGCTGCTTGGGAGATAGTAGGTCTCAGAGTCAAGACTACAAAAGACTATATCTATGGAGGTTTCTACTTGTTTCTGAAAGAGCTTGGTAGTACCCTAGCCAAGGACTTCAGTAAAGCCACAAACTGGAGATGACAGAGACCACAGGGCAACAGAAATTGTACATCCTCCCTCTTGCATTGATAGTGTGCATGTTTGTGAAGGATTATTCCCTGAGATTATGAGAATGTTCTATTGTAAATCTTCCACCTAGACTGCTATTTCAGTAAAAGAATTTGCATTAAAGTAATTGTATCTTATGACTATTGAAAAGTAAACACATTAATGGAGGCTAATGAACTATAGTTATTGGAGGATAGATCTACAAATTGCCTTAAACCTGTATTTTGTTTTTACTTAATTGTATAGATGAATCCTACCAATATACTGCAAGCCCCTTGTGGACAGAAAGTGAATTTTTTTCATCTTTTCATCCCCAACGTGTAGGACAATGTCTTACACGTTTGTTTGTTTGTTCGTTTGTTTGTTTGTTTGTTTGTTTTTGCCTTCAGACCTATGATTTCATTCACAGTGAGGAAACTCCCTCTATAAATTCAGATGACAACTGTTCTGGAATTTGCAGTTTTAAATAAAAGATGCACAGGGCACTGAGAAAAGTTCCTTGCCCAGAGTCAAACAGCCTGGCCAGTATAGGAGCCCACATTTGAATCCAAGTCCTGAATGACTCTCTATTCAGAAAATAAATGTTTTCGGAATTGAATAGTGAGCCGTAGGAGAAGTCAATCTTGTCCAAGATTTAAATCCAATGGAATCTCAGGTCTATCTTTAGATGCCTGATTTCTAATCAATTAGATTATTCATAGGATTTAGAGTTGGGACCTTTGAGGTCATACAGTCCAATGCTCTCATTTTACAGATGAGGAAACAGAAGCCCAGAAAGGGTAAATGATTTGCCTATATTCACATAAGTAGTATGGCCGAGCTAGTATTTGAACTCAGGTCTTTTGATTCTAAATCCAAAATCATTCCACTCTTCCATTATTATCAGAGATCCCATTAAATTTCTTCTGTACTTTCATCCCATGTTACCCAGCTTTTAGTGCTCAATAATTGTTGACCATTTGGGATCATAAGGGATCTTAAGATCATTTAAAACAATGGTTGCCAAAATGAGAGGCAGGACCCCCTTAAGAGACATGGCATGACCCCAAGAGTATGTGATCAACAGAATCAAAGGATAATGATATGGGGTGTATCAATAGCCAGTCATGGGTCTTGTCTCTAATCAACCACACCAACCTTTACATATTTCAGCCTAACATTCCCCCATTCCACTTCATCCCATTGTGCAAGCTCCCAGCTTTCCCACTTCCAAAATAGATGTTGGATCCTCAGGGCAGTTATAGTCTAATCCTGACTTGGGCAACACAAGTACCATTAGGAAATTCCCTTCATCCGCCCACACCACTCCCACCAAGACGTCTGTTTTCTTATTCCCCCTGATAGCAGTGTTAAATCAAAAAAATTGAAAGCCACTGATCTAGTTGGATCTTCTTACTTTCCAGACAGGGAAAATGAGGCGCAGAAAGCTTAGGTGATTTGCCCAGGATCAGACAGCAAGTTAGAGACTAGAACCCAGATTTCCATATTCTCAGTCTTTTATTCTTTCCACTCCAAGTGGATGTTCCCCAGAGGCTACTACTAGGTCACTCACTGCTTCTTGCCCTCTGGGACAGTTTGAGATGGGCCAAAGAAAGGCAAATGAGAAAGGAGCCCTTGTCTGCCTAGATAAGGAATCCAGTGCTTTTTTTTTTCCTTGTTAAAGCTTGTGACCTAACCCCAAATCCAAGCCTCACAATAGAATGATTCTTTAAAGACAAGTAGTCCTTTATCTCCACTACCCTCCCCACCCCACCCCCAGCCTTTTTATGGCAGCAGAAACATATTGTTTCTGCAGTCTTTAAAGAGAATTTTTTTTAATCACTGCAGACTGAAATAACAAACCAATTTGCAAGTAAAAGAAGGTGGTGTTGGGGGAAGGGGAATAGAAACTGCCTCATTGGAAAGGGTGAGGAGTTACATTCAACCTAGAGCCATTAAATCTGGAAATGGAACTTTATTTCTTTAGGGCTGAGGCTATAGAACTGGATTGCACAGAGAAAAGCATTATCTAGTTCACTTCAACCTCTTCCCATCCCCCACCCCCAATCTCCCAGGTGATCTGAATAGACCAAAAATCCAGGCTTAATCCTCTAAGCAGCGACCATCACCAAAGCCAAATCTTCCCTAAGAATTTCAAATGTATCATTAGATAAATCAACTAATGAATATCTAAAGCCATAAGATTCATTCTGGGGTCAGCCAGACTGGGTATGCCTTAAATTTCAGAATGTGTTTAGCTGGGATTTCCTTTGGAATTTGTTAGAAATGAAAGAGCTTATTTTTAAAAGTCCAAGGAAAGATTGTCAAGGACCTGCAGAGGTCTGGATAGGAAATTCTTTTCCAGGTGATAAAATCAGGCCACACAGACACCAAACTTCAAAGTTCTGGCACTATCAGCTAAATCTGACATTCACTGCTTTGAAATTACATTTCAGGAAGTGAGGAGAGAAAGGCTATGTGGATGGGGGTGGGGAGAAGAGTTGAATTTTCTGTGAGTGGAAGAAAGACCCATTGTGTCAAATGTAAGGGCCACACTGCAGAGAGAGACTTCGGGGCCCTGATGGGCATTGGGAGTGTGGCATGGGAAACTGAATCAGGAATATATAAATCGCATACTTTTCAAACCAAGGCAAATGAGAAGATGATTTTTTTTAAAAAACCACCTAGCTGTTTACAGAGGTAAGATAAGTTGAAAAATAGCAAAAGATACTGTACCTATTCAAAAAAGTCAGACATTGGGATGGCCACACTATTTGGTTTTATGTGAGATATCTCCAAGAAGAAGGGCCATAACTGGGGTCTATCATTCATTTATTCATTCATTCATTCAGTTCACGGTAAGAGCATTCACGTATCCACAGCTTAGTGGATAGAGGTTGTTGGCCTTAAGGTCAGCAAGATTTCCCAAATGATTGGACATGAATGGGGATGAAGACTTGAAAGAAGAAAGGAAACAAGCATTTATTAAGTGACTACTATGTGCCAGGTAGTGTGCTAAGTGCTTTACAAATATTATCTCATTTGATCCTCGAAACAACTCAGAAGGCAGCTACTATTAACCCCCTTTTACAATTGGGGAAACAGACTGGATCTGAACTCAGGTCTTCTGGATTTCAGGCCCAGGACTCTATCCACTGTGCCATCTAGCTGGCTGCCTCTGAATTAAAGAGTATTCTAAAGTAATAGCTGACATTTCTCTAGGGCTTTACTATTCACCATGCACTTCCACAGATATCTCAATTTTAGCTTTACTACAATCCTAGGAGGCAGATATTACAGGAGTTGTTTTTTTTCCATTTTACCAATGAGGAAATGAGAGCCTCAGGGAGATGAAGTGATTTAGTAAAGGTCAGGATGACTAAGTAGCTGCAGCTAGTCCTCAAACTTAGTTTTTCTAACTCTAAATAAGATGCTCTTTCCATTATATCACAGTCCCAGAGAAGAACAGCAAGAAAAGAGGTTTACTAGCTCACAGACCACTCTCCTGTTCTTAATGGCAGGACATGGAAAGTAAATTCATTCTCACTATAGTTGACTGAGTATCCAACATATTTTGTGTTCATCAGTGTCTAGGGCCATGTTGAAGGTATAGCCATTGAGGCAAGACCTATAGATTAAAGAGGTTGGGGTAGAGTGAGGGGTTGGAGGTAGAACAAGTGGTGATTAGAATGTGGGCAACAGTTGATTTGGAGCCCTTAACAGCATTTAACAAGAATGTCAGTCCTGTTCTTCTGCACATGATCTGAAGGTGAAACCAGCAATTGGCAGGGTCTGAGCATTCTCTGATGTAATGTGAAGCCTCCTCAGATTAAATGGGGGAAAGCCCTCACTAGGAGTGTCCCATGAAAGAAGGCTTTGGAAGCATCATATGATAAATCAAAGTCAGCAACTGAATGTGTAGGTAACAATCTGAGAAGCTAGGAATACAGAGTGGTGTTTGGATTAGAAGCCATTTCCAAACAAAAAAAAAAAATAGTGGAGTAGGGGCAAGAAGGGGATGGTGGTACAAATGGAGATCAATAAAAATTTATCTTCTGAAAAATATTTCCCATGGATTTCTGTACTTTGCTTTCTTCAAATGTGCCAGGCCACTCAAAGCTGGCTCCCCCCTCAAGTTCCTGCTAAATTTGCTATAGCTCCAACTACTCTCTAGCAATAGCCAGGAGTGGCAACATACACCACAGTAAACTGACCAAAGGATTTGGTAGCTTAGGAATGTTATTCTTCCATTTAGTTCCTAAATACAATATTCCTCTCTGACCTTGGAAGATGTTCTTCATAAGATCGCACATATTCTGAGGAATTCAGGGAAGTTTGGGAAGGCTTATATGAAATTATAGGGACTGAAGCAAGTAGAACCAGGAAAGTAACATGCACAGTGATTATTACAATGGAAATGGAAAGTATAAAAGCAGAGCTGAAACTGAAAGCTGTGTTATAATAACTGAGCTTGGCTCCAGACAAGAGTTAAGAAAATGCATTTCTCCCTGCTTTGCAAGTAAAAGGGACTATGAGTGTGGGATATTGCATTTGCTGTCATGTTTGGCAGATATGTTGGTTAATTTTGCTGAATGATTTTTCCCCATTTTTCTTTTTTAATCTTTGTTTTAAAAAAAAAAGACAGAATGCGGGGCTGATTCAATATAAGGAAAAATATCAGCATAATTGATCATATCAACAACAAAACTAATAGAAACCACATGATAATCTCAATAGATACAGAAAAAGCTTCTGACAAAATACAACACCCATTCCTATTAAAAACACTAGAGAGCAGAGGAATAAATGGATTCTTCCTTAAAATAAGTAGCATCTACCTAAAACCTTCAGCAAGCATCATATGTAACAGGGATAAGCTAGAAGCATTTCCAATAAGATAGAGGGTGAAACAAGGATACCTATTATCACCACTGTTGTTCAGTGTGGTACTAGAAACGTTAGCTTTTAGCAATAAGAGAAGAAAAAAAATTGAAGGTATTAGAGCAGGCAAAGAAGAAACAAAGCTATCACTCTTTGCAGATGATATGATGATATACTTAGAGAGTCCTAGAGAATCAAGTAAAAAGCTACTTGAAATAATAAATAACTTTAGCAATGTTGCAGTTTATAAAATAAACCCACATAAATCATTGGCATTTCTATGTATTACCAACAAAGCCCAACAGCAAGAGATAGAAAGAAAAATTCCATTTAAAGTTTCTGTAGACATTATAAAATATTTAGGAGTCTACCTACTGAAACAAACCCAGGAACTATATGAACACAATTACAAAACACTTTTCACACAAATAAAGTCAGATCTAAATAATTGGAAAAACATCAGTTGCTAATGGATAGGCTGAGCTAATGTAATAAAAATTACAATTCTACCTAAGTTAATTTACTTATTCAGTACCATACCAATCAAACTATCAAAAAATTATTTTATAGAGGTAGAAAAAATAATAAAATTCATTTGGAATAACAAAAGGTCCAGAATATCAATGGAACTAATGAAAAGAAATACTAGAGAAGGTGGCCTAGCCATTCCAGATCTTAAATTGTATTATAAAGTAGCAGTCATCAAAACTACTTGGTACTGGCTAAGAAATAGAGTGGTAGATCAGTGGAATAGGTTAGGTGTGCAACACACAGTAGTTAATGACTACAGTAAACTACTATTTGATAAACCCAAAGACCCCAGCTTCTGGGATAAGAACTCACTATCTGACAAAAACTGCTGGGAAAACTGGAAAAGAGTATGGCAGAAACTAGGCCTAGACCAAAATCTCACACCATATACCAAAATAAAGTCAAAATGGGTTCACAATTTAAATATAAAGGCTGATACTATAAGCAAACTGGGAGAGCAAGGAATAGTTTACCTGTCAGATTTATGTAGAACAGAATTTATGACCAAACAAGAGATATAGAACATTGTGAAATGCAAAATGAAAAATTTTGATTACATTAAATTGAAAAGTTTCTGCACAAACAAAGCCAATGCAATCAAGATTAGGAGGGAAGCAAAAAAACTGGGAAAGAATTTTTACAACCAGTGTCTCTGATAAGGGCCTCATTTCCAAAATATGTAGAGAACTAAGTCAAATGTATAAGAATACAAGTCGTTCCTCAATTGTTAAATGGCCAAAGGATATAAACAGGCAGTTTTCAGATGAAGAAATTAAAGCTATCTATAGTCATATGAAAAAATGCTCTAAATCACTATTGATTAGAGAAATGCAAGTCAAAACAACTCTGAGGTACCACATCACACTTATCAGATTGGCCAAACAAAACGACAAAACAGGAAAATGATAAGTGTTGGATAAATTGTGGGAAAATTGGAACACTAATGCATTGTTTGTGGAGTTGTGAAATGATCCAACCATTTGGGAGAGCAATTTGCAACTATGCCCAAAGGGCTATAAAAATGAACATAACCTTTCACCCAGCAATAGCACTTCTAGGGCTGTATCCCAAAGAGATCATACAAATGGGAAAAGGACCCACATGTTCAAAAATATTTATAGCAGCTCTTTTTGTGCTGGCAAAGAATTGGAAATTGAGAGGATGCCCATCAATTGGGGAATGGCTGAACAAGTTGTGTTATATGAATGCAATGGAATAGTATTGCGCTATAAGAAATGATGAGGAAGTAGACTTCAGAAAAACCTGGAAAGACTTATATGGACTGATGTTGAGTGGAGTGAGCAGAACCAGGAGAATATTGAACACACTAACAGCAACATTGTGCGATGACTAACTTTGATAGACTTATCTCTTCTCAGCAATGCAAGGATCTAAGACATCTCCAAAAGTCTCGTGATGGAAAATGCTATCCACATGCAGAGGAAGAATTATGGAGTTTGAATGCAGATTGAAGCATATTTGCTCTTTTTTTTCCTTCTGTTTGGTTTTGTTTCCTCTTTCATGTGGTTCCTCCTATTGGTTCTAATTCTTCCTTGCAACATGACTAATGTGAAAATATGTTTAATAGGAATGTATATGTAGAGCCTGTATCAGATTGCATGTTGTCTTGGGGAGGAAGGAGGGAAGGGAAGGGAAAAAGAATTTAAAACTCAAAAGCTTATGGAAGTGATTGTTAAAAACTAAAAATAAATTAATTAATAAAAAAAGTTTTTAAGGGGGCAGCTAGGTGGCGCAGTGGATAGAGCACTGGCCCTGGATTCAGGAGGACCTGAGTTCAAATCCGACCTCAGACACATAACACTCACTAGCTGTGTGACTCTGGACAAGTCACTTAACCCCAACTGCCTCACCAAAAAAAAAAAAAAAGTTTTTAATTTAAAAAAAGACAGCTGGGAGGGGATTAGGGAGAAATAGATTAAAAAAAATAAATATGATACAACATAAAACATCAAAAATTTTAAACAAAAAGATATGACAACTGGTACCTGATTTAGCCTTCTGTGAACACCGTTGCTGATGGAATGAATGATAATTAGGAGAAGCTTAAAAGAACCAGGGACACAGATGGCAATAGATCATGAAGAAAGGACAAGAAATCAGAATCAGAAGAACCAAGGCAAGGATACAAACAAAATCTGGACCAAGGGGTGTATCAAGAAGGTGGTGGTTAAAAAAGAGATAGCAGTAATCCCTGAGGCAATCCTCACTGAAATACGTACTCAGACAGCAACGGGCATAGTAAGAATTTAACTACTATAATAGGAGCAGGAAAAACAAACATTCTAAAATAGAGGTAGGGGGAAGAGTCAGAAAAGCAAAGTTGTTTTATATATACATATGCATATTTTATGTATATATACACATACATATGTTATATGTGTGTTTACATATATACATATTCAAATATATATACACCTATACACCTATAAACATATATGTACATATACCCCTTGCTTGGGTTTGGTCAGTCTTTTTCATGATCTCTGAAATTGAGTTTACGATAGCTTTCTCAGGCACCTAGAGCAGCAGTTTTAAAAAATTTTAGGTCTCAGAACCCTTTTATACTCTTCAAAATTGAGAATTTCCCCAAAAAGCTTCTTTTATGTGAATTATATTTATCAATGTTTTCTATATTAGAAATAAAAATATTTTAGTATCAATATGAAAAGTTTTAACCTCTAAGACCCCCTGAAAGGCTCTCAGGTTCCTCAGAACCCACACTTTGAGAATCATTATCCTAGAATAACCCTATTTAAGACACAACTCCCTTGTGTTATAATTGTTCATATATTTATTATCTTATCTCTCCAACTAAAGCATAAACTCCATGAAGGCAGGATCATGTCTTACTGATTCTCATATCCCTTGCACATAGTAGGAACTTAGTATTTCTTAAACTAATGAAGGAATATTATAACTCCCTATTATTTAATCTCTCTAGGCCTCAGTTTGCTTATTTGTAAAATGCAGTGGTGGGGGTAGGGTTAGTACAGACAACCTCTTGGGTTCCTTCTAGATCTAAATTTCTGATCTTAGATTATAACCTCCTTTCAACAATGTCCATTTGACAAACATTAAATGTTTACTTATGTAGAGTACTATGCTAGGTACTTGTGGGGTAGGGAATGAATAAAACAATAGAATATATGTCATTTTTCATCATTTTGTCTACAGTGCCCAAGGAACAGGAGTATGCTGAGCCATCTCCAGTGGGCTAGCCAGCACAGGCTGTTAAATTTTCAATGTGAGCATTGATACCTCAGAAAACTGTGAACCTACTATGACATTTTAAAAGTTCAAGAGACATAATTTCTGGGTAATCGATCATCTTATTAATTATGCTAGCAATAATTAATAAAAGGATGAGCATTTGGCCACCTCTCTTAGACCAAAGACAAATCATGGAACCCACTCAATGCTTATGTGCCCTTGGAAGAGTGAGTGTTCCTCAGGGTAGGAATCAACTCTGATTGGTTAACAATTATTGAGAGAATGAATACTATAATGAGAGATGGACCTATTTTAATGAGGGTCTTAGGGTACATGATACTGATCAGCCAGTCTTGATCAGAGACTTATCAATATACATATCAAAGAGGTAATCCACTTCTACCCCAGACCTGTCTGACTAAACACAATCAGCAGGAATCCACCAATTCACCTAGACTTAGAATTTCTTTACTCTGATTAGATCTTAGCCTTCCTGGTTGGGTAAGTCTTGCCCAAGATATCCCACAGTGGTTGATTTCTGGATGGAGAAATAGAAAACTTTTTAGTCCTAATTCAACATAAGAAAGAAATAATCATTTCTCTCACTACAAATCAGGGCTAATATATTATTTTGCTGATTGTCTAGACTTAAGAAAGTGATGAATAAAAAGCTAATAATGATTAAACTTAGAAGTGTGTCCCAAGCACACACCCCAACCCCAAAGCTAATTGTTAAACACTTCCAGTAAAGCACCATGCAAGCAGAAGACACTCAATGAACATTTGTTAAATTGAATGAACTTACAATTAGAAAACAGGTACTAAAAGTCAAAACAGGTAGTGGGTCAGAAATCAGGCATGTGATAAGAAAGCGGTAAAGAAAGAAGCATCAGAGTTCAAAGAAAGCAATTGGTCAGGAACCAGAGAATATTTAGAGATAAAAAGCAAAAGAAAGAATTAGAAATTTAGGTATTCAGCACAACAAGCTCAGCATTCAGGAAACCTTGGAATTGAGAGAGTTCCTGTCTCTTAGGTATTTCCTGCTAGGGAGAGCCAATCCTGGGGCAGGTCCAGCCTAGGATCTTCAGGTGGAACCACAAGAGTCCTATGTGTCATCTGGATGGAAGACAATGATAGTGACTGAAAACAGTCTAAAAACCTGTGACCTTCCAGTAGCAAAGGTAGTAAAGGGGTAGACAATAATGTCACAATAAGGCATAAGTAGGCATGGAGAAGACAGAGCAGTTTTCTTTTTTATACATGTTTACATTTTGAAAGAATTGTATCTACATGCCCCAAGTGAAAAGAAGCCTCTTCAATGATCCAGTTTATTTTGGACAAACAAAATAATTCAGGTTTTCAAATAGCCTGAGGAATCCAATTTGTAGTCTTGAAAGACTCATAAATATTCATCTTCATTTTAGGTTGACTTTCCTTGCATCTGAGCAACCAAATGAAAAGCACTGCTCAACTTACCCATGAGAACCAATTAGACCATTTGTATATATTAGAATGTTTGATCTGGAAATGATCCCCTCACTTTACCGGTGAAAAAACTGAGGCCCAGAAATGGAAAATAACTGGTCCTAGGTCACACAGCATGTTATTGGTAGGACCAGAACTTACAACATACTGCCTAATTGAGCAAGAAATCCAACAGTTACCTGACCAAACCAGACATTCAGTTGGTCAAGACAGCAGAGCTAGTGTGTATAACCATTGTATCTAAGTAGATAAAACGTACAGTTATCCCTTCCACATCATGACTTTTCCCATTGAAGTTTTGATATACTGTGGGTTGGCATAAGAAATTAAATGGGAATTTTGGGGGAGTTTTGTGGATGCCACAGATGACACACAAAAACGAGCTGACGACACAGAAAAAGTTTAGAAACTCAAACGTGCATAAAATGTATGTGTAGTATTGTATAATATCAACATATTTTATCTTTTAATCATAATAATTCAGACTTCTCTGGTACAAAGGGAGGGCCAAAAAACTTTACACAGATTTTCCAGATCGTGGGAGCACTTCTCCCCTAACCCCTGAGATGTGGAAGGGGGTAACTTTATGGGATAGTTAGAAACAAGAACAGAGATTATAGCTGATAGTCAGTAATGGGTTAATAATGTCCAGTATTAATTTTATGGGTTGGTTAATGATCACTGTAAATTAAAGCACTTGGAAATGAGTGAAAAGATAATGCACTTTCAGCTCCCCATTATGATTTTTAGCATGCATGTTCCAATTCTACAAACATAGAAGTGTCTACTATATACTTTTCACTAGAAACAATATAAAAAAGAATATGATGCACTGTCTGACCACTAGGAGTTTTCAATCTGGTAGTGGAAATGAGATATATACATAGCTACAATTCAAAATAGAACTGGATAAATGTTTAACAGAGGCTATCCAAGTCTTCATTGACTTGATGTCTACACAATTCAAAATGTTAGACCTTGTCTACTGTTAAAAATTAGCTTTGGGGGCAGCTAGGTGGCACAATGGATAGAGCACCAGCCAGGAGGACCTGAGTTCAAATCCAGCCTCAGACCAAACACTTGACACTTACTAGCTGTATAACCCTGGGCAAGTCACTTAACCCCAATTGCCTTAAAAAAAAAATTAGCTATGACATGTAGATGAAGCAGTGTGATATAATGGAAAGAGATCTTTTTTGGAACTAGAGAACCTAGTCACTTATTATTTGTGTGATTACAGACAAATTACCTCACCTCTCTTTGCTTCAGTTTCATCATTTGGAAAATAAAGGAATTAGATTATATAATTCCAAAATTCCTTCCAGCTATAAATTTTGAGATGAAGGTAGAGTATATTTACAGAACCTTCTACTCCTTTTCTAATGTACCTTTCTCTGTATTTAAACCTTATATTTACTTTCTAGAGAGAAAGTCGTACAGACCACATTAAGCTTTTTTGGTATTCATTTTTAAAGTAACATGTCATTTTTCTAATGGATTTCCAGCATATTGTGAAAGCCCTTCAGAAGCGTCCCTTGAAAGTTTTATCATTGTTGTCATTTCGGTCATGTCTGACTCTTTGTGATCCTGTTTGGGGTTTCCTTGGCAAAGATACTGGAGTGGTTTGCCATTTCCTACTCATTTTACAGATGAGGAAACTGAGGTAAACTGGGTTAAGTGACTTACCCAGGGTCACACAGCTAGTAAGTGTCTGAGGCCATATTTGAACTTGGGTCTTCCTGACTCCAGGCCTGGCATTCTATCCACTGCACCACTTACCTGCACTAGGTTAGTGTCAATAATTCCATTTTTCAGATAAAGAAATGGACCCGCAGATACCCAGTGCATGCCCCAGCCACTGTCAACTCTGTTCCTGAGTTGTATTATTACCATGTCAGTGAACTAGAGAAGTAATTGAAAACCTCGGAAAAAAATTGCCAGTTGCCCTTCATCAGCATTCTTTGTGGCATGTGAAAATCATATATTATCTACAAGCATCAATCCCCCAGGGGGCAGAACAAGTAAATAATTTTAAAGTGGTAGAAAACAAGATAGGTTCATTTTAAATGGAATAATCAGGGCTGTGATTTATATGCACAGTATTTTATTATCTTTTTTCTTAATTTAAATTTAAAATGGATGAAGTTCTTTGAATGAAAAAAAAAACTAACTTGTGAGTTATTTTAAAGATTCAGTATTTCGTGTGATGTACCAAACACTGCTAAATATTTAACAGCACATAAATATTTCAAGTGAAACATGAATAGTTAGTGATGGAGTTTAATCTCAGTGATTGTGGGAATGAACACTCCACCTCTCTGTGGGTTAGGAGATAAAGGTTTGGAAGAATGTAGGAGAGTAAAATACTGGAGAAACCCAATTCACCCACACCTGAGAGATATGACTTGGGTGGGTCGAAGGGTTTAGATGTACTAATAATTTAAGAGTTATTGAACACCACAGTTTTATTTCTAGAATGGAAATATACTCTATGTTAACATTTAGAGTCCTAAATGCTCCCAAGTAGCACTGCAGCAAAACTTGGCCAGCAAAGGGAGAAATTCCTGCCTGGGTCCTGACTTCTTGGGAAATATGACATGGAGAAAGGGAAGGAATACTAATTCATAGAATGATAGATCTAGAGGTAGAAAGGGCCTGGAGGCCAGCCACCTAGCTCAATTCCCTAACTGTACGAATAAAGAAATTGAGGTTTGGAGAGTTGTGACTTATTTAAGTTTTTCACGGAAAATAAGAATCAGACCTTAGAATTAGAGCCCAAGTCCCCAGTTAGTAAATCTTTTGCTCTTTCCATTGCTCCACCCTACTTTATGTCTATAAAATCAGTGAAGGATAGATAAGATGAACATGGACATATTCACCAAATTCAAGACAGTCAAACAAAGGGGTGGTCCTTGAAATTTGGAAGAGCTATGTTCGTGACCAAAAAAGGGACTATTATGCTGAATATCAAGTAATAAGCTTAAGGAATTCATTAATCCCAACTTACAATACAGTATAATAAATAAAAATAACTGCCAAAAGTGTTGGTAAATATGCTAGTGCAAGACCTCCAACTGACTCTTTTTGAAAATAAATTTTATTGATATAGTCTATTTTATATTACCTCATTTTCCTTTTATATCCAATAATTTTCTTCAAAAGAGGAAGAAGAGGGAAGAAAGGATGGAAAAAGAATAGAAAATCAGCAAAACTGATTAATAGATTAAAAAAATCTGACGGTATATGGAATATTTCACACCCATTGACCTTTGTAAAAGTGTTAGGTATGTGGTTAGGGCAGAAGAAGTATCTTCTCATCTCTCTTCTTCAGGGCCAAACTTGTTCATTGTAATTCTGCTGCGACATTTCTTTTTTGTTGATTCGTGGTTCTTGTTCTTTCCATTTACACTGTTTCAGAGATTGTGTAGATTGTTTTCTTAGCTCTGCTTATTTCACTTTTTGTCAGTTTGTGAAGGTCTTTCTATTTTTCTTTATATAGTCATCGCTTCTTACAGCACATTATATTCATGTACCACAATTTATTTAGCCATTCCTCAATCGATGAGCATCTACTTTGTTTCTAGTTCTTTGTTAACACACACACACACATACACACACACACAAACTGTTACTATAAACATCTTGATGTATACACGATGGGGCCTTTTTTTTTATCAGTTATCTCCTTTTTGTGCATGCCTAGCAGTGGAATCTCTAGGTCAAAGGATGCAAACTTTTTAGCCACTTTATTTGCATAATTCCAAATTGCTATGCAAATTGGTTGTACTAATTCACAGCTCACAATACATTATTATGCCCACTTTCTATGACCATTCCAACATTGACTATTCTCATCTTTCATCATCTTTGTACCCCAAAGGATACCAACCACATGCGTGACTTTCCATTTCTTAAAGGATAGCCCTGCTGCTCATAAACCTTTTCTTAGAACTCCTGTCAAAGACAAGTTATTGAACTAGATGCAAATCATGTGTCTAAAAATATGGCCATCTTTATATTCATATGTTCTCTCAAACCTGGAATGCTCTCCCTTCATATTGTTATCTCTCAGAATCATCTTTCTCCCAGATTCAGCTAGATGCCACCTCCTCCATGAAATCTTCCTTGATGATATCCTGAGTTACTAGTACTCTTTCCTCTCTTTTCTTTTGCTATATTTATCTGTTCAAATTGTATTCCTCTTCCCTACCCTCCCCCCATAAAATGTAGGTTCCTTGAAGGCAGGAACTGTTTAATTTTTGTTGTTGCAAACCCAATATAATATAATGTTTATTTAATTATATTTAATTGAACTGGGGGAAGGTCAAAAATACTGAGGCAATACAATGTAGCAGGAAGAACAAGAAGTTATGAGATCTAGTCCTCTCCATTCTACTATAAACTAGCTATGTGACTTTAAGGAAGTTGATTAACCTCTCTGAGTCCCAGTTTTATAATTTGTAAAATGCAGACAATAATTTTTGTGCTGTCTACCTCAAGTGTAACCACTTGAGGATCAAATAAAATATTCAACATTAACATACTTTACAAAATAAAAAAGTGCTACACAGAAGGAAAGTAGGATGATTACAGGTGAAGTTTTGACTGGACTTACCAAAAAAAAAAGGTCACTTTCAAAAAATTTCAAGGAACACAAACACGTGCATGCACACATTGCACAGGTCCACACACATAACATCCATTTTAGGATATTCCCAAATGTCCAGAGACTCTAGAGAATGGCCAGTGAGTTTCATGGAAACATGAGAACGGGCTTGAAATGTAATAAAAGGAAGTCTATTCTCATAATATTCCTTTTTGATGCTGGTCTCCTAAGTGTGTTTTCGATTCTTGGGGAATTCTGACTATGGAATAGGAAACTGTCAGAGATATGGGCAAGCAAGAAGAGGTGACTGAAGAAAGCAGTGGGGAGCATAGCTGTGATAAAGGAGGACAGTATTGCACTCCTTGCAGGCAGGTGAAAATAGTTATGGGCTAGAAGCCTTTTTGAATCTATCTGTTAGGTTGCTCAGATGAATTTCAACCAACCCCTTGGCAATAACTGGAACCCCTTTGGCACTGGTGAAGATGCTTCATCTCTTGTATTATACTTGCATATATCTCTATACATGTCTTGTTGCTATTATGAGAAGAACTCCTTGAAGAGAGAGACTATCATTCATCTTTGTATTCCTCAGTATCTACCACAATACTTTAGAAGCTACAGACTCTCAATACTGTAATGAATAAATCTTAGGCTTTCTATGATCTTAAAGGGAGAATGGAATAAGCATTTATGGAGCACCTACTGCATGCTAGGCACTGTGCTAAGTGTTTTGCAAATATTATCTCCTTTGATCCTCACAACAACCCTACATGATAAAGTGCTATTATTATGTCCATTTTACAGTTGAGGAAACTGAGGCAAACAGAGATTAAGAGACTTGTCCAGGGTCATACAGTTAAGAAATGTCTGAGTCCTGATTCAAATTCAGGTCTTCCTGACTGTAGGACTAACTCTCTATTCATTGTGTCACCTAGCTGCCATTTAATGGATATTAAAGATATCCAAAAAATAAAGCCAAATACTCTCTATAACAACACATGAACATTGTATTGGCCAAGCTCAATTACAACAAAACCTATGAGACTTAGTGACTTCTTTTGTTATACTAAATATTATTTGAAATTAGTGGGTCTTTGGAAATTTGTTTTCTACAAAACGTCATTATTATGACGTATTTATAATAGGATTTGATCTTCTCTCTTTTTCTTTATGATTTTTATTACCAATTCATGGCAAACTAAAATTCCTTTAAAAAAAACAACTAAAAGCATCGACTGAATGCATATATTTAATGCCATTATCAAATATTTATTGATTACCTACCAGATACAGGACACTGTATTAGTGGCTGAAAGAGTTATAAAGATTATAGTATTTAAACTTAAGTAGAGGTATGTGAATGTGTGTGTATTTTAAGATTTCATCCCCCACCCCCATACACATATAAACTTCTCTTTTATTTGTATAGACATCCATAGATTGCTCTCCCAGCCTCTGGCAACACCAATCCATAAAGCAATATAAAACATATTTCCCTTTTGTCCTTGGCATTTCCCCTCCAATATCAGAGAATGTCAGTGAAATGGAGAATCCTAGACTCAAGTGCTGACAGATATTGCTCTTCAGTTCATCACCATAAGCCAAATTGTTGGTTTTTCCTGTCTGGTTTTGTAGATTTGTATAGAAATAGCACACTAAGATTAGTATACTTAAAAAAAAAAGATTTTCCTAATAAGCAGCAATTCAAACTTTTCCAGTGAGTTCATAATCCTCTTGATTCTGATAGCTCCAAACACAGCTCAAGCATTAAGGATGTGAACAACAAAAATGAAATGTGGGAAGGAGGAAGAAAAGGGAGGAAAGCTGTTTTAGACCTCTACACCATTGTGTTTGCTGTGATCTGCTATTTGATTCAGAAATGATCTTAGAAAGGAAGGGATTTTCCTCTTAACGATAATCTCATAATTCTAACAACAACAAAAAAAACCTCGTAAAATCAGTGGGAGAAGGGGGACGTGAAAATGGAGGATGATAAAAATCAGTCAGAATGGTTTCTATGAACAAAACAATTGGTATATTGACCAAGTTTTTCGTTTTGTTTTGCAGTCATCATGGCATCCTAAAGAGAGATAGCTTTGGGTTTGTAGCCTACACCAATGAAGATGCATCATTTGTGCTATTTCCATCAGAGGAGATCTATCACAGCCAGAGGTCTGAGAACTCAACCTATCCATTAAAGTTTACCGTCTGCTACCACGGTGAGAGGCAGCTACTAGAATTGCTTACGGGACTGTGTCAGCAGCATCCTATTACCTAGATTCAAGATTTTCTTTGTAACCAACTTTAGGGCCTCATCTGTATTTTTACTAATAAAGATAAAACCTTCTTCCTTCTTTTATTGCCCAATTTCCATTACGTCAATGGATTTCTATGACCTTCTTGGACACATAGCTCAGAACAATCCAACTGGATCCTTCTGAGAGCTTTAATTGCAAGAATTTCCTTTTCTAACCTTCAAGGGGTTTCTTAGTTTAGGTAAAGCATTCCCTTAGCATCCTTTCTTCGGTTAGAAAACATAACCCTATTTTTTTTGGAGGAGAGGAATAGAGGGGAAATGCGGATAGAGAATTAGAGAGCTTTTTAGCCAGTAGAATCATGTGATGCAAATAAGGCAGAGCAAGTCACATCTGGATGGGTCAAATTGCTTCTGCATTCTATAATCCAATTAAGTTGTTCTACAGATAGAGTCTTAACCTGCAATTATAACTACATTTTAAAAACTAACAACTAAATGCCAATCCTTTGGCAAACATATTTTAAAAACAAGAAACTGATACTGGCGATTATCAATCTATTCAAAGAAAATTAGAATTGAAAAAGAAGTTAGATATCATCTAATTCTTGGGTTTTTAACGTGGGAGCCATTAACTTATTTTTTAAAATATGTCTACAATTGCATTTCAATATACCTAATTTCCTTTGCAATTCTATGTGTTTTATTTTACGCATTTAAATGCATTATTCAGAGAAGGGTTATATAGGCTTCACTGAACTGCCAAAAGGGTCCATAACAAAAAAGTTTAAGAATCTCCAATCTAGTCCAACTCCCTCATTTTAGAGAAGTAGAACTGAGGCACGGCAAATTGAAAGGACTTGCCCAAGTTTACAAGGTGACAGAGCAGGGACTAGAAGAGCCTCGGTGACTTCCAGGTTACTATTCTTTCTAATACACCCTTCTGCTTCCCCATATTTAGGGAATATATTACATATGTGTTTTCATCTTAAATTCTAAGTCACAAAGGAAAACAAATTCAAAGGCTCCTCTTTCTCTTTCACAAAAGTCCTACTCGTCTGTCTCATCATGCCATGAAGGTGATGCTCAGTTTTGAAGGCTGTCAGCAGAGTATAAGTGCTCAAAGGTTCTACTGTGCTAGAAAGGTTTTAAAAATAGTTGGGCCACAGATCATTTCTGAGAACCCAATTTATTATATATAAAGGATCTCAATCAAACTAGTTTGACCAGTAGGTAGTCAATCTTTAGCTACAGCAACTCATGAAATAAAAACACAAAATTACCCCCGCCTCCCCATTCTGCCATGGTACCATAATAGTGGAAAAGAAAGCAGAGAGTGCTAAGAGTCTCATAACCTTTAGACAATCTGTAAACATTAACATAATCATTAGTAGTCAAAATGTTGTCCATTGGACAAAGATCTTGAAAGTCATAGACGGAATTTAATCACATCAATTTTTGACATTCTAATTACAAAAGAAACCAGAAGAGACAAGAAAGTTATAGCTAAATTGGAGGATAGCTCATAGATTCTCCAAGGAAAGGCAAATAAACAATATGGCAGAGTCTATTTTAGTATGTATCCAAAGGCAACAAGAAACAACATCTTATGAGATACTTGGTTATCTCACCTGGCAGTGCTCATAATGAGCATAGGCGAAAGGATAATTATGAAGATAATTGATACTTATGAACCAAAATCTGTTTCAGAGGAAGAGGAGGTAGAACAATTCTGTATAAGACTTGGTAAAAGGTAAAGTAAATTCTCTTCCCGCTCTATATCTATGAACCTATCATCATATGAAGACCTCAAAGTTAAATCAATGTAAACTTTAATATACATTGTATAAAATAGCTTCACTCGGTGACTTTAATGAAAAGCTGGGTGTAGGGGAGGATTGCAGAAACTATGTTAGAAAATGTAATTCAGGATCAAGAAACAAAGAGGCTAAAAGTTTATGTTCTACACCATAACCTCATACTTCTTCAAGAAGAAAGTCATGAGGCATAGGATATAACTTCATAGTATTACATGTAAAGAAAGAAATTGTCACAGAAAATTACTGAGTATAGATATGAGTTATTTCCAGATCTGCTAATCAATACTAGGTTTTAAAGGTAAAGATGATAAGAATATATGATCTACAATAAAAACAGCTCTAACCTGACCTATTTTTAAAAGCTAATGATACCTCCCCCCAAAATTAAAAATGGATAAATGAGCAAATATTGACATATATTGTCACCATTTACTGTTATAAATCACCAAAATGAAGAGGACAAAAGAGCCCCAAAATCACTTCAGGTAGGCAAGTATTAAAGCATTGAATTTTGAGGGGCAGCTAGGTGGCGCAGTGGATAGAGCACCAGCCCTGAAGTCAGGAGGACCTGAGTTCAAATCCGGCCTCAGACCAACACTTGACACTTACTAGCTGTGTGACCCTGGGCAAGTCACTTAACCCCAATTGCCTAAAAACTTTAAAAAAAAGCATTGAATTTTGAATCAGAGAACCTGAATTTGAATCCTGGCATTGACACATCAATGAGACCTTAGGCAAGTCACTCAACTTTTCTTCATTTCACATCAGCTGCACTCCTTGGATCTCACTCCATCATCATCACACCTCTCCATGCCTCCCTTCAGGAAAAGCTCATCACCAGGAAACTAATCATCACAGAGATTGCATCAGCTTTGTTACTTACAAGTCATCAATGCCCTCAGTTGCCTTTGCCCCTCTGACTGGTGGCCTAGAGAATGAAGGAAAACCTTCTCCCAAAGTCACCATTTAAAGAGTGCTAAGAACACCAGTTACCTTTGCATTTTCCACAAGCTATACTCCTTCATTCTGACTCCATCATCATGATGCCCAATACCTTTCTCCCCCTCCCCTACCACTTTTGGTTTCCTTTTTTGTGTTGTCTTCCTCTGTTAAATTTTAAGGTCCTTGAGGGCAGCTCAAAGAGCCTTCATTAAGTTTTAAGCTCATTTTTTCTTATTTGTATCCTCAGTGCTTAACACAGTGCCTGGAACACAATAGCCACTTAATAAATGTTTATTGTATTGTATCATATTGCATTGTATTGGGTCTTAGTATCTTCACCTATAAAATGAAAGGGGTCAAACTTGATGTTCCCTAAGATCCCTTTCATTTCCAATTCTATGATCACATGATCCTTGACAAATAAAGAATTATAGCAGTCAAAGTCAATACTAGTTTAAAATATAAATTCATCTGTGAAATCTTATAGAAGGGACTAATGGAAATTATGAGCAAGATCACCTAATAAAAATGTAAAAAGCAATGGAAGGGAAAATGGGTTTGCATAAAGCTTGTCATGAGACTCAAATCAGTTCATCCCAAGAACATTTAAGAAAGATTGCAAGATATAATGAAAAAAACGACCTGGTTCAAATCCTGACTCTGCTTCTTACTGGCCCATGAAAACTTGGGTAAGTCACTTAAATTCTCTGTGCCTAATTTTCATCGTCTATAAAGTAAGGTAATTGAACAAGATCTCTAATGTTCCTTCTAGAGACACTAAATGTATGGTCCTGCATCAACAGATGAAGAGATCTGCCAATATTTCTCTAACATTCTCAATTTTCCCCCATCAGTGATAATAGAGATACTTTAGAATTTAGAATTGATCCCAGATGTGCTGAATGAGGAAGTAGAAATGGCATTAAAGAAAACAAAGAAACTAGGTTAGAACAGAAAACACACAGGAGGTCCATGTTTGAGGCAACACAGTCCTGAGGGCACTGAGGAATTGACCCTCGAAGAAATCATTAATGATATTATACCCAAAAGAAGACATCAAAAGGACATTAGTAATTAACCACTGACCCATTTTCTCATCTCTACAAAATCTTTAGAATGATCTACACCAGTGGTATCAAGCTCAAATAGAAATGGCTGCCACTAAACCTGACATAAGGATCTTTGTAGGCCATATATAGACTTTAAAAACCACATATTAACATTATTTTATTTATTTTAATTTATTTTATTTATTTACCTTTTTTTATTTTGTTAAATAATCCCCCAAATAATTTTACCTGTGTGTTTGACACCTCTGATCTACACACATATCAAGGACACCTTTGATGAAGAAAGGTATTAGAAAGCATCAAGCAATCTTTTGCAAATTACATTTCTACATTATGCAAAATCTGTCTATCTATCTACATACAGAACTGACTGGAACAATAGAAAATACAGGATTCCATTGTGCTTATTGTTTACTCATTCACTCTAAAAAATATTTGATTTGATAGAATAAAATATAGCCTTCAAGGTGCTTCTTGTGCCTCATACAGGAGGCACATACAGGATTCTTTGATAGACATAACAGAAATTACTTTTTTAATAAACCTCTGATTATTGATATCAAGTGGGGCATAAAGCAGAAAGACATATGCTTTATAAAAGTGAAAAACACTGTCATGGAAGATGTGCAACACAGAATCCAAATGGAAGAGGGATTATCTATAGATAGTAAGGTCCTCCAAGTGTTATTATTTGCAAGATCATATCATATTGATGGCATCTAGCTCAGATACATGGCAGAGCCATGCAATGCAGTGAGGCTTACAACCACTCAAGAGTCAGGTATAACAATCCAAACAAGAAAAACTTAGTAGTTTAAAATGTCTATTGTTCAGATTATGATATGCAGTAGGATAGTCAGTCCATGAAGCTGATCCATTAGAACTTATATCTCAAGCAGACACTGAAAATTAATAACATATTAGGCTCAAGATTGAATAAAAGGAAGAGAGCAGGCTGGATAGCATTTGGTTAATAGTCAAAGATTTTCCGTAAAACAAAAATCTGTCTTTTTTGTAGCAATATTCTTCCAGCATGCTGGAACTCACATAATGTTGAGACCCAGTGGATAACCCCAGTGTGTTGGGTGTGGAAGATTCCATGTATGGGAATACATGGACAAAGAGGATAAAAAGGAGTGACTAGATTGTGACCTATATTCAGGGAGAGAATACCCACATTGATGAATTTCCAGATCCTTTAAAGAAGTGATGTCAAACTCAAATAGAAATGGACCTCTGCAGACTATATATTGACTTAGAAAATAAAAAATCAATGTTATATTGTATCATATTTTTATTTATTGTGTTACATATTTTCCAGTTACATTTTAATGTGATTCAGGCTGTTGGTGAGTTTGTGGGGCTGCTAGTTTAATACTTCTGTTTTAAGGTATTGAAGAATTTATCTTTGTTAATTGCAAAATAAACACATCCCAAGTGGAGAGCATTTTCCCTCCTAAAGCTCTTCAATATTCAGAGGTAGAGGAGAGGTGAAAAGAGACTTCTTGGGTGAGTACACTGAGTCAGGAAACTTAGTTTCTAAGCCTGCCTCCTACTTCTTTGTGACTTTGGATAAATGACATCATCTACATGTCCCGTCTCAAAGGGTTGTTTTTAGTATCAAATAAGGTAATGAATGCAAAAGTTTGTTGTTAGAGAATGTAAGAAATTATTATTATACTTTAGGATTTCTTTTTCTCCTTAGAATCTGGCATATTATAATAAACACACAAAACAGATGAGAAAGAGTTTTTCCTCCTTCTGGGATTTATAGGCATACACAAACATATAGATATAGATAGATAGCTATTCAAGCTTCTTTAATCATAAATCTTATTATTGCATGTGTGACTTAAGCAACTGGGACTGTGTAAGCAACTGGGACTGTGTTTTTTTTTTCCAAACCCCCAGAGTGTGTCTAATTCCATTCATTGTTTTCCACAAGAGACAGTATATATTTTTGTCTATTCAAAATAACTAATTCAACTTTTTTTCCCTCAAAATTAAAAATGTTTTCAAATTGTGGGGGTGGAGGAGGAGAAGGAATGTGAAGTCAATAATTTGGTCATCACAAAATCATCCAAAATATTTCAACCTTGACCAAATCCTTTACCTCCACCATTTTTTTTCCCACAATCAAACTCAATTAAGCATTCCTTCTTTTCATCCTCCCCAACTCCTATTCTCCTCACCCACCCCACCCCAAAAGACTCTCCTAGGCTTCTAACTTCATTCAGTGTTTGGAATTAATTAACAGGTATAACAGTCCAAATACAAAATGAATATTGACTCATATCAATATAATATTTTACTAAGAATGTTGATTATACCAACATAATACTTTTACTAACCACCAAGTACTTTAATTTAAGTGCCACCAGGCTCCCTAAGTTATAAAGTTGATTTGACTCTGAGTTAATATAGGAGACATCATGAAATTCAATATTCTTGGTGTATTGAAGGTTCCTTCCACAAACACATACAGTTGTGATTGAAATATTCTTGGCTGCTATTATGTGTATATGGATATCAAATAATAGGGTTTTTTTTCACTTTTTAAATGAGTAGCTCCACGTAGCTAAAGCTCCCATGGCACTAATTTCCAACTCTGCTCCTTTGTCAAATCAAACAAACAACACAACAACAAAACTCCAAACAAACAGAATCAACAATACCAATATTTTTTTCTTAACATTGAAGGAACAACTTATAAAGATCCTTCCAAATCCCTTGAAAAACATAAAAAATGATTTAAGTGCTAACAGAAACAGAAAGTAACATAACTTTAGATAGTCTCTATATCTGAATGCCATTTCTTTTTTGATTCCCTACAAGATGAGTAGCTGGAAATAAAAACGAGAGAAATGCAATGAAAACCATTTCATTCAATAAATGTTTATTAAGTTCCTACTATGCGCTAAGCACTAAATCCTTGGGGGTGGGAGTGGGCTTTGTTTTGTTTAGTTATAAGCTTCATGCAACTTTGTTGGAGAAGTATCTTAGTATGCTTATTGTTTTTGTGATTTTGTAAAACAAAATTTTAAATGCATTTTAAGTGGTAAAATAGAACATAAAGAGCTTCATAAAGCAAACACTACTTTCCCTAGGAATGGGAAATTATCTTAAGCAAATTCATATTTAAGAATCTTTTTTAATTGATGAGCAACATCATTCTATTCTGTTAAGGGTAAATCCAAATGAAGCAGAAAACAAGCAGAGTGACTGTAGAATCATGTGTTCTCAAGGTCAGTCAATAATTACACTGCCATTGGGTTTAGCAAAATGGATCTCTAGCCTACCCTTAAATATCTCCCTCAGATCCCACAACCGTCTTTATATTTATTTAAAATACATATTTTTTTCTTCACTTATATATATTTGTCATGTTTTCTTTACTACATTGTACATGCCTTAATATCACTGGAGTTACTGTCTTATCTTTTTCATGTATCTCTTCATAGCACCTAAAAGAGTGACCTGAAGTGCACCAAATATTACTGACATCTTCCATTGACAAACTAGTGCAGTACTGTTCCTTCAAATTTCCCTTCACATGTTCTTTGTACCTAACTAGTTCCACCTACACTACAATTCCTCTTTTTTCTCCTCTCTGGAGGTGAACAGCTGCTCAGTATCCCCTGTGTAAAAGTCCTTCATCTCTGCAACCTGATATTTTGGCCAGTATACTGCAGCCCCATGACAGAATCCTTGGTTCTTTACCTTGGATTTGGCATGTAGTTATTCAGGGAAGGAATCAGAGCAAGCCATCCAAGATGCTCTCTGTCCCTGAAAGGAGAAACCTTCTGTCTTATAAAAGATAAATTCTAAAAGGAATCACATCCTACTTGGCCAATAGGGCAGAATGAAGTTCATCAATATAGAATGGTTGAAGGATGTGAGGAAAGTCAGGGAAGAGAGATGAAGAATGTACCAGGAAAAAAAATGAAAGAAGGAAAGTTCACTAAAATTCACTTGGAAGACCTGATATATACACATTTATGAACATATGCTATAAATTCATGTGTGTACAAATATATCTGTATATATATATATATTTCTTCATTACTTCAATAGATATGCAATCTCATCAATGTGGGTATTCTCTTCATCAGTATATCTTTTGTGTTTCATATCTATGTTCTCTTACAGGGGTCTCTCTTTCTCTCTCTCTCTCTCTGTCTCTCTCCACAAAAACAAATATATGTAGACAGATAGATAATTTAGTGTAAGAACTCTAAGGACTCATAAAATGGCCATCTGTAAAGAGATCTCACAGCAATTCTGTAATCTAAGTATAGTATCATTTAAAAAAATATTATAATCTGTATTTACAAACTAATACTGAGACATTGTCCAGGACCAGATCAATCTATAGGACTGAGGTACTTGGTGCATCTCAAAGACAGCCTTATTGTGTCTTTTTTCTTTTTTGGTCATGGGTGTCCTTATACCTCTTGATCAACTTTTGTTGGAGTAGTTGAGGACAAAGGGTACATAGTCATTGTAAAGTGTGGTGCTTATGAAATATTTTCTGGGTTCATATTGTAAAATCATAGAGGGTTAAATAGTTCTTCCTTTCCTAGTTACAGTGTCAGCACAGACATTTTGACCCTTCTCAACACTTAAATGAGGCAAAAATCACCTTCCTGTAAATATACTTTAATCCATTAATCTATTTGTCACATTCTCTAAACAAAAAGAATGCAAAAACCCATAAGCTTGTCAAATGCAACTGTTGAAGAATAGCATAAATATTATCCACAATTTGAACCTAAATAAAGGCATTTTCTTGACAGGAAGTGGCAGGACACAAGGAAACAAGGACAAGTAATTCTTTCCTACTCTCCTCCCTTTTACCTCTCCACTTGCACTATTTGCTAATACATAACTCCTCATACTTGCACTAAAGCCTGTTGCTGAAGCCTTTTGCTTCTCAGGTGTTTTTACAATTTCTTTCTAATAAAGCACTTAAAATGAGAGAACCTATAAGGAACTCAAGCTTGAATAGTGTACCCAGAAAAGAATGTTTTTTCCTGGTATCTGCGCTGCTGAAACTGGCTTTGAATTTTTTTCATTGATCCTTTTCTAATCCATTCTGTCCAGCTCCCTTCTCTGTTTTAAATGAATACTGTGGGTCTGAATCAGCCTTTGCTTTTTCCACAAAGCAATTACATTTTCATATTCCAGGTCTTTGCTGATGTCATATGGATCTTTATAAAAGACCCTTAAGACGCACACATACACACTCGAGCGTGTTCTAACATTAAACTGCTCCCTACCCGATCTCTGTGGTGAACACGTGTGTATGAGCCTGGACCCGATATTGCGTCTCTCCCACCGTTTCAGCACCCAAGCCTCTGGATAGCGACTATCATCCAACCAGCCCAGGTCAGCGGCCTCAAACGCTTATTTCTCACGCTTCTGTTCTTTTAAAACCCTTTCCTTAAGTCTCCTACATTCCCGGGAGAACAGTGTTCACTCACTACTCCTGTCCCTGACTTCTTCGCAATGCTGGATCACTACGACACCCCCTTAGGGCCTAAAATCACATATATTTCTGTGGTCCGCGCAGGTTCTATAGGAGCCCAGAGAAATAGCCTTCTGTCTACTACTAGTGAATTGAGACCCCCTACCGACACAGATCTCCTTCCCACTAACACCAGACCCCAAACAAACAGCCATGGAGCATCTCTCTCTCCCCCCCCCCCGTCTCTCTCTCTCTGTGCCTTTCTCTCCCCCTCCCCATCCACACCCCCAACCTTTTAAGTAAAAATAAATAACATTTAAAAAAAACTCCAAACCAGCCCTTAGATCCCCATTTCACTGACGCAACTATCGTCACTGATCCCATTAACACCGGCTCCTGAGGAGCTGTCCACTACCGCCAACCTTTACCCCTCCCCTTCCAATGCAGCTGGTACCAGAATCCAAACCCGGATCAATGAAGGACTCACCACCTACCACCTCCCACCTCCCACCTCCAAGAATCCCAAGCAAATCAGTTGTTATTTAGATATCCCAGTCTTCCTCTTCCATCAGTTTGGTTCCCACCTTTTATCGACCCCTAAATCAATCGATGTCCCTATCTCGATAACCTGAGCAGCTATGATGTATGTGCGCGTGTGTCTCTGTGTGTGTGTCCGCTCGTCCCTGGTGCAAATACATTATTTAACTCCTTCACTCTCTCCGTACATCCTAAACAAACATCCTCCCCATCCACCGCACCCCCCACACACACCCTTTTCTTCCCTTCGTCCCACGCCTACGCCATCCTGGGCTCCCGGAACCAAGTAGTCAAACCAACTTGCGATAGATCCATTCCACCTGAATTTGCGAGTCCAGAACTAACCATCTTTTCCCCAACCTCACTTCTCCCATCCCCCGCCACCCACTCGTTTACACTGAGCTCAGACCAAGCAGATGCTGTTCGAGCAGGCGTCCTTCGTATCCATTCATGTGGCCTGCAATAAATAAATGTGGCTTTCTCCCGAGAAGCAGGGCAACCAGTGGCGCCCACCCTAATGGAATACACGCCAGCAAATTCAATCGCATTGGAAAACACAGGTGTGGGGATGAGAGGAAACCGTTCGGGGTGGGGGTGGGCAGGAAGACTTACCGAACATCTGAATGTGCCCCTTGGTGATGGGATTGAAGCTGCCACAAGCCAGAAGGATAACGTGGGTCTTGGTGGTTTCGGTCATGATGTTTCTGGGTCTCTCGCACTGGCTTTTGTGTCTCGGTGTGTCTGCAGAGGGAGAAAGGAAGGCGAGGTTCAGGCTGTGGATGCCGTGGACTCCAAGGAGCTGCTCCAGACGCAAACCGCGTCATCCTTCTCCTCCCCTTAACGCTTACCGCACCGGGAAGATCGGAAGTTGAATTGACTTCCTCTCTCTCTCCCCTGCTTTTCCCTTTCCTGCCCCTTTTCTCTCTCTTGTTCTTTTTTTCTTCAATGATTCTTCTACTAGACATGAAGTAGGGCAAGAATCCTGTGAACGCTAGAGTAACGATGTGGACTTTATTTTATGCCTGCATCTATTTGATTTTACTCCCAACCCCCAGATTGTTCTCCATGTCCCTGCTTTCTCTGTCAATCATAATACAAAAAAAAAAAAAAGATTTTAATTCAAGAATCTTCTTTCTCTATTGCATTTCAAATGGTTTTGTATCATTGTTCATATTATAGATAACTCTTCCTTGGTTCCGCTCTTTTCCTTCTCCCCGATGATTCTAAGCTATTATACAGCACCCATATCTACTTCTTGCCTCTTATCCTGTCGACAATGGTGAGTTCCTCTTTAAGACTCTTCCACTTAAACCTCTGAAGCTGTACCAATGACCTAGTTGTTGCTAGGGGATTGGAGGGTTGGGGAAAGGTGGGGATGGGACAAGATTTCTTCCCCAACAATATACTGTTCCTTGTTATGGCTTGAAGCTACGCTATCAGCCTGGAGCAATGTTGCCAAGGCTGAATTAATAATAACCCACATTTCCATAGAACTTTAGAGTTGTCTTTTTAAAAGCCTTTCCTCAAAACAACCCTGTGATGTGTTATTATCAAGTCCCTTTTACAGGTGAGATAAGTCTAAATAACGTGTTCAAGTGAATTAAAAAGTGCTTGGGCCAGGACCTGAATTTGGATTTTCTGACCCCATGGTCAGCACTCTTTCCAGTACACTGGGACCTGCTCCATCACCAGAAGCCAAAGTTATTCCAGAGAGAGAGAGAGAGAGAGAGAGAGAGAAAGAGAGAGAGAGAGAGAGAGAGACAGAGACAGAGACAGAGACAGAGAAAGAGACAGAGAGAGACAGAGAGACAGAGACTGATTCTTCACAATGAGAACCAAAATGAAAACACTTTCATTTCCTGGGCTACAAAATTTCTTAGACAAAAAGTCTACTAGTGACATAACAGTACCTTTCTTGCAGGGTTGTATGAGGATCAAATGATGTAATATTTGTAAAGCACTTAGCACAGTACCTGGTACATAGTAGGAGCTATATAAATGTTTTTTTTTTCCCATTCCTTTCCATTTAGTCCAATTCAAATGTCAAACCAACACCTACAGGGATAGCTGTCTGAGGCAGCTAAGTCC
Source organism: Vombatus ursinus (assembly GCF_900497805.2). Taxonomy (NCBI): domain Eukaryota; kingdom Metazoa; phylum Chordata; class Mammalia; order Diprotodontia; family Vombatidae; genus Vombatus; species Vombatus ursinus. The sequence goes on from NW_020954567.1 coordinate 23,411,374, forward strand.
TTAGACAATTACTTGCTGTATAATCCTGAGTCACAACCTCTGCCTCAGTTTCCTCAACTATAAAATGGAAGTAAAAATAGCACCTGCCCCTCAAGGTTGCTGTGAAGGTAAGAGATAGTAACTGTAAAGTGCTTAGCACAGTGCATGGCACATAGTAGGTTGTTAATAAATGCTAATTTCCTTCTGTCCTCCTTGAGCAAATTGATCAAATAAACATATGCAATACATACAAGATAATATAAGAATTGGAGTAGGTGATTAAAAGGTTTCAGGTCCTACCTTGAGTTTACATAAAGATAGCCTCTGTTGGTAGATTTTTTAGGAGCAGATTACTAGAGTGGTCTTGCCTTGTCTAGTTGTTCCATTAAAAAAAAAAAAGAAGAGGAGAAGGAGCATGGTATAAACCAGTTAAGATATAATCTTTAAAGTGATTAGACATTAAGGTGACTTTGTACATTGTCTTAATTTAAAAAATAGTACCTTTCACTTAGCAATTGCTCAACAAAAGATTGATTGAAAATGTCTCGGGCTATACAATTTTTCATGAGTCCCTCGCCAGTACAGGAAGAAAAAAATACATAAAATGGCAATGAGCTTTGGCAGCTAGGTCACTCAGTGGATAGAGTGCCAGGCCTGGAGTCAGGAAGAGTCATATTCATGAGTTCAAATCTGGCCTAAGACACTTACTAGTTGTGTGACCCTGGACAAGTCACTTAACCCTGTTTGACTCATTTTCCTCACCTGTCAAATAAGCTGGAGAAGGAAATGGCAAACCACTCCAATATCTTTGTCAAGAAAACCTCAAATGAAATCATGAAAAGTCTGACACAACTGAACAACAACATACAGTTTTTCATGGGTCCCTAGCCAGTGTGGGAAGAAAAAATACATCCAATGGCAATGAGCATTGGCAAACTTGTGTAGGATTTCCTCTTCTTGAATAATGACTCCCTTTTTATCTTCTAAAGCCACAATATTTTTGGCCCAGTAGGCCCTCCCTTTAAATTACCAATTTAGTAAATGTTTGTTGAATTGAAAGGGAAATTAATTGAATAAATTAAAATTTATTAGAATTCTGATGTGCCCACCATCATCTGTCATCTTGTTGAAGACCTGTTTGAAGAGCTGGCAAAGGAGGCAAAAAAGGAGCATTCTCTCTGTGGAGGAGGACCAGGAGACAGCAGGGTCACAAAACCTCAGTGATGAGGGCACATCCAGCAGGAGAGAGATAGACCACTGCTAACTTTGAAGAAAGCCAAATGATGAAAACAGAAGCAAGATTACAGAGAAAGTCAGAGCATTCAATAAATACAAAACTAGATATGGTGATGGGGGAAGGGAGGAAGAGACAAGAGGAAGATAGGGTTCAAGGTTTATAGTCTGATATTTATCTTGAAGAAAAGAATGTTTTGGGAGCTTGTAATAATCTTCCAGAGGTTTTTAGAGGGCTGTTATGTCCCAGAAGAGTTAGAGCCATTCTACTTGACCCCAGGGGAAAGGACTACTGTAGGTGGAATGGGAGCAGAGATGAGCAGTTAGGAAGAGATCAATTTAAGCTTGGTATAAGGAAACAATTCCTAATAATTTTTCTTCAGTCATGTCCTGCTCTTTGTGACCCTGTGGACCATAGCACACCAAAACTGTCCATGAGGTTTTCTTAGCAAAGAAACTGGAGTGGCTTGCCATTTCCTTTTCCAGTGTTTTAAGGCAAACAGAGGTTAAGTGACTTGCCCAGTTTTCCTTTCTTCCTTCCTTTCCTCTCTCCCTCCCTCCTTCTTTCCTTCCTTCCTTCCTTCTTTCCTTTCCTGCAGGTTCTCTGCCCGAAGGAATGTAAATTTTGACTGCTAAAAGTTAGCAAGATATCTTGGGATTTACCGGCTAGATTTCTTTCTTAAGGACATAAACCCAAATCACTCTTGCTCTGCTCTCATCAATTGGTCAACAATAGATCCCAAGTCAAGATCTACTTGATCATTGTTTGGGCCCTAATTGGCTCAAAGTGAATGTAAATAGCAATTGTTTCTGTTTTGGCCAGAAATGCTGAGGGTCTTCCCCTCCTAGACTGATTTTTTTTTTTCACTAAATAAAAGAGGCCATTCTTTGCCTCCTTTCTTACCTAGCTTTAATCACTGAATGGGCATTGCCTCAGTCAAACTGAGACCTATTAAAGACCTTAGCTTAAAAAAGCCAAAGTCTCCCATTGCATCCAGGGCCATCTCCAGTCATTCTGATCTGTATCTGGCCACTGAACCCAATGACTCTGGAGAAGTGAATGAAGCTGGTAACTTTGCACAGCCCTCCCTCACTTAAATCCAATTCACTTGCATGTTATGGCATCACTTCCCTGATGTCATGGTCCTCTAGGAGAATGAAGGACAAACCACAACAACAACATCCTATCAAGCCCATGCAAGAACCTTCAGGCTACCTCTCATGTTGTTGTTTATTTGTGACACTTTTAGGTGTTCACGATTGACCAATTTATACAGGATGTTTCCACTCAACTACCACCCTGGTCCTCTGCAAAATGGATATTGCAGGTTGATGACTTTGGGCAATGAATTAATGGTTTCCATGTATTCAAGAGAAAAGAAGTAGTAAGAGTTTCATATAAAGCTATAGGTCTTCGAACAAGAGCATAGCTTCAGCCTTGTGTTAAGATTAGTTCATTAGCTACAAAAATGTAAATTATCTACCCTTTTATAATCTCTCTATCTATCTAAATATACACACACATACACCCATAGATTTGTTGTCATTATTGAGTTGTGTCTGACTCTTCATGACCCAATTTAGGGTTTTCTTGGCAAAAATATTGAAATATTTTGCCATTTCCTTCTCCAGCTCATTTCATTGATGAGGAAGCTGAGGCAAACAGGGTAAAATGACTTGCCCAGGGTCACACAGCTAGTAAGTGTCTGAGGCCTGATTTCAACTCATGTCTTCCTGATTTCAAGCCTAGTGTTCTATCACTATCACACCACCTAACTGCCTATTTATGCATATAAATATATATGATATATGTGTGTATATACATACATCTGAACAACAAAATATATACATATATAATATATCTCCCTTGATGCCTATTTTAACCCAAGTAATCTAATTTAGTACAAGAACTCAAAGTCCAGGTTGCTTGATGATTGCTTTTTGTTGAAAAGAAGCTAATAAGAAAAAAAAGTATTCACTTGGGAATTAAAGGACTTGTGTTCAAATTCCAGCTCCGCTACTTATCCCCTGTATCCAATTGGATAAACTTCTTAATCTCTCTGGCCATCAAGATTACTCATCTGTAAATGGAGAAATCATATTAGATGATGTCTTAGGTTTCTTCCTATTGTCTAAAAGTTCATTTCCACCACAAAGTAAATGTTGCAGTCTCCATCAGCCCCCATTTCCTTTTCCTGATACATTTCAAACGTGTACTTTGCCTGCTCTTTCCTGTCATGGAAAGAGCACTAGACCTGACATCCAGAGGCTCAAGTGTCAATCTTGGCCCTCTCCCTTATTTAGTGGTGTGACTAAGTAAGTAACAATGTTTCTGAGCCTCAGTTTCCTCAGCCCTAAAATGGTATTCTGATGATACTTGCATTACTTCCTTCACAAGGTTGCTGTGAGGACAGTACTTTGCAACATTTAAAGAAATAAATAAATGTCGAGTATTATAAATGGAGTTCAGAGTATCAGGAAATGGATCTATACTGAGTCTGATTTAAAGGGACAGTGTTTATGAGGCACATGGTTCAGTGGAAAAAGGGCTGGGCTTAAAATCAAAAGTCTCATATCTGCCCTGTACAACCTGAGTGGCCTTGGGAAAGTCATTTCATCTCTTTGATCTCAGACTCCTTATTTGTAAAGTGAAGGAACTGAACCTCTAAGGCAGAAGTTCTTAGCTTTGTCGTGTATTACAGACCCCTCTGTCAGTCTGGTGAAATCCATAAACAGATCCCTTCTCTGAACAATATTTTTGAATACTTAAAATAAAATACATAGGATTACAAAGAAAACCAATTGATATGAAACATAGTTATCAAAACAAGTTCATGGACCCCAGATTATGAATCTCTCCTCTAAGGTCTCTTCCAAGTTTAAATCTATGACTATATGATCTTTACAAGCAGCTAAGCAGCTAGGTAGCACAGGGGGTATAATGCTGGCCTGGAGTCAGAAAAATCTGAATTTAAATCTTACCTCAGATATTTACTAGCAGTGTGATGTTGGATGAGTCACTTAGCCTCAGTTTCCTTATCTGTAAAAAGGGGATAATAATAGCACTCACCTCACAGGGCTGTTGTGAGGAACAAATGAGAACATGAAAAGTGTTTTGCAATCCTAAGATTGTCATAGAAATGCTAGCTATTGTTATTATTCACTGTCTATACATGTTTTCTTTGTCCTCTTTTTTCTGTTTAAGATCAATTATCCATTTCATCACAAATGGGCAATCAAGATGGGCATTCCTGTCTGAGGAAATCAGAATACAAGGTGATGCCGGGAGCCTCTCATGAGAAACTCGAAAGGCCTATGTATGATCCGCTGACTTCGTCAGATGTTGAATATTTATTTTACTTTATGTTAATATTAACAGCATTCTGTGAAAACAGATGTTGCTTTGAAAAAAAAAATCCTTGAGTTTTTCTGGAGTTCTCTGTAGATTACAATCATTTCTTCTTTGCTTTCTCCACGTCTCTTCACACCTTCAAGGATAAATCTGAAATGATTGGCAACCTACCTCCATCTATCCCCTTTGGAATACATAATATCTTAAGAAAAAATCTAGATCCTTCAAGTGCTAAGTCTCATGATATAACTCAGATTTGTAATTTTTCTATTCAAGTTGTAAAGGGGATTTTTTTTTCTCTTTATAATATTGGTTCTCAGTGGGAATGGCAACACTTTTGAATGTCAAGGTGAAAGATGAAATGCACACCATAGATAATTTTAGCAAGAAGCAAGTTTCCAGGGGCAGCTAAGTGGTGCAGTGGATAGAGCTCCAGCCTTGGAATCAGGAGGACCTGAGTTCAAATCCGGCCCCAGACACATAATACTCACTAGCTGTGTGACCCTGGGCAAGTCACTTAACCCCATTGCCTCATCCAAAAAAGAAGAAGAAGTAAGGTTCCTTGACTTTAAAAAATAATTTCTCCAAAGAACTCCAGCTACTTAACAGACATTCCTTACACCTAAAGTTTCTTTCAGAGGTTGAGGGTAGCATCCATTGCCATTTTGAAACTGAGGACTTCATTAACACTTCTAATAAAATGAACAAGGTAAAGGGAAAAATTTGATTAAACAAACATTTATTAAAGGCCTACAGTGTAAAGAACACAATAGAGTATTATCCATTTTATCCTATAATTATTTTTTTAAAAAGGATAGTAGAGGGAGGAGGTTGAAACTATTGACTGAAATGAGATTTGGAGATGATCCACGGATTTCATTTTCTCTACTAGCTTCCATCTGAATCTCCCTCCAACCTCTACTCCTCCACTCTCACCGCTAATATAGGACAGACAACAATGTGCTATAAATTAATTTTTTAGGAGGGAGAGAGCATTTTAATATAGGCCATCAGAATTGTAATACACATATTTTTTGTACCTTACAAAATCTATACAAACTCTTTTAATACCTTGCACTTCAAGGAAGTTAGTTTCATCCTATAATTCCAATAGCTTAATTTTTCAGATTTATAGTCATGGAATATAAGAGCCTCCCTGCTTCTTTCCTCTGCCCTTACTAGTAGCAATTATATTGGATTCAAAGCAGAGAGAAGTGGCACGAGAAATGTTTCCATCAAAGGACCTGCTGGCTTCATTCTCAACAGAAAAACATTTAGTCCTTTGCAGGAATGAAGGCTGCTTTGGGTGAATAGCTGTAGTGAGGATTTTATAAGAAGCTGTTAAAAAATAAAAAAGCAGGGGAAAGCCCAGCTTGCACCCAAGATAATGCCTTTTTCAGATATAAACCCTGGGTCCCTTCTAGAGTACAGTGAGAGTAACTGACTTAGGAGAGATAACAGTTTAGTCTAACAGCAGCAGATGGGAAGGAGGGAGGGACTTGTATCTTAAGATTAGTTGTAGATGAACCCAAAATTTCAGGCTGAAGTTTTCAGGAAATTACTGGAAATAGAACTGTCCTGATCATTAATACTCATTAGAAAAGAACTAACCTTTTGCTTGGTGCCCAAGAGCCAACTTTACTAAGTGCTTCTGAAGGAAGACAGGATATCTCAAAAAAGAAAGACTATTGGACTTGTCTTTAGTTCTTCCTGATTATTTACTCTCCTGCTCAAAGATCTTCAGGGGCTTCCTGTTGCTTCTATGATAAAATATAAATGCCTCACTCAGTCCAGCACCTAAAGTCTACACAATGTGGCTCTAGCATACCTTTTCAGGCTGATTGCAAATTATTCCCCTCTGTGCATTCTATATGTCAACCAAAGCAGTCTAGTACATGTAGGAACAATCTCAACATTCCATCTCCTCTCTCCCTGCCCACCCCAAGCAGTAACCCATGCCTAGAATGTATACCTTCCTCACAGCTGCCTCTTAGAATTCTTAACTCCCTTTGAGGACCAGCTCCAGAATGACCTCTTCTATAAAGCCCGTAGAAATGTGTTTGTTTTGTGGAAGCTTTAAGTTAAGTGACTTGCCCAGGGTCACACAGTAAGTGTCAGAGGTTGGATTCGAACTCAGGTCTGCCTGAGTCCGAGGCCAAAGCTCTATTCACCGTGCTGCCTAGCTGCCCTTGCCCATAGACATTTAAGTTAAAATCCCAGCTTCTCTAGTTCCAAATCTAACCGCTCTTTCCACAGTACCGCACTGCTTTTCTCCATTACAATGATAAGGTTTTCCCTGGATGAACTGAAGTTGAGGAAAATACTCTGAAGGAAAACCTCAGTCACTACTCTCATAAAGGTTCTTTGCATTATAAATTATCTGACATTGAGACAATGCTCAGCTCTCCAGTCAACCTTCCCATCCCACATTCCTTAATTCTTAAGATTTCTCTCTACTATTAATTCTCTGATGGGTGGGAAGGAAGGGAATAAGCATTTATTAAGTACCTATTATGTGCCAGGCACTGTGCTAAGCACTTAATTATTGTTTCATTAGATCTTTACAACAACCCTGTGAGATAGGTGTGATTATTATGCCCATTTTATGGCTGAAGAAACTGAGGCAATCTGGGCTTAACTTCTTACTTGCCAGCAAAGGCTCCCTCAGCAAGTAAACGTCCAAGGTTGGATTTGAACTCAGGTCTTCCTGAGTCCAGGGCCTGCGCTCTATTCACTGTGCCGCCAAGTTACCTAACGTTGAGTTAATGATGTTGAGAATATCAAAATATTAGGAGACACCCTGTTTTCCAGAGCCCAGCAAGCAAGCTGTACCCTGAGCTTGTCATAACAACAATCCTTTGTGCTCACCCTCTGGATGATCTCACCCTCTGGCAAAATCTCACATAATTATTGTATTGCTTTGACCAGCACCAGATGTTCTCTGAGCTCAGACAAGCACTGGATAAGTACCCATGTGTCCAGTCAGGAAGACCTGCTATGAATCAAAGTTGTCTCATTGTTGCTGTTACCCCTCATTGTCAGGGCTACAGCTCACTGCATAGTCATTGGTATAAGTATTGAGATCTCCCCACACTTCTTTGGGTCCCCCCACTAGTGGTGGGGCCCTGGCACACGTGTCCTTGCTTACAAGCTGTTTCCCTCACTTTGGAATTAAACTTCTCTTTGATTCCTGACTCTTCTGTTTCTAACCTGCTTTGTTCAGCTCCAGACATCCACAAGTTAGAGACTGGTTCAGTCCGGTTGATATTTAAATTTTAATTGGTGTTGGAAGTGGGATTGGACATGGAACTGGGCCACTGGACTCTCCGTTGACAGTGGGAACTGACTAGGTGTCACGGAGATTTATTTCTCTGGAGTCCAACCCCACCCCACCTCATCTGGTGAGTCCTTTGCCTTTGTCCCTGTTTCAGTCCTCTGAGCTTCCACCGTGGTTGAGCTGACCATTCTTTGTGAGGAAAACTCCAGGGCCCCTCTAGTGACCCAGTTCATCTTAGATCACTCTGGTAAGGCTATCCTTTCTTAAACTGCACACAGCTGTTAATTAGCCTCTCTGTGTGCCTCTGCTGTTTTTTTTTTAACTGCACATGTCTGTAAAATCATAACTACATGTCTCAGTAATCATGTGCCTCTGTATAGACTGTAACTGTGCACTTTGTTAAAATTATCTGTGTCTGTTTGTATCTGTCTTGTCATTTTATCTGTGTGTCTTTGTAAAATGTAAAATGTCTATGTCATGCTTGTGTTATGAGATAGATTCTGCTAATTTGACAGATTTAAAATGCAGGAAGCCAGAAAAACTTCTAAGGGCTGTAACCAAAGAGTTTAGAACACCGGGAAAGATGAACAAACTTGCATAGTTGAAGCAGTTGTCTCAGTAAACAGGACTAACTCTCACTTCAGGCTTTCCAAGGGGAGATGAGGTTATAAGAAAAGAGAAAAAATTTTAAATCTGCAAGACACTTTTTTCCTGTCATTTCAGCTTTGGCTGTGTTAGAATTACAGAAAATCAGATAATCAAAGTGGAAATACTAAAAACATCTTAGCAGATTAAAGAGTTTGAAGATTTATCATTTTAAGATTGCAGGGGAGAGCTCCTGGGAACTTGTGACTCACTTCCTTCTGAAATATTTTAATAAGTTTTGGGGTACCACGCTATAGAATTTTTAAGGAAAAACAAGGATTAGATTTATGAAAAGTTTTAAAAGTAAATGACAAGATTAATAGCTTCATTGTTCTAGGGCAGTGAAGGAAGGCAACTAGTTTTAAAGAAAAAAAAATAGGTAAACTGTTTGCACCTTATAGCAACCTCTTGTTAAATCTTTCTTGACATTTCCAATCATGAAAAGAGAAAAGATTGTTTAAACCAAAGATCTCTTGTAACTCCCCCAGGTCAGAGACCCTCTCCCTCTCCCTATTAGCCCCTCTCATCTCAGATCAGATTCCCAAATACAAGTGTTTAAAAAAATGCTGGGAAAATGTAGGGAAATGAATTGTGTTCTGGTTGCAGAAATTTATTAGTTGTGTAATCTTAGGCAAGCTATCTTATATCTGTTTGTCCCAGTTTCCTTATATGTAAAGAAAAGAACAATAATGGTACCCACCACCCAGGGTTGTTGTGAAGATCAAAATAATATAATGATTGTAAAGTGCTTACCACAGTGACTGACATATGCTAAGCACTACATTATTATTATTTCTTTAATTGAATGTAATTGTTCCATACCTGATAACTCTAAAGTGGTTTTAAATTGCCCAAAGTAATAAGATTAATGATTTTTATATGTGATAACTTGGAAACGCAATTGATGTCTTTTGAAGTTTTGTTTCATGTTTTAAATATATAATATTGTTTGTGTTATTATTGTATTTCTAAATTCTCTTATATTTTGAAATTTGAGAGACCATTGTAACAGAAATGCTATTAGACAAAAAAAAACTTTCAATCTGGATGCTGTTACACATAAATTGGGCTTTTAAAGGGATATGATAAAAATAGATGTTTGGAAACCATTAAAGATTTAATGAGGTATATTTTGTTATAAAGCAAACAATAATAATAGTAATAATTTTACTGTAATAGTGAATTTTCATTTCAAATTCTTGGCTATTTTGGAAGTGTATGTCGTGGTTTAAAGATGTAGCTTCAACATATTAATGATGAGTGGACTATCAGGTACTTCTTGTATGTATGAAGCCCCAGAACATGGGTATTTTTAATTTATAATTAAAAGATTAATGAAATGTTAACTGTTAGGGAAACTTTAGGTAAGAAATTCAAGCCCTAGGTTGTGGTTAGTGAAATTTTGCTATTTAAAGTAAAAATTCCTGGGACTGTAATTTACTATTATTTTGAGCTTTGATTACTGAGATAGTTGTCTGAATTGTCATGAAGCCAATAGTATGGCTTGTGCTACAGGCTAGGAACTGCTAAAGGTGGATGTCTGTGACCGGGAAAAGTTTTGGAGGTGACTTTGACATGGCCTCAGTAGGACCCTCCGGACTCTATTTCCCCATTGTGCTATTTCCTTTCTGGAAAGGAAGTTTCCCCACCTGGTTAATCCCGAGCCTTGCTTTTAACACCCTGTGGCTACATGATTGGCTGTCAGATATGACTCATGCCTGGAATCAAACAGAGCTAAGGGAGTTTTTCCCTCCACTGTGATATGTGACATTGTTATAACTATGTCCCTCCTTCTCTTTTTATAGTAAATTTCTATAATCAAGAAGTTTTGTAAGTACAATACTAAATCTATTAAATAATAGATTCATACTGGAACACCTCTGACTTACTATAACAGGATGCAAGTATGAACATCTAATCTATATGTGTGGTCAAATTATAGTATAGGGATGATATCCTCCTAAGGGGGAAATGATTAAACGAAGTAATAAGACAAAGATATAATGTGAAAGTTTTCTAATTAAATGGAATAGTAAATTTTGAGAAAAGCAAAGGATTAGACTGTTTTCTCTAAGAACTACATACAGATGTGTATGATTGGCTTCCAAAATTTATCAAAATTCAGGCTTTGAACGTATTTTGGTAACACATTCTCAAAATTGGATTTTACATATAAATTGTGTAGATAATGGTAAAGAAAGTGAAATTCTTTTCCCATTACTAAAATCTATGTGATAATTTTAAGAGGCAGAAGAGTTCATTTTGCAGTTGGACCCTCACGAATTTTTAAAAGATTATTATATCAGGCACAGGATTTAGGTAAGGATAGAACCAGCAAATGGTATATAAATGGAAATTCTCTGAAGTTTCAAAATTGGAGAACCAAATTTAAGTGATTATACTAAATTATATTAAGTAAGAATTATCTAGGAACCTCTAGATTTAGAACCAGAGAAGCAGAACTCTTTTTAGAGCTGTCCTGACAATAAGCATATTGTGCAAGAAAAGATATTTAGGGACCAGATGACTAATGAGACATCTGGGAATCAAAATGTGCTGGTTAAATGGATATTAGGAATGGGTCACTAGAATATAAGTGGACTTGATTTTAGTTATGTTTAAGTTTTCTTGGTGACTTAAATCTGTGGTGACATGTAAATCTCCTTTCTCAAAACTAGTCTACTGTGAGTCTTCTTAGTGGTTTGAACTGTACCTGACTTGATATAATTATGCAATTAGGGGAATTGTGGGAAAAAAAACTTTATTGCATTATTTGAACTTAGCCCTACATGGCTGAGAAACTGGACCATCTCTGTGTGCTGTTTTGAGACTTTTAACCAAGGACCTATATTATGCTAACCAGAAACTCAGATCCAAAGATTGATGCAAGAAATTTTCTCACAATTGTACATCTCAAGCAACCCATATGTCTTATCTGAAAATTGACAATCAATCATTATTTGTAAGGGCCCCTACCAGGTGCTCCCGACTATTTCCAAGGCTGCCAAACTTGTGTGGACTCCTGGACCATCTGAAGAAAACCCCTGCTCCTGAGTGAACAGCAGAATCCTCCAGGAACCTCAAAGTTCATCTAGTATGGACCCAAAAGCAGCCAACATCTGGGTGATACAGCTGTTGCAAGATTCTGGATGAAGGCTGAGTATACTATCCTAATCTTTTCTCCTCTTCCCTTCTGTTACATGCCCAACCACCAAGGCCCTGATTCAAGTGTGTGTTGGCATTTTCTCTCTCTACATTCTCGGCCCCCCTCTCTTTTCTGCTTGCAAACAAACGATGACTAGCATTGATACCTGGGACATACTTCCCCAAAAGGTCCCCTCAAGGAACTGACCTCCTAGAATAAAAATGCTTTTCCTGGCCCAACTGGCCTCTCATGACATTGTGGCTTATACCTTTCTCTCTTTTGTTGGCCAGAAGGGAGAAATGTCAAGATATTTGGAGACACCCTGTTTTTCAGAACTAAGGCCCAGGCAGCAAGCTGTGCCCTGAGACTGGCATAGCAACAATCTTTTGCACTCAACCTCTGGATGATCTCACCCTCTGGCATCACTTAATTATTGTATTGCTTTGAGCAGCACTGGGCGGTCTCTGATCTCAGACAAGCTCGGACAAGTACCCATGTTCTAGTCATGAAGACCTGCTGTGAATCAAACTTGTCTCATTGTTGCTGTTAGCCCTCATGGTCAGGGTTACAGCTCACTGCACAGTCACTGGTATAAGTATTGAGATCTCCCCACATTGCCTTGGGTTCCCCACTAGGGTTGTGGCCCTGGCACATGTGTCCTTGCTTGCAAGCTGTTTCCTTCACTTTGAAATTAATTTTGGTTCCTAACTCCTCTGTCTCTAACCTGCTCTGTTTGTTCCAATCATCCACAGGTTAGAGGCTGGTTCGGTCCAGTTGACTAGTACTTTGTGTACTGCAGCAAAAGACTATCTCATAATTATCATATTCATAAGGGTTTTCTGTAATATTAATTTTTAATGTTCAGAATACTTTCTCCATTTCTTTTATTTTTTGCCTCCCTTTCCCCTTCTTTTCTTTACTCCCTTCCTTTCTCCCTTCCTTCTTTCCTTCTCTTCCTCTTTCCCTCCCTCCTTCCTTCTGTTTATCCTTCCTTCCCTCCTTCTTTTCCTTCCTTCTTCCCTTCCTCCCTCCCTCCTTTCTTCCTTCTTTTCCTTCCTTCCTTCCTTCTTCTCTTCCTCCTTCCCTCATGCCTTCCTTCCTCTCTCACTCTTCTCTCTTTGTCCATTCTTCTTTCCTTTCCCCTTCCTTTCTTCACCTCTCTTTCTTACACAGAAATTCTCCCTTATTAAGAAAGAGGTTGTGATCTGAAGTGTCAGAAAGATCAATGTACATGTTGAAATATAAAATGAAGGTGGAGAGGGAAAGATGATTAAGACAGGGGAGATTTCACCATTTTACCTAAAGCTGACCTTGTATTCTATCTTAAGTATCTAGGGTCCTGACCCAAGGGTTGAGAAGGTTTAAAATTCAGTCTAGAAGAAATCCTTAAAGACATTTTAAGAGCCTTTGACCCAAAAGTTAGTGCTCTCTCCCCTTACCTCTGCCCCAGCATTAACTCTTAAACCATGGGCATAACTACAACCATGGGCATAACTACACTTATACTGGTTATATCCTCTGTGATTCAAAATAGCACTGACACCTCACCATTTATAGTAACAGCAACAACAATAACTCATTCTTTTAGCTCTTTAACATTGACAAAATGCTTTCCCCACAACAAGCCTGTGAGATAGGTGATGTAAGTATTATTATCCTCATTGTACATTTTAATATCTAGTTGTACTGGTTTGCCTATAGACAAAAGCTGCTTTATGCAAATGATTGTTTTTCAAATGTAAATTTTTAATGGAAAATAGGTTGATAGACAGGAAACAAGATAAAAGATGAAAGGCTTGAGGAGCCAGCTGTGTGTTCTTTGAATAGAGAGAGAGAGTGGTGGAAAGTGAGAGAGAAATCTGATAAAAAAAAAAAAGGGAAACCTAGAATTGTGTGTGTGTGTGTGTGTGTGTGTGTGTGTGTGGTGTTGGGCAGGATGGGGAGGGGACTTGAAACAGAAGAAAGAAGAGATTTGGCACAAACTAGAGAAACTGGGATAGGAACTTGAGAGCCTTGGTTTGGGAAAGTTGAAGGGGGAATTGGGAGAAATAGGCAGAAAAACTTAGTACAAGAGATGCCAGATATGGGAAATAGAAGCAAACAACCAATTTGAGCCATCTGAAAGTTTTGAGGAGAGTAGTTTCAACTCAAATTCAGTATTTGCTCCCAAAACTCAACCTCAGAAGTCACTGCTTACATCAAAGGGCTGAAATATAAAGTCTAGTTGTCCTTGGAGCTAGAAAAAGAAAGCAGGTTTCTGTGTTCTGGACTCTAAGCACAGCGTATCTGCCATATACTAGTTACTATTTTAAAATTTCTCACACTTAAGGAAATGTAGTATATAAAAAATCCAAAAGACAATTTCTGGGTAGTTAGTAATCATTTTATTAATTATGGCTAGAAAATAACTAATAAAAGGATGGTCATTTGGCTTTCTCTGTAAACTAAAGACAAATCATGGAGGCTGCTCAACGCTTATGTTCCCTTGGAAGAGTGGGTGTTCCTGATAGGCAGAAATCACCTCTGATTGGTTAATAATTAATAAAAGAATGAATATTGTAATGAGAGGTGGGCTTATTCTAATGACAGCTGGAGAAGTGATTTTGATTTTGTCACTCTTGGACAAAGAGACTATCTCTACACTTGGACCACCCCTGACTTGGGCAATCTAGACAAATGGATCCTACCTCCACTCAGTCAATGAACAATGAAGATGGTGGGGTAGGAATTCTAGCTAGATAAGATGATCTAGGTGGGGTAGATTTTGGGGCAAGGTCATAAATGTTTTTGAGAGACTGGGCTTTGAATGAGAAAATAGAAAGGGAAATAAACCCTGAATTCCCCACCACCCCCATATTAATTGGTTATTAATATGAGAGAAATTATTATTTCTCTCATATTAATCAGATCATATTAATCAGAAATCAGATCTTGTACTCTAAATACTTGCCTGATCCTGGGTTATTTTGAGGCTCATTAAGAAGGGGGGACTGGATGGTGGTTCCAAAGCCATAGTCCAACAAGGAAAATCCCCTTTTAACTCTTGTCATCATCATAGTAATTGACAGTTACATATTCCTTTAAAATTGGCTAAACACTTTACATACATGTCTCATTTGAGTTTTACAAGAACTCTGGAAAGTAAATGCTATAAATATTATAACTCCCATTTTACAGGTGAGGAAATTGAGGAAAACAGAGGTTAAGTGACTTGCTCAGGATGACACAGCCAGTAAGTGTCTGAGGTAGGATTCAACTTCAGATGAGTGCTCTGTCCATTGTACCACCTACTAAGGTCATTTAAATGATGGAATGTTAATGATAAATCTAGTTTGAGCCATTTATAGAAGGAGAGTGCCTTCTTTCTCCTACTTTGCATATTTAAGTCTCTGTTATCCAACCTTTTGAATAGTCTCATATGGATATATAGTTAAGGCAAAGGAAAGAGGAGGCAGTCTATATGTGAAGATTTCCAATATTCAGTTATTAGAGAGTGTGGCTTATTGAGCACTGGAGTTGGAGTCAGGAAGACTCCAGTATATATTCCACCCCAGATCCTAATTGTGTGACTCTGGGCAAGTCTCAGTCTTATCATCTATAAAATGAGGGGGCTGGATCTAATGATTACTTCTAAAGTCCTCTTTATTTCCCACCCAGCCGTGCTGTTTGGGGCTTCCCTATCATGTCCCCGGGAACTTCATGATCCTGAACGATCGAATTAGTCTTGGTCCCCTTTTCAGCTTCCTTTTTAACATTGTCTTCCCTCATTAGATTATAAGCTCCTTAAGTTTTAGGTTTTATCTTTCTCATTCATATTTGTATCCCCAGCACTTACCACAGTGCCTGGCACAAAATAGGAGTTTAATAAATGTTTATTGACTGACTAGTCCACCAGCTATAAATCTATGATCCCATGACACCTTTAAATCTGGTATTCTTGTAACATCTTGAAATGGCCATTTTTTTTTAGTAACATCCGTAATTCCAATTCACAGGGGCAGCTAGTTGGCACAGTGGATAGAGCACCGGCTCTGAAGTCAGGAGGACCTGAGTTCAAATCCAGCCTCAGACCAAACACTTGACACTTACTAGCTGTGTGACCCTGGGCAAGTCACTTAACCCCAATTGCCCAAAACAAAAAAAAATTCCAATTCACAGCATACCCCCCAAACTTTTCCAAAGAAGCTGAGAAGGCAATACACTTCTTTATTATTATACAAGTTTGATTACTTAAAAGCACTCTCAGTTCCATCAAAGTGGGATAATTGAAACTCCACTAAGCATTAATACCCCCCACTCCATTTTATCAAGAGTTGGTTGAATTATCTTTGAAAATACCTCAGTTCCTTCTTGTTTTTTAGAGCTTGAAGGAGGATTTTAGTCAGAAATGGACTGTGCTTAGTTCCTACAAGGAAATCTCATTGTCTTCCTTGAAAGAAAAATGTCCTAGAGGCATAAAAGTAAATCAAAAGACTAGGAGCATACTGTACTCTACCCTTCATCAGGATGAATTTCTTAGTCCCTTTTCCACACACACACACACACACACACACACACACACACACACCATCCTGGTGTAGGCTCTAATCACCTCATTCCTAGATTATTGCCAAAGCCTTCTGGTTGGTCTCTCTGCAATAAGTCTTTCCCTATTCCAGTTCATCCTCCACTCAGTTATCCAAGGGATCCTAAGGTGCAAGTCTGACCATGTCACAACCCCGTTCAATAAAATGAAGTGCTACCCTAAGCAAATTAGAAGAGATACCATAAGCAAATTCGGAGAGCATGGAATAATTTACCTGTCAGATCTACGGATAAGGGAAGAATTTAGGACCAAACAAGATATAAAGGGCATTACAAAATGTAAAATGGGTCATCTTGATTACATAAAATTAAAAAGCTTTTGCACAAAAACCAATGCAACCAAAATTAGAAGGAAAGCAGAAAACTGGGGAAAAATTTTACAGCAAATATCTCTGATAAAAGCTTCATCTCTCAAATACATAGAAAACTGGGTCTGCAAAGGATATGAACAAGCAGGTCTTCAGACAAAGAAATCAAAGGTATCTATAGTCATGAAAAAATGTTCTAAATCAATATTGAAGAGAAATGCAAATTAAAACAACTGTGATGTTTGACTAATATGACAGAAAAGTAAAATGACAAATATTTAAAAGAATTTGGGGAAAATTGGAACACTAATTCACTGTTAGTGGAGTTGTGAACTGATGCAACCACTCTGGAGAGCAATTTGGAACTCTGCCCGAAGGGCTATAAAACTGTGCATACCCTTTGACCCAGCAATACCACTGCTAGGACTGCATCCCAAAGAAATTTTTTAAAAAAGGAAAAGGACATATTTGTACAAAAATATTTATAGCAATTCTCTTTGTGGTAGCAAAGAATAGGAAATTGAGGGGATGCCCATCATCTGCGGAATGGCTGAACAAATTGTGGCATATGAATGTAATGGGATACTATTGTGCTATAAGAAATGATGAGCAGGTGTATTTCAGAAAAACCTGGGAAGACTTACATGAACTGATGCTGAGTGGAGTGAGCAGAACCAGAAGAACACTGTACACAGTAAGAGCAACATTGTGAGATGACTAACTTTGATAGACTTAGCTCTTCTCAGCAATACAATGATTTAAGATACTTCCAAAAGACTCATGATGGAAAACGTTGTCCACATCCAGAGAAACAACTGTGGAGTCTGAACTCAGATCGAAGCATACTCTTTTCTCTCTTTTTTTTCTTTCTTGTAGTTTTCCCTTTTGTATTGATTCTTCTTTCACAACACGACTAATGTGGAAATACGTTTAATATGACTGTATGTGTATAGCCTGTATCAGATTGCCTGCCGTCTTGGGGAGAGGGGAGGGGAGGTGGGAAGAAAAAAATTTGGAACTCAGAATGTTATAAAAGTTAAAAACTATCTTTACATGTAATTGGAAAAAAATAAAATACTATCAAGTGGGAGGAAAAAAAGAAATGACAAGAAGGATGGTTTCAGAAAAACCTGGAAAAACATACATGAACTGATATAAAGTGAAGTGAGCAGAACAGTAGAACATTGTACATAGTAACAGCAATACTGTACAATGAAGACCTGTGAATAACTTGGCTATCCTCAGCAATACAATGATCCAAGACAATCCCAAAGGACTCATGATGAAAAATGCTATCTGCCTCCAGAAAAAGAACTAATGTTATCTGAATACAGACTGAAGCATACTACTTTTTGGCTTCTTTCTTTTTCTTTCTTTCCTTCTTTCTTTCTTTTTTCTTTTTTTCTTTCTTTCCTTCTTTTCAAGTCTTCTTACACAATATTACTAACATGGAAATGTTTTACATTATTGTACATGTAAACTTATATCAGATTGCTTATTGTCTCAGGGATGGGGGAGGAAAGGAATGGAGGGATAGAATTTGGAACTCAAAACTTTAAAAAAAAGAATGTTAAAAATTGCTTTTACATGTAATTGGAGGGAACATAAAATATTTTTAAAAAATTAAATTAAATTAAATGGTTCCTTCTTACCTGCAGGGTCAAATATAAAATCTTTTGCCTGGTTTTTAAAATCTGGACCCTTCCTACCTTTCCAGTTTTTTTATACTTTACTCCCCACCGTGTATTCTAGGATCCAGTGATACTGACCTCTTTGTTGTTCCTCTGAAAAACATTTGATCTCCCAACTGAATGTATGTTTTCTGGCTGTCCTTTATTTCTATAATGCTGTCCCTCCTCATCCTCCTGGCTTTCCTGGCTTCTTTCAAGTTTCAGCTAAAATTTATCTCCAAATTTAAATCTCTAATTATTCTGTATATCATATTTGTTTTCATGTTATCTCCCATGTTACATGGATTGTAAGCTCCTTGAGGGTGGGGAATATCTTTCACTTTTCTTTGTATTCCCAGTGCTTCACACAGTGCCTCATACATAATAGCCTGTTAATAAATGCTTATTGACTTGACGTGGAAGGGATTCATTAAGAAATCCTTCACCTCCCCTTTATCCCATTTTGGTTTTACCTACCATCCATCCATCCATCCATCCATCCATCCATCCATCCTTCCATCCATTCCTTCTTCCCTCTCCTCTATGCAGAAATGCCTCATGATACCAGACCAGCTCACATATACAGTACCATTCCTTCTCTAATTACTTCTGGAAGTTGTTATTGTTGGAAAATCCCCAAATTGGCAGAGGTGGCAGAACCCCACACCATGTTATTCAGAAAGTGCCAAGACAGTAGCCACTCCTAAATCTGAAATAATATGTAATTTAATCTTTTAAAAGTCACATTTTAAAATATTTTTTGCTTGCTATTTCACATTAAATTCTAATTTAATCTAAATTTAATCTAATTTAATCTAAAATCTAATGTAATCTAAATTCTCTCTCCCTACCCCAGCCATTCCTGATAGTAAAGATTAAAAAGTAAAGAGTTCAATACTTCAGCAAAACCAACCAATACATCCATAGTGTAGCCATTGTCCCACGCCTACCTAGAGCCCCCCACTGCTGCAATGAAGGGAGTAAGAAGTGTTTACTCAACTCTTCTCCAAGGTCAACCTTGGTTATTATAATCATACAATATTTAATTTTGTTTTTCTTTCTGTTTACATTGTTCTCATTTCATATGTTGTTTTCTTACCATACCACCATACCACCATAGAAAATACCCATTTCTGAAAGCTAATTAAATCTGGCGGACTAATATATATCAATTTTTAATCATGGGTATGGTCACAAGTGGGAGCTTATGAATTCTTGCATTAAAAAACCATCTCCCAAATCCTCATGGTCCCTTAGAATCCAGGTGGAAGTCTTATCAGTCATGTTGTGGGGACCCAAACTGCCAGTAACAGTGGGAGTTGGGAGAGTAGCTCCAGATCATGCCAACAGGAGAACATATAAAGCAAAGGGTAGGTATGAACATAGTTCTTTTCGGCTAAGAGACTGAAAATAAGAAATAAAACATCAATAATTCCACTCACCTTGCTCTCATTCAGAATTAATTCATGTAGATTTGAAGATAAGCATGATCTAAGTTAACCTTCCTCCTCTTACTTTTGAAGAAAAGGTTTGTTAAGCAACTTGGGGTAGGGGGGGATTTTTAACCTATTTAAGGGGGAGAAAACCATTATTTAAATACAGAAATTCATTAATTTTAGATGCGTGTATTTTGTTTATTAAAACTTGTTCATCCCCCCAAGAACATTATTTGACAACACATGGTTAGCCCAGCATGAGTTTGTTTTGTTGTATATGCTTGAAGATAATAACCTTGCATTTATTGCCTTCCAATTGGTCTGAAATCCAGATTTTTACCTAATGCAATCTGGCCTTCCCCATAAGTTTATCTGAATAGGGGTAGTGGTGATTTTTTTTTTAACCAGATTTACAGCAGTTTCAGAGTTGTTCTTCTTTTAAGAAGATAGCTCCAAAGTCAGAAAGGAATGAGAGATTGTAAAGTGATTTTTATTCAGCCTCTGCCTTTGAGGTCTGGGGAAGGAAAGAGGTCTTCCTTTGATAAGTTTGGCAAAGGAATGGATCCTTCACCTGCAGAGCACACTAGAAGCATTGATCCCCTGTTGCCAAAGGCTTGAAAATATAACAAAATTAAATTAAAGGGCCATTGCTCCCTGGAATCTAAAACTTTGGAGACATATGACCTTAAAGCAGGATTCTTAGCTCCCAGGAGGCTGAAGGACAGATATTTGCTGGTTCCAAATAAAGGAAGAAGAAAAAGATTCTCTTCAGAGAATCCTTTTTGGTAAGAAGTACATACTGTCAATTACACATAAATCTGTAAGTCAGACAAGGGAGATTTTTTTTTCCTTTCTGCACCTAATATTAGTCTTTCATTACTTTTATATAGTATGCTTCCCAACATAGAAGTGTGTATTATGGATATATTTCCTCTGGGGAGTAGAAAAAGGAAGAAACATCATGTGACTCATTATTTGGAAAATTTAAGGTAAGAACTGCCACATGCAATTGATAGGAGAGATAATTTTATTTCAGAGGTTTATAGGAAAGGTGTTATAAAAATATTTTATATGAACATAATGGAATATTACTGTGCCATAAGAAATGACAAAATGGACAATTTCAGAGGAAACTGGGAAGATATTTTTGAATTGATGCAAAGAGAAGAGAGCAGATTTAAAATTACAGTTTATACAACAAAACAAAATTATCTAGAAAAACAACTTTGAAAGACTTCAAAATTCTGATTAACACAATGATAAATCACAAATCCAAAAGAATGAAGATGAAACATACTACTTACTTTTTGACAGAGAGGTGATGAACTATATATAAAATATAGAGACATAACATTTTCAGACATGGCTAATGTGGGAATTTGTCTTGTTGGATTATAAAGATATCTATTGAGGGATTTATTTTTGTTCTTCAATTTGCTTCATAGAGGGGTAACAGGAGGGACAAATTAATTTTAAAAATACTTGCTACTTGAAACATTTTTTAAAATGATTTTTTAAAGAAAGAAGTCACCATCATTAAAAAAAATTTACTAGAAGACCAAAGTATGTGGCACTATGTACCTCATATCAGATACATGACTATACCATCAAACATACTTATAATATACTGGGAAGTAAAATCTGCCTGGGCCTTACTATCAATTTGGGTAGATACATAAATTCAGAATGGTAACTAAAGTCACAGGAATGTGTGATGTTGACAAGGAAAAGAATGCAGGGCCAAGGACAAAACCTTGCAAGTCTTATACAAAAATTGGGTAGAAATCTAGTGAATCAGAACAAAAAGACATTGACAGGTAGGTAAGAGAACTAGGAAAGAATAATATCACTGGAGCTGTAGTGAACCATATTGTCAAATACTATAGGAAGGTCACAAAGGAAGAGGACTAAGAAAAGACCATGAGATTTGGCAGCTAAGGGGCTATTAGTGAGCTTGGGGAAAGAAGTTTCAGTAATTTGAGGACAGAAACCAGATTACGAAGAGTTGTGGAGAATGGGAAATATTAGTAGCTGGTATGATACAGTAGAAAGAGCACTGGCTCTGAAGTCAGATGACATGGGTTTAAATCATGTCTGCGATGATCATTACCTGTATAATCTTGGAAAATTCACTTCATTGCTTGCAGACTCAGTTTGATCTATAAAATGAGGAGGTTGAACAATTTGACTTCTGAGGTCCCTTCTGGATTTATGGTCCCATAATAAGGAAGTAAAAGCAGCAAGTAATAGATGAAATTTTCCAGAATGTGAGGCAATTGGGGTTAAGTGACTTGCCCAGAGTCACACAGCTAGTAAGTGTTATGCGTCTGAGGCCGAATTTGAACTCAGGTCCTTCTGACTCCAGCGCCAGGGCTCTATGCACCGCACCACCTAGCTGCCCTCTTTTTTGAGAATTTTCATAGAAAAGGGGAAGCAATGAAAAAGAATAGTAGCTTAAGGGTGTAGCAGGTCATGTGAAAGCTTGTCATTTTTTAGAACGAGGAAGGGTGTGAATATTTATTTGCAGGCAGAGGGAAAAGAACCAGTAGAGATGGAGGGACAGAAGATGGAAGAAATGATGAATGGAGAAAAGTCCTAGAGGAGAGAAGAGGGGGTAGATTCAAGGGCACAAGTGGAAGATTTAGCCTTGGTAAGGAGGAAGGCCTTTGAGTGAAGTTTTAAGGTGTGGAGGAGGGGAAATGAAGAGTTTCTGACAAATGGAGTAAATTTTTTTTACTAAAGTATAAGACAAGGTAAGTGGGAGAGGGAGACAGGGAAAGAGAGAAATCAGGGGCATATTAGGAAGCTTAAGAATAAAGAATAAGTCTTGGAAGAGCCAATTTAGGAAATATGCATATTTGTTTAATATTATGTACCATTTGAAAAGCAATTGGAATGTGATAGCTTTCTTGGAGGAGGAAGAAGAAATTTTTGTTCAGTTGTTTTGGTTATAGCTGGCTTTTTGTGACCCCAACTGGAATTGTTTTTTTGTTTTGTTTTGTTTTGTTTTGTTTTTTGCAAAGATACTGGAGTGGTTTGCCATTTCCTTCTCCAGCTCCTTTTTACAGATAAGGAAACTAAATTAAACAGGGTTAAGTTACTTGCCCAGGATTATACAGCTAGTAAGTTGTTTAAGGTCAAATTTGAACTCAGGTCTTACTGACTCCAGGCCAGGTGCTCTTACCCACTGCGCTGCCTCACTGCTCTTTTCCCTTGCTACCTGCACACCAAGCAGGACATGTTTTCATAATGATGGATAAATTATTTAATGGAAAATTTTTATTATTCTCTGGGTTATAGTGAAAAGATCCCAGTCTGGCAGCTCTGGAGATCAAAGTCCCAAGAACCATCAGCCGCTTGGTTTTTATTTGCTAGCTCTTTTTGTGGTGGCAAAAAATTGGAAATTGAGGGGATGCCCATCCACTGGGGAATGACTGAACAAATTGTGTAATGGAATACTATTGTGCTATAAGAAATGGTGAGCAGGCAGATTTCAGATAAACTTGGAAAGACTTATATGAACTGAAGTAAAGTGAAATGAGCAAAACCAGGAGAACATTGTTCACAGTAACAGCAACATTGTGTGATGATCAACTATGAGTGACTTAGCTCCTCTCAGCAATACAGTGATCCAAGACAATTCCAGAGGACTCATGATGGAAAATGCTGTCCATATCCAGAGGAAGAACTAATGGACTCTAAATTCAGGTCAAAGCATATAGTTTTTACTTTTTTTATTTTGTGTGTGTGTGTGTTTTTCCCTTTTGGTCTGTTTCTTCTTTCACAACATGACATATGGAAATGTTTTACACGATTGCCCATATATAACCTATATCAAAGTGCTTACTGTTATAGCAAGAGGAAGAAAAATTGGAACTGAAAATTTTGTAAAAATGAATGCTAAAAGTTGTATTTACATATAATTGGAAAAATACTATAAAAAAGATTTTCATTTGCTAGAGATAGTACTTTGTAGACTTTGGCTTATCAGCTGAGACTGGCAGTCAGGGTATTAACTGTTGGGGTTAGCCAATGACACACCCATTGTGAAGAACTCCAACCTTTTAGCTCAATTTATCTGAACTTACCTTCTTGAGGTTCCATGGAAATTTATTGTCTCTAAGTAGGAAGGCAGATGATTGAAATCAATATTAAAGGCCAAAATTCAATTGAATTCGATTGTACTTCAGAAGTACTGTAAAATTACCATAGAAGGTAGGGCCAATGAGGGACAAATAAGGACTCTGAGATCATTACGGCCTCAGGGATTGCTGTTGTTGGCCTAAGTGAACATCAAAGTTGTTACCTCTGCATGAGTGTACATAAGGAATACAATTCTACCACAGGCTTAGGAACATCTAGGCACTTTTTCATTCTAAATACTTTGCTATTGCAAATAAATAAATAAAACTTCGTAGTTTCACCCAGGCAAAGCCATTTACTGTTCAGAGGCTCTGGTAAAGTTTTAGTGAAGGAGACTTGCTTTTCCCCCAAATAATTTGTGCTAACCAAAGGCCTTCCTTTCCTTCCAGACCATCTGTTCCCCTTCACCATGAAGTCATGGTACTAAATTTGTGACACACAACCATTTCCATGGCAACCGGATGTGGTCTCCATCCCTGAATCCCAATTCCACTGCAACCAGGACCAAGCTACAGGAGGATCAGGGAATATATCCTGACATTTCTTTTATTTTCCATTCCTTTTCAAGTTCGGGGCTCTCTGTGAAGATGTCCCTTTATCCAGACTTGAAACCTTTGATTTGGAATCTTTATTATACAGTATGAGTATGTGGTTTGCATATGTTACAAGAGCTATATGTGAAACATCTGCCCTGAAAATGATTGAATAGGTTGGTACACACACAAGGGAAAAATTAGATGCATTCAAAAATCCCATGAATTGCAAACCTGCTTTTAAAAAAAAAGGAGCTATTAGCAATACAGATGTAAACTTGCAAAGTTACTTCTGGCCCTAGACACAGTAAATACAAGTGTGGAGCTCATTGGAAGATGCCTGAGTGCTTGACTCTAATGAACTTTTAGAAGTTGAGAAAGGAAGTTGAGCTAGTTTTTACTTAGGCAAGGGTTCATAATCTGTTTAGCTCCTCAGAGATGATGGCTATAATAGAGACTTCAGATTTGGGGAATATGCAGATTTACACATAGAAATGATCTGTCTTTTATACTTTATTTAACACACATTACTTATATAGAAAGGCACCTTGCAATAGCACTGTTTGCTATAGAACAGAATTTGGCATTGCATATATGGTTTAGACCCACCAGAAGGGGCTTGGTTATTGAAATATCAAAAAGATCTTATTAATAAAGCAATTCCTTAAGTAGCTAGGTGATGCAGTGGATAGAGCCCTGACCCTGGATTCAGGAAGACCTGAGTTCAAATCCAGCCTCAGACACATAATACTCACTAGCTGTGTGACTCTGGGCAAGTCACTTAACCCCAGTTGCCTCACTAAATAAATAAATAAATGATTGAATGAATGAATAAATAAATGAATAAATGAATGAATGAATGAATAAATAAATAAATAAATAAATGAAGCAATTCCCCTGATTAGGCTGCCTTACTGTCCAAACCTAAAGAGTAGCCTTAGAATAAGGCTATCCAATATGTACACATACTTCTGTAGACATTGTTTATATTCATGTGAGTCCCTGTGTATTTCTATTGGCATGTGTGTATATGTGTGAGTGTGTACGTATGTTTACGTGCCTTTGTGTGTACTAGACCTAATGATTTCATCAGCGCAGGTCACTTCACAGCTTGGAAGCTTCCTTCACCAATGTAGAACCATAGCAATTCTTCTGGCTAATAATTTCATAAAAATGCCTGGGGCACTAAAAGGTTAAATGCCAGAATAAAAATAAATTATAACAACTAGCATTTATATAGCATGTTATGGTTTGCAAAGCACTTTATGAATATTATCTTATCTGAGCTTCACAATAACCTTGGGAGGTAGGTGCTATTATTGTCCCCATTTTACAGATGAAAAAACTGAGGCAGACAGAGGTAAATTATTTGCTCAAGGACACATAGCCACAGGCAGAGGAGAGACTAGAACTCAGATCTTCCTGACTCGGGCCAACATTCCATACACAAAACTATGCTGCCTCTCACTTGGGCATACTGGAAGCATAGTTTCTCGTCGGGAAGCTAATGCTGCTTGAATACATGTAGATTGTTTAGGCCTGAGATGGATTACTCCAGAATTTCCCAAGTCTATCGCTAGATTTAGGGATGGCATCATGGCTATACTTTGGTCCAAGACGGCTGGAGCCAGGTCAGAGCAGCTTTGAAAACCAATTGTTAAATTTTCAACATGAGCATTTATACATGGGAAACTTACAAACATCACAAATCAGAATTTCATTTTAGTTTTGTTGATTGTCTAGACCAGAGAGTTAACAAACAGCTACCTGAAGGCCAAATTTGGATGCCACCTGGTCGAGACTTAAGAAATTTATAGAGAAAATGCTAATAATGCAAATTAAACTTTAAAGCGTGTCCTGCTTACTTTTCATCTCCCACAGAGAGCTGGTTGTTAAATACCTGGCAACACACCCTTGCTGGGGCCAAAGGACTTCGGGAACAGACTTGGACCCTACACCCAAGTTTTATCTCTAGAAGGTTCAATAATTGGGTTGGATCAGACTTGAAAGGCTGTGGAAAGGGGCACACAGACTGGGGGTAACTGAGGTGAAGCCTTCCAGTTCTAACTCAAGAATTTAAAGGCTCCAGAGAGAAGCAGGGGAGAGAACAACAGCATGAGGCCCAACACGGGGGACTCACTGACAGTGAACCCCAGTCGTCTGAGACCACAAAGAAGAAACTCCAAGGTTATTCTCTACTTTCAGTGTCCCAGGAACACAGTCTGAACTTGGAAATATTGCCTTGATGTGCACAGAGCAGGAGAATAGTGATGGCACTCTGCATAAGCTCATCAAAGCTTTTGTTTTCATTGGTTCCTAGGCTCTGAGCATCATAATAGAGGGATGTGTCCGGATGGACTTGGGTCAGTACAGGGAAAGTGTAGTGTGTGGGCAAGCACCACTAGGGAGCATGAGCCTCTTGTAACCCGCATGCTCAAGGTGATTGTCTTGGCTATAATTCTAGAACTGAATATCTGTACTGTTCAGTCAGGGTCTACCAAGGACAGAAGTGGGCAGCAGGTAGAACCTGTCTTTGGTGCCCCCCTGTTTTCCCAAACCTCTTCTTTTCTGTCTCTAACAGGAATTTGCATTATACTGTAAAAATTAGAGTTAGAGGAAAGAATTTCTTGAGTTTCAAAATTACTTAAGACTTTTAAAAGGCTATGATAAAAGATTATGGAATTTCTATCTCTGGAGATCCCCCAAAACACATGGTTTTCCATGTTTGGAGAAAAAGGACTAAATCAGTCAACAAGCATCTATTCAGCACTTATCTCTGAGGTCTAAATATATGATTGTATTAGTATGACCTTATTATAGTTTTCTGACTATGAATTATCTAATTATTTTCATGCATTAGAAACAACAAAGAAACATGGATAAATGGTCAGCCTGGGAGTCTGGGAGACCTGGATTCAAATTTCACCTCAGGCAAATCCCTAGATTTCTTCATGCCTCATGCTATTCCCTAAGGCTCTAATTTATACATAAATTATGGATTTGCCTCAGTGGTGGGAGTACCTTACACTTGGATAAAATCTGAGATATTAAAAGTGTGGAGTCATGAAGACCTCTATTCAAATCCTCCCTCAGACACTTACTAGCTAAGTGACTCTGGATAAATCACTGAACCTTGCCTAGTTTTAGCCTCAGTTTCCTCATCTATAAAATGAGGATGTTGAACTCAATAGCCTCTGAGATTCCTTCCTACACTAGGCAAGGAGGGGGTGAAGGCTTCTTTGTATTTTCTAGATCTTAGCACCCTAAGCACAGAAAATATAAGGAAAGGGAAAAAAAATTTTAAATGGTTCCTGCCCTCAAGGAGTTTACAGTCTAATAACAAAAATAAAAACAAAAAACAAAAAACAAAAAAACCAAAAAAGCCCTGGGCTATCCTATATATTTTCATAGTAAATCAACATTACTAGTAGTACTAAATAAAGGGATTGTTTTTATTACTGACAGTAGAAATCAAAGTAAAAGAATAGTAGTTATTTGCAAATTTGATAATCTATTCATTAAATTATATTTTGTTTGGTCATGTCCAACTCTTCATGACCCCATGAACCATAGCACACCGATAATGTCCATGGGGTTTTCTTGGCAGATTCAGGAGTAGTTTGCTATTTCCTTTCTCCAGTAAATTAAAGCCCAGGAAGTCAGATTTGAATTGAGGTCTTCCTGACTCCAGGCCCAGTGCTCTATCTACTGAACCACCTTGCCATCCTGTTTTTAAAGCCCACAGTACCTAGTATTCCTAGACAGTCTCCCATCCAACTACTAATTAGGCCCAACCACGTTAGCTTCAGAGATCAGAGGAGATCTGGCCATTCTGGGTGGTAAAGCTATAGACAATTATATTTACATAACTATTCATTGAACCTTCGCTACATGCACAATTCTATTGGTAAATTCTGATAGTAAGGTCTATTATCAGAAAAGCTTTTAAAAAGATAGAACCAAGAGATATCTCTATTATTTGTCCTTTTCCTCTCCTCTCATACAGCCACCACCCTAGTTGAGGCTTTCACCATTTTTTTTCTGGACAATTAAAATAGTCTCCTAATTGGTTTCCCTGTCTCCAGTCTCTCCTTTCTTAAATTAACCATCCATGAAGCTGCCAAATTGATCATTCTAGAGCATAAGTACAACTATATCACTTCCTTGTTCAGGAAGCTTCAATTGTTCCCAAATGCCTACAGGATAAAATACAAATTCCACTGCCTAGTAAGCACTTAATAAATGCATCTCTCTCTCTCTCTCTCCTTCCTCTTTCTCTTTCTTTCTCCCTTCATCGCTCTCGCCCTGTTTCCTCCCTCTTATATCATCTATCCATCTGCCTAGCATTTAAAGTTTTAACAACCTGATTTCAGTCTCTCTTTCTAGACCAGGGGTGAGGAAACTGTGGTCTTGAAGGCACATGTGGCCTTCCCTCTAGGTCCTTGGGTGTGTGGCCTTTTGACTGAGTCCAAGTTTCACAGAACAAATCCTTTTATTAAGGGGATTTGTTCTGTGAAGTTTGGATTCAGTCAAAAGGACGCACTTGAGGACCTAGAAGCCCACATGTGACCTCTTGGCCTCAGGTTCCCACTCCTGTTCTAGACTACTATTAAGTTACTTTTCCTCATGTATTCTACACTCCAGCCATTGCTCCATTCGCCTCCATTCCTATTAAAAAAAAACACACAACAAAAAAATCAACCCTCACTTGATCTGTCTATCCCCACTGGCTGTTGTCCTATATCTTTCCTCTCTTTTATGACTCAACTCTTTAGGAAAGCCATGGAGGATTAGTGCCTTGGCTTCCTCTCCTGTCAGTCTCTTCTAAATTCTCTGCAGTCTGGTTTCTGACTTAATGTTCAATTGAAACCGCTCTCTCTTACATTCCAGATCTGATAGGTTTTTCTCTACCCTCTCTGCAAATATTGACACTATTGACCATACTCTTCACCTGGATAATCTCTCCTAAGTTTTTGTGACACTGCTCTCCAAATTCTTTTCCTACCTGTTTGGGTGCTCCTTCTCAGCTTCCTTTGCTGGAATTTTCATCCAGACCATGCTTGCTAATTGTGGCTGTGCCCCAACCTCTGTCCTTGGCCTTCTTTTCTTTACCCTCTGTAGTATCTCTTCAAGTGGTGATTTCATCAGCATCCACTGGTGCTGCTTGGATTGCTGTTGGATTCTGTTATCACCTCTGTGTAGATGATTCCCCCATATGTTTAATCAGCCCTAAACTCTCTTCTGACCTCCCCTCTAGCTCAACATGTCCAGAACTGAACTCATTATCTTGCCCCAACTCACTCCTTTCCTAACTCCCTCCCATATTACTGTCTAGGGCACCACTATCCTCCGAAATCATCCAGGCTCAGAACTTAGGTGTCATTCTCAACTCCACTTTCTCACTCTCAACAACTCCCCACCTCGAGTGAGAGTCCTGCCAATTTAATCTTTGCAAAATCTCTCCTAGATGCCCCCTCCTCTCCTCTGACTCTTGAATACCACACCCTAGTACAGACTTTCATCACCTTGAAGCTGCTAGGTGGCTCAGTGCATAAAGGAATGGGGTCTAGAATCAGGAAGACTTGAGTTCAAATCCAGGCTCAGATACTTACTAGCTGTGTGACCCTGGGCAAGTCACTTAACCTCTGACTGCCTCAGTTTCCTCCAGTATAAAAGAAATAATAAAATTTACCTTGCAGGGTTATTGTAAAGATTAAATGAGATAATATTTGCAAAGTGGCTGGCACATAGTATATGTGCCATACTACAAAGTAGGTATTGAGGTTTAGGGGTATCAGGACCCCAAAATCACAACACACAGGTCCTGCCCAAAAGAATTCGATGCAAGCCTTCTTTCAGCCAAAGACAAGGTTTATTAAAACATCCGTCATATTGGCCAGACTCTTAAGGAGTCTGAACATTAATAAGCTATTCGCTAGATTGTAAGAATCTGAGCACCTTAATGGAGACAAGATGGACCTTATATACGGAAAGGCTGTGGGAGGGATCTAGGAGTGGCCAAATAGTCTTTGGGGACTGTGAGGTAATAGTATGCCAAAGGCCTGGACCATGTAGCCAAGGGAGAATGGAGCCTAGCTAGGATTAAGGGTGGGAAGTGGCAGGGGGCCATAGGGAGGTAAGACAACGGAGGGCTAGGCTAGGTTAAGGGTAACAGAATTAGGAGATTGGGTGTAGGTGATAACAAAAGGCCAGTTGATGGGATTATAACCTCAGGTGAACACCAGAGATCTGGCCATGTGGGAAAGTCCAGGGTTTTTCCTTTCTGGGGTCCAGATCCCAATCCCATCAGTAGGTACTTCAGTGCTTATTTCCTTCCTTCCCCATGCCAGAATTTTGCAATAGTTTTCGGGCTTGTCTCCCTGCCTCAAATCTCTCTCCACATTATTCTTCCTCTCAGCTTCCAAAGTGGTTTTCCTAAAGTGCAACACTAACCATGTAAACCCCCAATTCAGTAAGCTCTAGTGGCTTCCTATTACCTCTAAGATCAAATATAAAATCTTCCATTTGGCTCTTAAAGCCCTTCCTACCTTTATGGTCTTCTTATACCTCATCTCCTCCTCATCCCCTAGGATCCAGTGGTACTGTCCTCCTTGCCGTTCCTGATAAGGCTCACACTAGATAGATGTCCCTCATCCCTGGAATACTCTCCTTCCTTGCCTCTACCTCCTAGACTCTCTGGCTTCTTTCAAGTCTTTGGCAAGAAGCCTTTCCCAATCCTCCTTAATGTTAGTTCCTTCCAATTCACCCTGTAAGTGTCTTGTACGGACATAGTTGTTTTTTACGTAGTCTCCCTCATTTAGAATGTCAGCTCCTTGAGGGCAGGGACTTTTTTTCCTTTCTTTGTATCTCTAGTGTACTCATCAAAGTGTCTTGCCCATACCGATGCTTGTTGACTTGACTTGTTGTTCCCCCAACATTCCATGGCCTGCCTTTTCACAGTGATTTCCATGCCCAAAATGCAATCTCTCATCACTCCCTAGGCTCCTCAAGGTTCTGCAGGAGGCCCTTCCAGATCCTCTGCATCCTCTCTCTCAGAAAATATTCTGTTTCCTTAGTATCTGTTTTATATTGACTTATCTGTGTACCTGTCATTCCAGTTCCACCCTCCCATCCTCCCCTCCAAGTAGAATGTAAGTTCCTTAAGGGCAAGAAACATTTTTTTGGTTTTGCCTCAGGTCCCAACACAGTTATTTAAGCAAAGTTTGATGAATGCTAGTGAGGAGAGGAAAGTTTCAAAAAAAAAGGGGTGATTACTAGTGTCAAATACGACAAATATATTCAGGAGGACTGACAAAAAGTCATGGAATTTGTTTATAAGAGAGTCCTAGATTTTATGAGAGATTATAATACATGTAGCTATCTGTCATATGCTGACGAAATAAAAAAGATACTATTAATCTAGGGGTGGGGAACTACTTCCTTCCTTCCTTCCTTCCTTTATTGCTTTATGTACTTCTTTCCCTCTTTTCCTTCTTGCTTTGATCCTCCCTTTTATCTATCCTCTGTCTTTTTTCTCTCTCCTTTTTTTATCTTTTTTTTTTACCCTCCTCTTATTTCCTCACTCTCCTTATCTATTTTCTTTCCCACCCTTCTGTCATCATTAAAAAAAAAAAAAAAAAAAAGCAAGATTCATGGTTCCTGTCTGGTTACATTCCAAAGGTATGAGGATACCCTAGAGATGAATACAAAACTGGAGAAGGCTGGTTGAATGTCCTAGTGTCTAGAAAAAGAGAATAGGAAAAGAAAGGGAAATTAGAATGGTCAGAGAGGCAAAAGGCTAAATAACTCTAATAATTCTAATTCCTTTAACCTTTCTTTATTCCTAGGCCTGATTTTTCATCCCTTTGCAGTAGTCTCTCCTGGATCCTTTCCCAAGCCTTCCACCTTCTTCAAGCTGTGTTCTTCAGAATTGGACAGAGTCTTCTGAGATTTCCTTAGTAATACTGACATCCTGGGAGGATTATCTTGTAGTTTAGATGTGCCACATTCTTGTTTGCACATAATGTACTAAGATCAAGTTTAATCAAGATGTTCATAGTAACCCTTGGGTTAACCAGCTTGAAGGAGGATCCTTTCCCCAGTTTTCATAAAAGCACAATTTATAAGCTGTCAGAAATGTGCAGAGGAATACAAATTGGACTTCTTTATTTAACTTGCCTCTTTGCAACCATTTCACCTTGCAATCTTACTTCCAGGCTGGATGGTACATAGCTGATCATATGTCCATTCTTTTTTCTGGAATCCTTTTAGCTGTGATTTCCTGGCTGGAAAAGAACTGTGTCTATTTCCCCACTTTGAGAAGTAACAAGTGAGAAAACTGGGAAGCTAACATCTTTGTCAAGTAAGCCCTGTAAAATTCCATTCCGAAAGAGAGCTGGCTGGGACTTAACCTCGAGGCAGCATCATGTTGGGTTAGTGCACACAGCCTTTACCCTAGTTCTGGCTCCTCATCACCTCTCATCTTAATTATCACAAAAGCCTATTAATTGGTCCCCATGCCTCCAGTATTACTAAAATATAGACTTTGTTGGAGAGTGTGGGGAAGGGGGGAAGGTTTGAAGGAGAAAAGATATTTAGAAAAGCTGATGTGGGGAATGAGATAATTAAAAAGGGAGGAATAAAAGCATTGTTTTGTATGATGACAGCCCAGTTGACATCAGATAACACAAATTTA
Organism: Vombatus ursinus; assembly: GCF_900497805.2. Classification (NCBI taxonomy): domain Eukaryota; kingdom Metazoa; phylum Chordata; class Mammalia; order Diprotodontia; family Vombatidae; genus Vombatus; species Vombatus ursinus. The sequence continues at coordinate 23,444,374 of NW_020954567.1, forward strand.
TAAAGTACTCAATCTGAATAGCTGCATGACCATGATTCATAAGGACCTCAGTAATTTAGAGTTGAAGTTTAGTAAGTCAAGAAAAGAGGACAGTGTAATATTGAACTGATTAAATATAAGATCAAGATTGGGAAGGGAGGAAATCAAAGCCTTAAGAAGGGTGATGGTCAGAGACTGGTTGGAGAGAATGACTGTGAGCCAAGTACTGAACTTCTTGAAGAAAGAGGGAGAATGATCTAAGGGTTGATAGATACCTGTCAGCAGTATCTGGGTTGGGTGATATACTTGGGTAGAGTGAACTTCAAAGGTGAAGTTCTTGAGTGAGGGTGCAAAGGGGATGTGGGTCTAGAAATGGCAATGGGGAGCAAGGAATATGCAATTCCTCCAGGACCAAAGTATCATGCATTATACAAGGTGCAACCAGATGGCCAGTAACACAATATCTTCTGGGAGAAATTTGTTCTTCATGAGTGTCAGAATATAGAAGTAGCATAATGAGGAGAGGTCTAAAATGAAAGGAAGTTTGTTAAAAAACAGAACAAGGATAGGTGAACAGAACTGGAGTGGGACATGGGAAGGGTAGGGTGGAGGTAGATGAAGATGAAAGAACAGGAAAAGGGGGTTGTTATTCATTTAGTTGGCTGGAAATTTTGGATTGGAAAGAATAAGAGGTGGGAGGTTCCTTTTGGCTTGCTCTCCCACCCTCAAGAGTACTGTAATAGCAGGGGATGCATCAATTCTCTTTTAATTGTTAGGGTTGCAAGGATTGCCATTGCAAACCAGGCAAGCCACTTAACCTTTCAATACCCTTAGGCAACTGTCTAAGACTTAAGTTGTAGAACGGGTACAGTTCTGCATTGGTAAGTTTCCTCCCCTGTAGTTCCCTATACCAATAAAATCACTGTTCTGGAGGGAGGGAGAAGAGGGATGAAAGGAAGAGGAAAGTGAAAGGGTGAGGGAGAGACAGAGAGAGAAAGAGGCAGAGACAGAGAGAACAGGCATTGCAAATGGATAATGACATGCCCAGAAATGAGTTTAGTAATAAGATAATACATTGGGTCCTGTTTGGGAAATGGCAGGGTACTTTCATTGATTCCATACTGCTTGTTGCTGAAAAAATTAATATTCTCTCACTGATGTTATGTGGTTGCAGATCATGAGACACTATGATCTTAGAAGAATCAAAATCACATGTAATCAAAAGGTCAGTAGAAAGATGCATGGTGGATACATATAGGCTGCAGTAAAGCATCAAGAATGAATTGCACTTGAAAAGTGGTCTGAAAGACATCATCAAAGACGTATGACTGGGAAAGACAGTGGACCAGTCATGTAGTGAGATCCCAAAGAGATGTGATTGAAAAAAGATTGATCTTTAGACTCTGGAGACCTGGGTTCAGATCCTGCCTCAGGCACTTATTAGCTAGGCACTGAAAATTTCAATTTCCTCATCTGCAAAATTTCTAACACTTCATGTGAGGAAAGGACTTTGTAAGCCTCAAAGCTTTATAGAAATGTGGGTTGTTATTATTATTTTCATTGAGACACAGGAGGTTAACAACCCTGGTGTTATTCTGGTACCTTTAATGAAGCAAAAACAAAGAGAGAAACCTCTAGACTTGGCAATTATGGCAGATGCTTTAGCATCACATGAATTAGGAAATAAAGCAGTCACAAGTGAAAATCAGGAAGTACTCCTAGGGGCAGAAGATTAAAGTACTAGAGCACCTTAAAAGAGAGATTTAGCAACTGTGGTTTTAAAATAGTGATACATATCAGATTACCTTGGCATTAAAGGGATTAGATTATGGGTTTCTTTCCAAAGTCTTTCTAAAGGGGGGGGGGGGGTGATAGGAGCAAGAACAGCTGTTTTTGCTTCAAATTAGCCTTCTAATATTCTTCAGCTGTAAGACAGATCTTGATTCTAAACTCACTCAAACATAGGGCAGCTAATGAAACAAGATATCCTCACTTCAGATGCAAGCTGTTTTCTCTCCTGGCAGTACACACTTGGTCAGATAGCACGATTGGTCGGACTGTTTTGAGGAGGCACTATGAAATAATTTGTACATAGTAGACAATGCCTTTGACCTGTAATTGCTGAATAGCATTAGACACTTGAAAAGGAAGGAGCAGGGATTCCTTGTTTATTCTTAAGTATTTAATAAATGTCAATACATATTCAAAAAATCAATAAAGAAATGAACTTTACTGAATCATCAACCGATTCACCTGGGGAATGAGAAATTTGCTATTGTGGTCAACAAATTGAAATGTCATTATTACATTTATTGATCATTTGTTTTCAATAAAATATCACCACAGGGTATGCTTGAAAGACTGGTAGGGCTCAATCAATTACAATCATCTACCTAGAAAAGACTCAACTATCAATGTGCAGGGATAAAAGTGTGAAATATTTTTTTAATTAATTAATTTATTTTTAGTTTTCAACAATCACTTCCAAAGGCTTTTGAGTTTTAAATTTTCCCCCCTCCCTTTCTGCCTCCCTCCCCAAGACAGCGTGAAATCTGATATGAGCTCTACATATACATTCTTATTAAACATATTTTCACATTAGTCATGTTAAAATGAAGAACTAGAACCCATCAGAGGAACCACAAGAAAGAAGAAACAAAACAAAACAGAAGAAAAGAGCAAATAGTATGCTTTGATCTGCATTCAAACTCTATAGTTCTTTCTCTGGATATGGATAGCATTTTCCATCATAGACTTTTGGAGATGTCTTAGATCCTTGCATTGCTGAGAAGAGCTGTCTATCAAAGTTAGTTATCGCACAACGTGACTGTTACTGTGTACAACATTCTCCTGGTTCTGCTTACTTCACTCAGCATCAGTCCATACAAGGTTTTCTGAAGTCCATTTTGCTCATCATTTCTTATAGCACAATAATATTACATTACATTCATATACCACAACTTGTTCAGCCATTCCCCAATTGATAGGCATCCCCTCAATTTCCAATTCTTTGCCACCACACAAAGAGCTGCTATAAATATTTTTGTACATTTGGGTCCCTTTCCCAAAAAGTGTGAAATGTTAAACAAGTTATTTGTGGCTTCTCTTAGAATATGTATTTGGGGAGAAATCTTTGAAAGTGTTTGTTATATATGAGAAAGCATATCAGGAATAGGAAGGAATAGGAAAGAGAAAGTAAATATTAGCTCTGTTAGCTATTCAAAGAATAATTGGATAACAAATATAAATAGGAAAGTAAGACAAGGTGAGGGCCAGGAGACACAAAATACAATGATCTTTGTACTTTCTACTGGAAAGGTGGTGTGGAAATTTTAGGTATTATCATCATTATCGAATAATTACTTGAATATTACTTTGTGTTGAGCCTATTCAAACTGACTGAAAGCTTCTTGAAGAAAATATGATTCTAAATTCTACAGTAAGTATAGGACATAGATTAAGGAATAACTAGTCTAAGTGTGTAGAGTATGTGGCTATGCTTCCCAATATACAATTCATGAGCCCCATCCACAGAGCTTGGGAGGGAGGTCAAAAAGTTGGTAAGGTCTGGGTGACAGATTATAGGGAATATTACCTAGGACTAAAGCTAGCATAGGATAGGGGCTTCTCAAGTAGAAAGACAGAGAAAAGAGACAGCAGCTTGCATCCTTATCTGTGACAGCTATCCTATAAGATTTAAATAACAAAGTTTCATCTTTTGTACATAGGCAGGCTCTCACAAGAGGTTCATGTATATGTCAGCTAAAAGTGGAAGATGTGGCAAAAACATAGCAGGCCCCCGATCTGAGGTGGAGTGATTCAGTAACATTGGGAGCCAACTGGAACATCCTATCCATGGGATCCTATGAGCTGGCTAACACTTCTCAGGAGGCTCGAATATGAGCACCAGAACTTTGTTTCTTTGAAATTCCTGGACTTAGGGCTCACCTGCAGACAAAGAAGGGTTTGAGAGCAGTCAGGACTTGAGGACTGTGAGGCAGAAGAAATGTTCAAGTTGGGTGTTTAAGGGATAGTATTTATACCGAAGTGACTGGCCCAAACCCAAGGTGCACTGGCAGGTTGGGCGCCCAGTGCAATAATAAAAATAGTTACAGTTAGCATTTATATAGCTTGTTAAGATTTGTAAATCACTTTATGTATATTAACTCAACATACATACATAATATACACATGTATATTAACTCACAACAGCCCAGTGAGGTGGGGGCTATTATTCTAACCATTTTAAAGATGTGGAAACTCACCTGCACAAGACAAGTGCTCACACAGAGGTCAAACATGGAGGTCAGAAGAAGAGGTACAAGGCCACTCTCAATGTCTTTCTGAAGAACTTTTGTGTTGATTATGAGACAAGGGAGATCTAGCATGGCATGCTCACATCAAAAAAAAAAAAGAGTAGATCAACAAACTGGGTATTCAACTATAAAAATTGGAAAACCAACAAATTTTTAAAAACTCCAATTAGACACCAAAATAGAAATCCTGAAGAGATTTTAAGAATCAGAAGAAAAACTATAGAATTAACAAACAAAACTAGGAACTGTTTTTTTGGGGGGGGGGAACTAATAAAATAGAGAAAACATTAGCTAACTTAATTTTTATAAAAAAGAAAACCAAATTACAAGTAAAAAAAATGAGAAAAGGTGAACTAACAACCAATGAATCATAAAAAAAAAGTTATTAGGAACCATTTCACTCAAATATATGACCATAAATGTGATCATCTAAATGAAATGAATAATTACAAAAATACAAAATGTTTAGACTAACAGAACAAGAAATAGAAGATTTAATCCAATCTTAGAAAGAAAATTGAACAAGCCATAAATGAACCCCCAAAGGGAAAAACAACAACAACAACAAACAACAACAACAACCCAGGACCAGATGGGTTTACAAGCAAATTATATCATGAGAACAATTAATTCCAACATCACATAAACTGGGAAAAAATGGGGGGAAAGAGTCCTACCAAATGTCTTCTATGATACAAAAGTGAATTTTTTATTTAAACCAGGGAAAATAAAAAAAGAAAATGAAAACTATGGACTAATATCTTTAATGAATACTAATGCTCTCCCTGGACATCTCATTTCCCATGGGCTGCACTCATTTTGACTTCTCCACCCGCGCTCATTTAGGATTTCTTTGGCTTCTTCACCATGCTGTCTCCAATCACCTCCCCTTCTTCCCTACATTTCTCCTTACCCTTCTCCCCTGGCTGGGTACCTTCTCCCCTCCCGTCCTTTTCACCCTTCTTTTGTCTGTGTTGTCCTCCATTAGATTGTAAGCTCCTCAAAGGCAGGGACTATCTTTCTTCTTTTATATTAGTATTCCCAGAACTTAGCATAGTGCCTGGCACATAGTAGGCATTTAACAAATGTTTACTATTGGTATAATGAATACTGATGCAAAAATTTAAAATAAAATATTAGCAAGGAGACTATAGCAACATATCACATAAAACAGACTGGATTTATACCAGGAATGTAGTACTGCTTCAGTATTAGGAAAACTATAAAAATAATAGATCATATTAATAACAAGAACAAAAGAAATCAATAGATGTAGAAAAAGTTTTTAACAAGATATAATATCTATTCTTGTTATTTAAAAAAAAACCCACCAGAAACACAGAAATAAATATATCATTTCTTAACATAAAAAGTAGTATCTAAGAACAAGAGCCAGCATAATCTATAATGGGTATAAACTAAAAGCATTTTTAAAATATATGGAAAATATCATAGATATATTTTTGGTTTACCTCTTTTTAGTTGGGTAGACTAATGAGATAATTAAGAAAATACAGCTATAGGGGACAAATTATGTCACTATGGAGACTGTAGAGTTCCTATTCAGACTTCTCTGATCCCCAAAAGAAGTCTATAATGACTGATTTCTTCTCATCCATGGTGTGCAGTGCAGTGCCTGGCACATAGTAGGCACTTAATAAATGCTTATTCTTTCCTTCTCCTCCCTTTTGCCTTTGGGTTTTGGACAGTGAAAGTGGCAGTAACCACGATTGAGAGGAATATTGATGGATAAGTATGGCACTAAGTAAAATGACAAAATGAGCAGTTTTTCTTCTGCTCTCTAGCTCACTTTCTCCCAATGGGTCAGGGGTCCAGAGAAAAATAAAAATAATTCACACTAAGGTATGAGCATCTGATAAGAGCTTAATGTGTTAATCTTCCCAAGGGTATTAGGTTTCAGTAGTGGATGCTAGAAGAGGACAGTGAGGAATGTATCTTTAATAGTGGAATTTTTCAAGTGTGCCACCTGGTTGGGGGAGATTTTTTTTTTTTTTTGGTGAGGATGCTCTCCCTGGCACCCCTCTAATCATACAAAGCAAGAGACTGGCCACTTCAAAAGGCCAGCTGTGGGAGAGAGAAGCGGGTTGGTGGGAATGGAATTGTAGATGGAGACAGGTTAAGGACTGAATGCCAGGTCTAGGGATAGGTAAGGTGGTTAGCTGCCTAGAATGTCACATGGAAGGGGAAGCAATAAGGAGTAGGTTTTCATGCCTAAAAGTTTCTCTCCATGACCTACCCTACTTGTTTTTATACTAAGTTACTTGAGATATAGTAAAGCATCCGGTAAATAACAAACAGTAATTTAAAAAGTAGTTATTTTTACCCCAAGTGCACAGAACATTAAATTTAAGGAATAACAGCAGGATAGTAACTTTTTCCAGAATGTTTCTATCTGAATGCCATTGAAAAAAGATGAGAATAAGACAAAGAAGAATAGTTCCCATTTATTTATTGTTTACAAAGTACTTTGTCTACATTACCTAGTTACCTAGTCCACATACTGTGGACACATTAAAAAAAATTTCTTTAATTCAACTTTATTTTCAGGGCCTCCATGAAAAAACAAGAAAAACGAAACCCATTACAAACATGTATAAACAAGCAAAACAAATTCCTACATAGGCCATGTCCAGAAAAACATGTCTCAATTTGTATTCTTAAGTATATCACATTTTTAACTGGAGGTGGGTAGCTTGTTTCATCTTCTGTCCTCTGAACTATGGCTCATTGTATGGATTGGAGTTCCTAAGTCTTTCAAAGCTACTTGTCTTTACAATATTGTTATCGTATAAACTGTTCTCCTGGTTCTGCTAACTTTACTTTGTATCAGTTCATATAAGTCTTCCCAGATTTTTCTGAAACCATCCCCTTCATCATTTCTTACAGGATAGTATTTTATCACATTTATATACCATAATTAATTTGTTCAACCATTCCCCAATTGATGAGCATCTCCTAAGTTTCTAATTCTTTGCTATCACAAACAAAGCAGCTATACTTTTGTACATATATGGTCTTTTTTTCTCTTTTTCTTTTATCTCATTTGAGCATAGATCTACTAGTGGTATTGCTGTCCCAAAAGACATGTGCAGTCTAATAGCTTTGGGGCATAATTCCAAATTGCTTTCCAGAATGGCCAGACTATTTCAGCCACAGCTCCAACATCAGCACATCAAGGTATTTGTTTTCTCACAGCTCCTCTAGCATGTCAACTGCCAACCTGTTGGGTATAAGCTGGAATCTCAAAGTTCTTGTAATTTGCATTTCTCTACTAGTGATTTAGAACATCTTTTTATATGTCTATTAATAGTTTGGATTTCTTCCTCTGAAAACTGCCTATTCATATCATTTGACTATTTATCAGTTGGGAAATGGCTTTTATTTTTATAAATTTGAATCAGTTCCCAAATATCTTAGAAATGAGACCTTTATCAGAGAGATTTACTGCAAAGAATTTTCCCCCAATTCTCTGCTTCTCTAATTTTAGTTGAATTGGGACTGCTTGTACACAAACTTTTAAATTTTATGTACTCAAAATTGCCCATTTTGCTTCCTACAAACCTATCTCTTGTTTCGTCATGAATTCTTCAGGGAGCCAAACGTCAAACCTTGCCTGAGGTACATACACACATGCCTTGTCAGGGCTCTGCTGAACAGGAAAGAGCCAGTGCTCTGACAAGCTTCCATTTTTCTTGGACTGATAAATGTTGGGCAGCACCAAGTTGGAACAGAACACAGAAAAACAAATACATTATATGGCCTAAGGCAAGTTATTTCATCCATCACCTCTAAGCTCTATTTCCTTCTTCTCTTTCTTCCTTCCTTCCCCCCTCTCTCTTTTCCCCACTTCTACAAAATAGGCATAATTTCATCACTTGTGTTTCTGACCAAGACAGGCAGGCACTGTAGAAGGTAATTCAGAAGAAAAGGGGAAGTAATCATAATTCATCAGCAGTGGTACTAATGAAAGTTGATTCAACTAGAAGCAGGGCTGAGAGTGGCACATTAAATAGGATCTCTTAGAGACATGATGGCAAGATTTTAACCATTAATATTATCCTAAATGCTAAGCACATTCCCAGGGGTCATATAACAGTTCACCTTCCTTCCAAGAATCAGAAAGTAGGGGAAAGAAAAAATACTTTTAGTTTGATTGTATTTTAGGCCTAAGTAAGTTACTTTTCCTGGGTAATTCAGTATAACAATTTGTTATAAATGCAGAGAGACTAGTAATTGACAGGGTTTGAAAATATATTGACAGGCTAGAGTATTCATTAGGCTGAATCTGTAAGGAAGATATTCAGTAAGGATTAATGTAAAATCTTACAGTTGGGCTTCAAAAAAATCAGCTTAAAAAATACACCTTAAATATACCTTCAACCTCCCCTTCCCAGCCTCTCACTAAAACCCTCCTTATGAGATTACCTTTAATTTACACTGTAGATAGCTAGCTAGCTAAATCATATATGTACATAGTTATTTTCATGTGAGGGTAGAGAACATGTTTTTACTTTCTTTGTCGGCTTAGTACTTAGAACAGCACCTGGCACATAGAAAGCCTTTACTAAATGGTTTTTTTTTTTTTGTTCTGTTTTATTTTGCTTTTTGGTGAGGCAATTGGGGTTAAGTGACTTGCCCAGTGTCACACTGCTAGTAAGTGTCAAGTGTCTGATGCCAAATTTGAACTCAGGTCCTCCTGACTTCAAGGCCAGAGCTCTATCCACTGCATCACATAGCTGCCCCCTAAATGTTTTTTGATTAACAGGATGGGACTCTTCTGTCTGACAAAGATCTGGGAGTTTTGATGGACTGAAAATTCAATATAATTCAGCAATGTGATTGGGGTAGCCAAAGAAGATGCTAATAGGATCTGGGAAAAGGGTGTGATAGTATCCAACACTTTGCCCTGGTCACATTATATCTGGAGTACTTGGCTCAGTTATGGTCCCACAGATTGTTGGACACTGATAAACTGGAGAGTTTATCCAAGAACATGAAAGACATTGGGTTTATGTCATATGAGAACTGAGGATGTTGAGCCTGGAGAAAAGAAGACTAGTAGAAACATTATAGACGTCTTCAAGTGTTCAGAGAAGTGCCATGAGGAAAAAGGATTGGCTAATTCTTCTATCTGGCTCTTGCAAGCAACAAAAGTTCCATGAAGTTATTGGTGAACCAGGAAAAAAAAAACTTTTTATTAATGGCCTAGCAAGGCTGGGTGTCCCACGTGTGGACACACCCTTGAGGCACAAAAGTACAGCCTTTTATACCCTATCCCAAAACTCAAGTCCCTCCTCTGATTCCCCATTGGCTAGACACTACAGAGGTCACAGCCTAACCAAAAAGCACCCAATTTCCCCACTTGGGTCACCACCCCAAATTATATCTCCCACTCCCTATATTGTGTTAGACAACCTACAGCTGTCAATACCCCAGCAGCTACCTGAGGGGTTTTGGGGACTTATCCACACACTAATGAGCAATATGCCGAAGCAACATTCCCAACCACATTTTCTATAGCTCTCAAGGGCAAATGTACAAATGTAACCAATTGGCTACATGAGGAGGGTTGCAGCTCATTGGAGGTCTTCTAGCAAAGGCTGAGTAGTCCTAAGTCAGGTAGATTATGGTGGGGATTCCTTTCTTTTATTGGTTGGGCTAGATGTTGACTGATATCTTTACCAACTCTAAAATTAATATGGTTTTGTAATTTTTCTATCTAGGTCTCTGGTTTAGGGATCTAAATCCCCTTGGCTGAGTTTGTAGATAAAGTGTGGACACCAGAGCCTAACAAAGTTTGTCCCTAATGGCCTTCTACCTGCTCAATCAATACCCTTTACTTCCTTCTAGGAGCTTGGCTGTGTCTTAATATTGCTAAGCAATTAGCTGTTAACAAAGTTAACTGATTAGGACCCAAGGTGTGACTTTAAATAATATCAAAATATTAATAGGGGATTGTAGTAAGACTGGTAAAGCTTGCCTTGACATCCTTTTATGGAGAGGGAAACTCTGTAGAGATTGTATGTCTGGATTTCAGCAAAGCATTTGAGGAAATCTCATAAAATATGCTTCTAGATAAAGTTGAATAAATCCTTTTATTAAGGGGATTCATTCTGTGAAGTTTGGATTTAGTCAAAGGGCTGCATTTGAGGAGCTGAGGAAAACACTGCGGCCTCAAGGCCACAGGTTCCCCACTACTGACTAGCTCATAGTCCAGTAAGGTAGATATGGACCTAAAATGCTTTCCCTCTCCCCAAATTAGAATTGCCTACTCTGGGGGTGGGGGATGGAAATGGGTCTGTTTGGGCTAGAGTACTGTTTCTTAGGAATCGGTGAATAAACATTTAGTAGAGCGTCTCAGAAAACCTGTTGACTCCAACCTAGCTCAGTAATCTTGAGAGCCAGTTCCTCCCAGTTCAAAGCTATCCTAATTGTCATTGGGTTGCTATTTGAAACAGAATGAAGTATTCATTCACCCAGTTGAATCATTTAATCTCTTCTGGGTTTCAAACACAGGACAGGAAAGTTAATACCGATTCCCCTCGGGTACGTAAGTTCTCCAGATGGTCCTCTTTGTGAATGTCATTGTGCTGACTGCATCAAGTCCCCAAACATTGCAGAGTCTCCTGGAATAGGTCTGTAATCACCCAAAGTTTATTTGGTCTAACCATCTGCACAGGAAAGATCAAGTAAATGAAGAATGTCTATTGTCCAGATTTCAACATGAATCTGGATGGACAATCAATAGACATCAGTATGTATATTTGGGACAGACAGTACAGATGGACAATGAGTCAGACACAAAGTTGAGCAGGAGGATGGGGGCAGGCTGCATTGCCTTCAGGAAACTGCAAAGCTCCTTTACTGACCCCAAGCTCCCCATGAAAGCAAAGGCCCATGTTTTGAATACCAATAGTCTACTGAAATTGATATACAACAGCAAAGCATGGAATACAACTATTTCTGAAGAATAAAAATGACTACTCCAGAGGTCGATGGAAAAAAGCACATAGTACAAGCTTCAGAATATAACCAAATAGGAATTTCAAAGAAGGAGTAAAAGACCTTATCAAGGAATTGTGTTGTAAGAAGAAAAGGTGGTTGGGTCACATGGTGAAAATCAAGTAAATGTAAACAGGCAGAGTGTTCCACTGGTACCTTTGAAATGTTGAAAGAAATTGATGAAGGCCTCCTACTATGGAACCCCTAGTGAACTTATGGGAGTATTTGGACAAGAGTCACACAAGATGAACAAGCATTAGATGAGGCTGATATCTGCATAGAAATGATAGATCACAGATATCTTTGAGAATCTGAGAATCTTCAGCTTGCTTTATCCTTTTCCTCAGGGGTTCTTTGATGACTTGAAATTTCATTTTCTTTTTTTTTTTTCAGTGGGTCACTGAATACTTTTATTCTACACATAGAAGCCACTAAGGATCTGGCCTGTGGGTTTGTTGGGGCTGCATCACAAGTACATGGCTCCACACATCAGCACCGGGGTTGGGGGTGAGAACAGGTCATTCTATCTCATTCACAAGATAATATGGGTCTTCAGATAGAGCACCAAATGATTGGGTAGTTCCTGGTAAGACAGTTCTAACGAAGCAGTGAGAACATCACAGAAAAGTGGAGGGGAGAGAGAAGTTAAGCAGCCGAGGCCCCTGCCCCCAAAACAATACTGGTCTAGTACTTGGTGCTGCCCATTCTTAGGACAGGAGCAGGCGTCTACAGGGATGACTGGCGCCTGTGAGCTCTGAGGCTTCCTGGCCACAGAGCTTACTTGGCCCGAGGGTTTCTGAAGCTCCTTCCAGTAAATTTAGCCTTGCTGCCCAGCTCTTCCTCACTTCTGAGAAGCTGGTTATACTTGGTGAGACGCTAAGGTCGCCAGGGGGCACCAGTCTTGATCTGCCCAGTGAAGAGACCTACCACCAGGTCTGCAATAAAAGGTATCTTCAGTCTCCCTAGAATGATGGGAAACCATTACTCCCCACCCATTGGACTCAGTCAGCTTGCATGCCTGGAGAGATTCAGTCGCAGAGCCAATCTGGTTCACTTTGAATAGGAGACAGTTGTAGGCTTTCTCACTCACAGCCTTTTCAATGCACTTGGGATTGGTCACTGTGAGATCATCCCTTGGATGCCTGCGGTAGCAGTGAAATTCTTCCAAGCTTCCCAATCATCCTGGTCAAAGGGATCTTCAATAGACACCACTGGATAGTCCTTGATGAAGCTCTTGTAGATGTCCCCAAGCTCAGAAGGGAGACGTATCTGTTGGAATCATCAGGAGACTTGAAGTCCAAGTCATATTTCCCAGATCGGAAGAATTCTGAGGCAGCGATATCCATGCCAATTGTAACTTTATCAGTACAGCCAGCCTTACCAATAGCATTCTTTAGCAGCTCCAGAGCTTCCTTATTCTCCAGGATGTCAGGAACAAAGCCACCTTCATTCCCTATGTTGGTGGTATCCTGTCCATATTTCTGCTTAATCACGCTCTTCAGGTTGTATGGTAGACCTCAGCTCCAATACGCTTGGCCTCCTTAAAGTTTGCAGTTCCAACAGGAAGGATCATGAACTCCTACATTGCCAGCTCGTTACCAGAACGGGAGCCACTGTTGATAATGTTGAAGGCTGGAATGGGCAGGATAACTTCATCATTGCCTGCAAGGTCAGCAATATGGTGGAACAGGGAGACACCTTTCTCAGCAGCTCCAGCCTTACAAACAGCCAGAGACACTCCCAATATGGCATTTGCACCAAATTTAGATTTATTCTCAGTGCCGTCCATTTCTATTACTAATTTGTCAATCTTCTCCTGCTCCATAACATTCAGTTTCTTGCTAACCAGGGTCAGGGCAATAGTTTTATTGATGTGCTCAACGACTTTTGAGACATCTTTCCCCATGTAGCAGGTCTTACCATTGTCTCGGAGCTCCAGGGCTTCATGGATACTGATAGAAGCACCACTGGGCACAGCAGCTCAGAAGAGACCTTTTTCAGTATAGAGATCAACTTCAACAGTGGGGTTTCCATGAGAGTTGAAGATCTCTGTTGCCTGGATCTTGCAAATAGACATGTTGAGTTTCTGGATGGGGCTTCTTCTGCTGGGCTCAGAGAACAGAGGCTGAGGAGGAAATCTCATTTTCCTGAAAAATAGGCCTGTTGCACCAGTCCACCACTATCTAGGCCCCCAAAGATAGTCTAAGGTGCTAGCCAGGATTATGTCCCAGAAAATACATGGGGAAAAATGCATAAACACTACTTGAACCAGGTTAAACTTGCCAAAGTTGAGTTGAAAGGATGACTTCTGTGACTCTGTGGTCTCAGGGATAGGAATGTGTAATTCCAAAATCATTGTCATCATCCAAATTAAAAAATAATTAAGCACTTAAATGAACTAGGGTTTTGGAAACATTAAATCTATGTAGATCAAATACTGTAATGAATTATTACTTGGTAAAATTTCATACAGGGCTCATTGTGTTTGATGAGATAAAAGCAAGAACTTCAGAGTTTGGTGCACAGCTGAAAAGTATGTACACTATTTACTTAGCAAAGATTTGTGGATTTTAAATAATAGCCACAATAGTGAAGGATTCCGAAATGTACAAGACATTTAAAATCTTATTTCTAATGTCCTAATATTGCGCTGTTTTATGTAGTCACAGCTGTGGGCACAGAAGCCTATCTTCTGGCTCTAATGGGAATGGTGATTAGGGTTTGTGGTGAGGTTCCTTGGGTGGATTGTGGAAATAATCCATGCACAGCATTTTTTTTTTCTTTAATGAGGGGAAATGGGGAGTGGTGGAGTTACAAATGCTTTATGCTTCAGACATTTTAAGTGGTAGAGATTTAAGGGGTAGAGAGCCCAACTATTAGGTATAACTTCATACAAAACATTAAAAGGTGACCAAATTTTGTATTAAGAAACTTAAATTACATTCTCAGCGCTCTCTTTAAATCACTCCTCAGGAGAATATGCATATATTCTAGGACTGAACACAATCAGGGAAGGCCTAAAGGAAATTGGGCAGCCTCTCCTTTCTGTTATCTTTTGGCTCCAGTTTAGTGCCCAGCATCAGTTGCTTGTAATGAAATTTGGTGTGAATTTATGATTGAAGGGAAAAGCAAAATATCTCTCTTGAAGAAAGGTGCTTATATCAGTTCAACATATTTACTAATGGGGAGCACAGTAGGAGATAGGATTACAAAATATGGATGAGGACAAGAGATTACTGGTGGATTGTAGATTTTCTTTTTATTAGCAAAGAACTGGAAACAAAGTATATATGTCTATCAATTAAGGAAATGGCTAAAACAAATTGTGGTACATAAATGTAATGGATTATTAGAATCATTGATTTAGAGCCAGAAATGACCTTGGATGTTAGTGAGCTCAACCCCTCATTTTACAAAGGAAGAAACTGAGGCTGAGTGTTACTTGAGAGTCACACAGCTAGTGTCTTAAGTAGTATTTGAACTCCTATCCTAAGTTCAGCAGTCTACCCACTGTGCCATCAAGCTCCCCTACTGCACTGTCAGAAACAATGGGTATGAAGAACATATCAAAGTATGGAAAGACAAGAAATAATTTAAAGTGAACAGAACCATGAGAACAACAATGTAAATGAAAAATAAGTGAAACGAAATGTGGTGAAATTACAATGACCAAGCTTGATATGAGAGGACATCCCCCTCTCTTTTTTTGCAGAGGTAGCAGTCTATTGGTATGTGAACCTGCATAGAATGTTGGACTTGATGTGTTAGGTTACTTTCACTGAACTTCTTTCCCCTTCTTCTTTACTCTGTCATAATACAATAGTTCTCTGAAAAAAAAAAAAACTATCAACAAAATAAGAGCAATTTACCTGGGCAACTCTTTAGTACTCACAAAATTCATTTTATACTTAATGATTTACAAAATATTATATTAGTAAGACACAGGGGTGAAATTTAAGTTACTTCACATAAATGCCGTGATTCTCTCAGTGGATGCACCAAGCTCAACATTGAACCATCCTTGAGAAAGCAGCCTCACTAGAGGGCTCTCTTCTCTGTGAGTCGGCGTGAGTCAGTGTCCAAGCATGGTGGTAGGGGGCACTGTACTGCTGGAAATCGTCTCAGATGACATGCAAAACTCAGGTAGGTCATCGCGGCGTGGTACTCCCAGGAAATACCCGGACAATATTCCCTATCAGAACTCGTGACTAGTTAAACTGATTTCATTGTGTCGCTACTTTTTCTTTCAAAATTGTAGCTGGATTTTTTTTTTTGCTAGTTCCAAATCACTTGTATGTTTGGACTTCAAATAGACGGATCACTGTTTTTTTTTTTGTTTTGTTTTGTTTT
This sequence comes from Vombatus ursinus, assembly GCF_900497805.2. NCBI lineage: Eukaryota > Metazoa > Chordata > Mammalia > Diprotodontia > Vombatidae > Vombatus > Vombatus ursinus. The sequence continues at coordinate 23,460,042 of NW_020954567.1, forward strand.
TTTTTAGCAGACCAGGAAGTGAAGGCTCTTCCTTCGGCTATCATGACAAATAAAGCACAAAAAAAGGGTCGTTACAGTCCGGTAGTTTCCTCTCAAGTGGTGCAGGCACGTATAAATCCCCCCAAGGCACATGCAGAGCGTTTTGACAAGATGGAAAACCAATAATCAGGCGATTCCTTTAAACCTCCTATTCCGAGCTCCTCCTGCTATTTTTCACCTCCAGCAGATTACCACCGACTTGCTTCCTTCTTTCGGCTGCTTTCCAGGACCGAGGGGCAAGATAATTAAAAACCCCGAAACCCCCTTGCCAGATTTCCTCCGTCCTGGGGCCTCGATCCTCCCGCCGACTGGATACTTTTTTGCCCCGCGCTTCGATACACTGTGACTTAGCCGTAAGTTGTGGCTCAGACTCAGAGCCCGAGGACGCTCGGGTCTGGGAGTCTCCAGCACTGACTTTGACCTTGACCTCTTCCAGCGCACTGCGCCGGATGACCGACCCTCAACCTTCCCCCTGGGCTACAGAAAAAATACTTTTAAAGGCGACCTCCCCCCCCCCCCGCCCCGCTATTTAAAAAGCCCTATTGTCATTAAGATTTCCACATGCGTCCCCCAGCCGCCGGGCCTGCGGCGCTAGGGGCAGCTCCAAAGCCCGGGGGCTCCCGGGGCTCCCGCCTCCCCCGCAGCCGCGCAGGTCGGCTCCAGGGAAGCCCTCGGTCTTCCCCCAGCCGCCGCCGCCTTGCCCCGCCCTGCTTCCGTCCCCTCCTGCGGGCGCTCAGAGGACTAGGGGGTCGCTCGGGCCTCGGAGAAGGGTCAGGGAGGTCAAGCAGGGGAGCTCCCGAGGGGCCGACCCCCTAGACAAGGGCCGCAGGACTCGGGGAAAGCCGAGGGATGCCGCGGGCGTTTTCCCCGGAACCTGTTCGCCGCGGGAAAGATCCTCCTCTCCCCCATCCTCGACTCCCCCCCCCACACTGGTTACCACGGCAATACAACCGCAGCCGCGTGTCGCCATGGCAGCCGCTCCTCCAATCCCATTGGTTTCCTTTCCTTTCCTGCCGGGCTCCCCACTCCCTCTAACAGTCCCTCCGCGTGCAGAGGGAGGGGCCGGGAAGAAGAAGAGGAGGGGTCCCTCGCTTCACTCCCTAGCGCGCGAGGGGAAGAATAGCGTCGGGGGACCGGCGGAGGGAACTGTAGGAAGAAGAGGAGGCGTTTCCGGTGGGGAAAAGTGAGGGAGTGGAGAAATAGGAAGCGAGGTTGGGCTGCGGTGAAGAGAAAGACGGGGGAAGGTTTTGAGTGTAACTCCAGTCTGTTTCGGGTTCGATGTTCCCGGAGCGGCTGGGGTTGCCCCTTCCCCCTGGAAGCGGGAGGAGGACAAAACCCAAGGTGATCAAGCGCCACTAGCAAGCCGTTGAGGCGCCGCAACTGCAGTACCCGCCCCGGACGTCCCCGAAGTCTCTCCAGAAGGGCGGCAGTAAGGCGGTGGAACCGGTGCGGCCGAAGTCTCGCGAGAGCGGCTCCATCTGATTTCCTTCCTCTCCCCCAGTCCTCCCGCCCCCTTCCGAGGACCCTCCCCCCTCCCCCTCCTGGGTCGTAGTGTCCCTGAGCCCCACGGGCCGGAGCGGCAGCGAGAGCAGCTTCACTCACTCCCTCCCCCACCCCCCCCATCGCCTCACTCATCCCCCCTCCCGCCGGGCGAGGAGGAGCCGGAGGAGAGGAAGATGGCGGCGGCCGCCGGCACCAGCGATACCGCGGGGCCGCTCCGAGGAGCCTGAGAGACCCACGGACGCTTCGCGGGGAGACGCGGCGGCGGAGGATGAGCCTGCAGAGCGCGCAGTATCTCCGGTGAGAGCCGGGCCGGGCACCCGCCTGGAGGGAGCGGCGGGGGGGATGGGGGAGTCCCCATGCGGGGTTGGGGGAGCCCCGGCCGGCACCCCCGGGAGGTGGGGGCCCCTGAGGAAGGCGGCAGCTGCGGCGGCTCAGGGGTCCGGGGGGTACCCGCTGGTCCCGGCCTGGGGGGGGCGGGGAGCCGGTGAGGTCCGGGGGACCCGCCCGAGTCGGGGCGCCCCGGATGGGAACCCGCACACCTGGGGAAGGGGGCTTCTTGGAGGAACGGACAACTGGGGGAGGGGGGTCCCCAGCGAGGGAGATCCTGAACGGCCGAGAGAGGCCGGGCGCTTCGGTGACCGTGGGTCGGGGAAGTCCGGGGCAGACCTCAGGGTCACCGTAATCACACAGAGATGGCCAGGTCGTGGAGGAGTCCGTGTGAGGTTGCTGGATGGAGTATGAGGAACTTGGGCTGCTTAGCTAGAGTGACGTATGGGGGGGATAAAAGGGGGTGGGGTCTAGCACGCTTCGTTTGGGAAGGGAAGGTACCGAGAAAAAGGTGGGTGGCCCTTGGTGGCACTTGGGAGTGGAGTCCGACCACGACTTCTCAACTTGGTATCACCCCCGGCTCTTAAAGAAAGTACTTTGCACTTAGGTGATTAACGTTTGTTGAATTGAGTGGGTGGGTGCCGGGACTGGAGAGATTTACATGCGAAGGGAGGGTGATTGGGAGCTTAAATGGTGGAGGAAGTGAAATGAGTGTCTCCTAGCCAGGGTGGAGAACTGAAATGTGGACCCTTGGGTTGCAATGATGAGTAGCGTGGGAAGTTAGTACTCTGCAGATAGAGGGTCAAAGGATTTTTAAAGGCCTTCCAGGTTTAGGTTGGGAAGCATCAGGGCTAGGAATGCCAGGCCGTTTGGGGAGGTGGGAAGGGAGAATGGTTCTATGCTTTATGGAAGAGGGAGGGGTGAAAGGCTTGAAACGAGGAGTGCCGCTGTAGCTTTATTAGCTAAGTAAAGGTTGATGCTGTGGGGGGAGGGACTGTTAACTAGTGAGGGAAGTTGTTCTGCATTCGTAGCATCTTGGTGATTTGGTTTAGTCTGAAAGGGTTATCAATGGGACCTTAGAAATCATCTAACTTACTCCTTCATTTTACAGATGAGAAAACTGAGGCCCAGAGTAACTTGCCCAAGGTCATACAGACTTAAGTAAATTGCAGAGCCAGGATCCAAGCTGGGGCCCTCTGACTTGAAATCTTATTCTACTGCATTGTGCTTGGAGATTGAGAATGACTATTGAGTAATGCAAGATGAAAAACATAAGAGATTGTACAGAAATGGTAGTTGGGGACATATATGCAGTGTGGAAGTTACCTAATTAATTAGTTGATTTATGTGTCTACAGAGAAGACTCTTTTTTCTTCTGTTCTGGTATTCCACCATGATTAGAAGCCAAGAATGTTTTTTGGGAGGACAGAATCTTTACAATATAATGTGTCTTGGTGCATTTGGACACTGGGGAATTTACAAAAGAATGCCAGTGACTTCTGTCAACCCTGGGCACTTTAAGCTGTTGCTGGAATCAGAAAAGGTTTTACATGCTGGTGGATTTCTAAATTTTCTTTTTTTCAAATTTTATCTCCTAGCATTTTGAAGGAGTAGGGAACAGTTCTTGTGTGATGGGTTCATAATAGTGACTTTGGGCTTGGTTTAATTCTTTGAAGAAGTGAGGAGTAGAATGGAATCACCATGGGCATCCGAACAGCAGTAACGGCAGGGTCAGGAGGACCTGGGCTCAAATCCTGCTTTGTATGTGACTGGCGAAGTCACTTATTTCTGTCTTTTTCCTGGTGCAAAGATCAAGGGGTTGGATTAGATGAATGGGATCCTTGCTATTTCTGAATCTGTGATCCTACGAACTAGCTAAATCAATGTAGAAGATAGAGGATCTCAGGAACTGGGTTTTAATGAAGGGTGAATTTAGTGGAAAGGGCATCGGGTTTAGGAGTCTAGAGATCTGTATTCTAGTCCAGGGCGTTCCTGGGTTTTAGCTTTATCCAGTACATGAGGATGTTTTACTAGATGATCTCTTAAAACCCTTTCAAGCTCTGTGAATTATGTGTAACAATCTTGCCAGGTAGGTGGGCTGAGTCTGAGACGGCTTTTGAAAGATGATTCTTCAATCTCATGCCTCTTTCCTAACCCAATAAAGCAGACTGGTATTGGATTTAAGAGACTGATGTACGAGATGATTGAAGAAAGGTCACAGGGTCATTCTTAAGCTTTTTCTCCTAAAGGTGGTTAGGGAGAATCTTCAGGAAAGTATTTTCTTAAGACTTCTCTTATAGGTTCTCAAATATGATGCTAGATACTGCTGAATGCATTTGAGGGTGTGGAGGTCATTCTCTATGACCTTGATTACAGGACCAGAAGTTTTGTTGCCTATCTTTATCCATGGTAGAGGAACAGTGACTGGACAATTTTAAGATTGCATAGCTACTGATCTTTGTGTAGACTTTAACCACACTTGAATTTTAGTTTACAAAAACTAGGACCTCTTGGCATTGGTGTGGTAGGATGTTGAGACTTGAGAGTGAAACTGCATGTTTTGGAAGTCTCCAAAATGAAGATAAGATATGGGAGGCCTTTAGGGTAAAGGGTGGGGGAGAATTTAAATATCACTAGGGGACAATACATATGCATTTAGCTGTATTGAGTAAAACGATAAAGGGGAGGTGCATATCTCATACTTTGAAAAGATTATATTATGAACCAGCTGAGGTAGTGCCTATAAAACTGGATTGGGAGGGGAGTAGGGGGCAGATCTTATGAAATAGGTTATCAGAATTACTATCTGGAGGCATTAAGTTGAGGAGTGAGGTTTCTTGAAATGTATTCTTATGCTGAATAAAAAAAAAAAGGATGCGGGGAATGATACCTTAATTGGATTGAAGTAACATTTAAAAATATGAGTGAATTTTCTCCTTTGACTCATGACACATTGGAAAGAGGCATTTCAAAGGTCATTGTCACAATAAGCCAAAGAGAAAAGGTAGGGTGAATTGAGATAGGTTATTAATTTGGGTGGGAAAGGGGATGACTTTACTCTTAACTAAGTTAAAAGGATTACCCTGATAGAAGAATTGGGATTCATATAAAATATTCACTTTATTAAATGGAAAAGGGAGAGAATTCTGCATTCCAACTGACATCCGAAAGAATTTATTAAAATTGAATTGGGAGATGATCGAGTAGATAGAATGATTATATGTTAAAGCTCATTATAAAAAGAGAAAGCAACCAGTGGTACCTATAGTTGTTGGCATTCTGTCAGGGCTACACTTTTGAAAGTCTCTAGACTTTGTCCAGCATGTGCCTTTGAGGACATTACCTTCCCCCACTCTCCCTCACCTCAGCTTTTCACTTTTCTCTTATGAGAATGTAAAATCCTTGTGGATAGGGACTGTCTTTTTGCTTGTATTTATATTTTCTGCACTTAGCCTGGCACATAATAAGTGCTTAATAAATGCTGATTGACTTGAAATAATGGGAAATGTACTAGAAAACATAAGGTTTGCATTTGGGAATTATATGACAGAGGGGAAGGGAGAAAAATGGATCAAGTTTGAGGGAAGAAGGGGAGAAGGCCTCACCAGTGTTAAGGAAAGGAGGGAGAGGGGATCTCTGTTGGGGTAGGGTGGGCCCCAGGCTCTGTAAGAAGGGGGTGATTGTTTATTCATTTAACATTTATTAATAGCATTTATTAAGTGTTGTAATGGGATACAAATATATAATGCCTCTAGCAACTCAAGGAAATTTCCTTCAGCAACTCCTGGGCTTAGTGGGAAACTTTGCTGTTGAAACCTAGATGGTATTTGATTTGCCGGTGGTGATTGGTGTTCTGTTTTTGTTTTCCCCAGCATTACCCACCCCACCCCCACCTCCTGACTTCCTTCTTCCTTAGAGCATGTTTTAATCCAGGTCCAGTGGATGTTGCTTGAAGTTAATAGGCTACACTTGGTTTTGGTTCTCTTACAAGTCTTTTGTTGTAATAGGATTTAACCTTTTTCAAGGGGGAAAAACGACATTATGGATTTGGAAAATGAAGAGGTGTGGAGATTTTATTTTGTAAGGAGAGAGGATGATAAAGTAACTCTAACAGGGAACTTTGAAGGGAGGATAACTAGAGATGTTTAGTGGGAGACTGCTAAAGGAAGCAAGGAAACTATTGAGCATGGGCAAGTATTAAGAAAAGAAGATAACTTAGCTCCCAGGATGGGAAGAGCTAGAAGTGAGCTGGAGTCATTGAGTGTTAGGGAAAAAAATGTTGGGATTAACTTCTCAGAGTGAACATCAGAGATCTTCATGGGGAAGATTTCTTGGTGTACAGTCCACTGTATGGCTTAAATGACTATTTGGTCTTCATAATTGTGTACTTCCTGTCCTAAACTGCTTGCATGTCTTTATTTTTTTTTAACAGCTGTTAACTTGCTACCTTAGGAGGAGATGAAAGAATTGGCTTGTGTTAACTGATACCTATATTGACAGGTCTGAACCAGTTAGCTCAACGTGCTATTAATGAAGCTAAAATTGAGGATTTCATTCAGTTCTTAGGTTTGCATAAAGCAAAAACTGCTTCACAGACTATATCACCTATACCAAATAACGTTCTCAAGATTCCTGTTATCACTTCTCCTTGAAACCAGCTGTAGGTTCCTCAGTACAATCTTTCAGGTGTGGAGAACTCTTACATTGAATGTCTTTTTGATGAGTCAGTAGATACATGATTTATAATAGTTCAGCATATTTCTATAAAATATTTCGCAACTAAAGGTTGTATTTTTGGGCATACGTAAGGGAATTCAGTTGTTCCTGTAAAATTTTGATGATGGAGGTTAACAGTGACCACAGAGTTTCCAGTTTTAGAGCTAGAAGGGGTCTTAGAAGTTGTCTGGTCCAGGGGGGCAGCTAGGTGGATAGAGCTGGGCCCTGAAGTCAGGAGGACCTGAGTTCAAATTCGACCTCAGACCAAACACTTGACACGTACTAGCTATGTGACCTTGGGCAAGTCACTTAACCCCAATTGCCTTACCCAAAAAAAAAAAAGTTGTCTGGTCCAGCTCCTTCATTTTGTGGATGAAATTGAAGCTTAGCAAGGCCAGTTGACTGGTGCAAGGTTAAGGTTGCTTAACCTCTTGTCTCACCTCTGCCACTTGACTGCACAAGTTCTCAAAGCTCCAAATCCGGGACTAAGCTTTACACTAAGGCAACAGGGAACCACTAGCATGGGGAGGAGGCAGAGGAATCATATATCAGAAAATGGTCAAGGAATGGGTACAATTGTGTAATAATGCTATAAAGACATCCCACCCCCCCTTTTTTTTAAAAGTACTTCAGGGTTTGCAAAGTACTCTTACAGATATTTTCTGATTTTAGTCCCATGACAGTCCTTTGAGTAGATACTATGACTATCACCATTTTACAGATAAGGAAACTGAAGTTTAGAGATGTTGAGGGAATTGCTTAATAGCTTAATAGTATCTAAGGTGGAATTTGAAGCCTAGTCTTCCTGTTTCTAAATCCAGCACTCTAGTCAGCTCCTGTATAGGTAGGGGATGCTAATAAATAGAACATCATGGGAGCCACATGGAAAAATATCCACCTTTAATTTCCATTTTGACTATTGTGAGGAGGTAAATTGTGGCTACCTAAGCAAACCTTTCAGTTAATTTCATTGAACTGAATAACCATCTTCTTCAGTGTCTGCAACCCCCATCTTCCCTAATCTGTATATATAATAGTCTGAAGACCTTGGTACTCATTTCCAAGTTATTGTGTGTGGTCCCCCCCCTCCCCCAATGTTAGGACTTACAGACATAGAACTGTGGATTTCTAGGCAGTCTTGATAACAGTTTCGTGGTGATGAACCATTTAAAGGGAAAAATAATTTAGATAGGTTATTACCTTTCTACTCTGAAATTCTACTCTGTTCCACCTGTGCTTTTTTGTCTGTTCCCTTTCTTATGCCCTCAAGGATTTATTCCTTCAAGTAATCCCTTCTCTTCCAGCTACTTTCCTTCTGACTATAAACATGTTTATTAGGTTTTCCTTGTATTGAAAAAAAAAACCTTCCCTTGTTTCTGTCAGGCTAGTACTATTCCATTTCCCTTCTTTTCTAGGTCAGATTCTTAAATTTGATTTGATTCAAAAATTTAAAAAGAAAAAAATTAAGTGCTTACTGTATGCCAAGCACTGAACGTAAGAGTGGTCAGTGTGCCATTTTTTTTTCACCATCCCTTCTCTCCTTAGCTTCCTGCATTCTGACTCCCCTCTTCTACCACTTTATAAGCTTTTGGCAAGAATTCTGAATGTGGAACCAGAAGCCCAGATCTCTAACTGACTGTGTAACTTCTCTGAGCCTAAATTTCTTCATTTGTTTAAATTTTTAAAAAAAGGAATAATATTGAGTGTAGATTCATAATTCTCCTACCTTTTGGGCCACTTCTTTACACTTTCTCTGCCTTATGCTTCCTTTTACCATCTCTGAAGGAAGGCCTACTTCCACGAATTTGTTTCTGGACTATCTCTTTTTTATTTAAATTTTTTCCTCCAAAAGATCATCCCCCTCTCCTCACCTCTTCCTATCCCATTCATGACCACCAATGGAAAAGCAAGAAAAACAAAACCTTGTATAGTTAAACAAAATAAATTTCCACATTGTCTGTACTTGGACTTTCTTTTTTTGGTTTTATTTTATTTTGGTAAATAGTATTTTATTTTTTCCAATTACATGTAAGATAGTTTTCAGCATTCATTTTTTAAATAAGATTTTGAGTATTAAATTTTTTTCTCCCTCCTTCCCTTCCATCCCCCTTTCTCAAGAGGGCAGGTAGTCTGATTTAGGTTATACGTGTGCAATCATGTTAACATATTTCCTTAGTCATGTTATAAAAGAAGAAACAGAACAAAAGGGGAAAGCCACAAACAAAAAGTGAAAATAGTATGCTCCAATGTGCATTCAGACTCCATAAACTCTGCATGTGGATAGCCTTTTTGGACTTTCTTTTTAGGTTGCATTTTAATGGCTCTAAATGGTTCTCCATTAAAGCCACATAGCCAGCTTTCTGCATGGTGCTCTCCTCAGGGCTCAGGACTGATACGCTCTTCCATTACATTCCAAGAGTAGAGGGCTTCCTATGGGCCTTAATCCTAAGTCTTTTTGAACGACAATAATACATTTAATAAACATCCCTTGAATCTATCTAACCTTTCCTATCTGTCAAAGCTGGACTCCACCATGGTTTCATGGTAAGAAGCCATTTTCTGAAGGCTTCTCACTCCTTCACACAGGAGAAGGTCCTTTTCTAGTACCTACAATATAATAAAACATGGTTTCCACCCACAACAAGAGAGGTTATTTTCTTCTTTCTCATCCCATGTCCATCAATTCCTTTAGATTTTTTCTTAATTGTTTCCCTTTCCCAGTGCATCATAGCCCAGTCTTCTTTGCTTCACATTTGGACTACTGCATTTTCTAACCAACTTTTTTTTTTTGGCCTTTAGTCTCATTTTACTCCACTCCCCCATCAATCCTATCCACCAAAGCCAGATTAATCTTCCTAAAGTACCACGTCATACGTGGCAGCCTTCAGTGTCATTCTTTTGACCATAGAATAAAGTCTAAATTCCTTAGCTTCACATTCAAGGCAGTCCACGATATGATCTTTATAGCTCTGCCCAGTCAATAATTCCCTTCTGCAAACTATCTACTTCAGTTAAATTGTTCTACAGATTGTTTCCCAAACAAGTTAAGCCTTTTCTTGCTTCTGTACTGTTTGTCCATGCCCTTTTCCGCCCTCAAATGTCTTCTCTCTTTCACTGAGGCATTTAGTGGCTGTTACCCTGTGTTAGATTTTTTAAAAAGTATATGGCCTGTCTTCCTAACTATTGCAAGTGACTTCAGGACCAGACCCATGTCTCTGCACCTAGCATTTTTTTTTTCAGTTAAAGTTTGATAAAATTGTTTTATTCTTGTTGCTTGATAGACCACTTTCCAGCAGAATGTATACTTGAGTCAGGGATGAGCATCTCACTTGAGTACTTGTATTCCTAGTGCCTTGTTGGTTGATTTCTAATCTATCTCCCCCCTCCCCATATGACCTCTGCCTTGTAAAAAGAAAAAGAGTAAGCAGAGATAATAATATAGCCCCTGCAAATGATAGTAGCCTAGTGCCTGGCATAAGTACTTGTTAACTTGATAGCAAAGTAGGGAAGTATGTCTTCAGGATCTAAAATCAGGCTTTTAATCTTGAGTTCAAATGCTTTTTAGTATTTTCACTTATTATCATGCATAATATTGTGCGTATTGTTCTCTTGGGTCTGGCACAGTGTTCTGAATTTAATTAGGCGTCAGACTTTTTCATGGTGATGGAAAAGAATTTGAGAAGAATGATCTATGAGACAAATTTCATTTTAATGTTATCTATTTTTAGTATAATAAAACTCCTTTTGTAAAACCGACACCCCTTCACTTTAATGATGGGCTCTTGCTATCTAGTCCTAAGATATAAACAGACTCGTCAAGTAGTTTATTTGTTGTTGTGCAGTCATTTCACTCATATCCAACTCTTTGTGATGCTATTTGGGGTTTTCTTAGCAGAGATACTGGAGTGATTTGCCATTTCCTTCACCAGCTCATTTTGCACATGAGGAAAGTGAGGCAAACAGGTTTAAGTGACTTATTCAAGGTCACATAATTAGAAAGTGTCTCAGGCCAGATTTTACTCAGAAAGATGAGTCTTCCTGACTCCAGGCCCAGCACTCTGTCCACTGCGCCGCCTAGCTGCCCTAGATAGTATATGCATGTTAGTAAATAATCAACTGCTTAATTGTTTTTGTCTTGTATCCCAGTGTTTAATAATACTAAAGGTACTTGAAATGTTTTGATTGAATTGGTTCAGTAAGTATCTAGAGAATTGAATAAAATTTTGCAGCTTAAGTAGGGAGTATATGTGACTAGAAATCCTAATCATATCAGATATTTTAGCCATCATTGTTTCCAGAAGTCTCCATTCAAGTGAACATCTTGCTCGGATGAAAATGGTGCCTAAGGTATGTCTGATGAATTAAAATTATTTTGATTAGTCCAATTCTCATTTTGTGTATTTTGGGAGTCCCAGGTTTCTTTTTTAGTATACTTGGCTATTAATCTTTCAAGAATAGATTTTTTTTTTAAACATTTGTTTGATAGCCGGCATTTCATACTTGGAGAATGTTGTGATGCCTTTCGTTACACCTTTTAACCAAGTTTAAAGACCTGTAAGCTCCTTTTTTGAGAGATATGAATAATACAAAAATAATTTTACCTACTTTTGAAATCCAGCCAATCAGGTAAAATTCTATCTTTAAAAAAAAATGAAAAAGAAACTGCTTGGGGCATTAGAGAATCATTTAAAGCAAGAAGTGATGAGTGTCACTGCATGTAAAATTCTAGGAAGAATTGGGCAGAATAAACTCACTAGAACCTATATGTAGCTATAGGATAGTATAGCATACTATATGGCAGTAGCATAGTGTATAGTATAATTTAATATAAGGTAAAATAGAAAGTGGAGGTAGGGGGTAGAGACTTGGGAATAGAAGTAGAGTGAAATAACTCACAATTTTTTATACATATATATGGAGAGAGAACTCTAGTGCTTTAATAACTTAGAAGTTGGACAGGATGGTGATATTAAGATAGAAATTTTTTTCTCTGTTTAGATATAATTTGAAGAAATGATAATTTCATTTAACTATTACTTTTTGTGGGACCTTCCTTTGGATTTATCTTATGGAAGAATTGCCTCTGGATTATTTATATTTTTTTCTGTCTGGCATTTTTTGTGAGAATGGTGTTTCTCTTCCTCCTGTCTTTCCTCTAAAGTGATGTCATGAAGAAGTCTCTCAATAATAATATCTCAGTAAACATTTATTAAGCTTCTGCTGTGTGCCAGGTACTGTGCTAAGTGCTGGGAATTTAGAAAAAATAAAAAAGAGGCAAAAGACAGTCCCCTTCTTGAAGGAGCTCACAGTCCAGTAGGGGAACTGACATGCAAACAGATATATACAAAGCAAGCTATATATGGGTTAAATAGGAAATAATTAATAGAGAAAAGCTGATATATACATGGTGCCTACTCTGTGCCTGGTGATGTGCTAAAAACACTTAACAATTATTTCGTTTTATCTTAACAACAACCCAGGGAGGTAGGTACTGTTGTTATCTCCATTTTACAATGAAACAGACAGACAGAGGATAAGTGACTTGCTCAGTGTCACACAGTCGGTGTCTGAGGCCGATTTTGAACTTGGGTCTTCCTGATGCCAGGCCCAGTATTCTGTGTACTGTACCACCATACTGCCCCCATAAAGTCAAGAGATAGTATTTTTAACAGCTAGAATAGTCTGATGGAGTATGTGACTTGTGAACTAAAATCTTTTAGCAGAAATTTCATCTTTGTTCTTGAAAGTTTAATCTAGATTTTAATAATAAGGCAACTAGGTGGCATAGTGGGTAGAGCACTGAGCTTGGAGTCAAGAAGAACCTAGTTCAAATCTGGCTTCAGACACTAGCTATATCCCCTGGGCAAGTCACTTAACCTCTATTTGCTTCAGTTTCCTCAACTGTAAAATGGGAATAATAACATCACCAATTCCCAGGTTTTTTGTGAGGATCAAATGAGATATTTGTAAAGCCCTTAGTACAGTACCTGGCACATAGTAGGTACTATATAAATGCTTATTCCCATTTTTCTCCCTCATTTAATTTTTTAAAAAGTTTATTGCATCCTTTTATTTTTACATCACCCTCATTTTCAACTGTATTCCTCTCCTTCCCAGAGAGAGCCACCTCTTACAACAAAGAATAAAATAGAAAGGGGTGGGGGAGCGATAAGCAGGTTAGCAAAACTGAGTCTGACAGTATAGGCAGCATTCCACAGCCATACTCCTCAATCCTACCAAGAAGAGAGGGAGACAGGGACCTTTTCTCCTCTTCCTCAACCAAGCTTGAGGATTATAATTATACAGCGTTATTTTACTTGTCATTTCCATTTCCATTATTGTCATCTTATCTATTTTCCAGGTTTTGTTTACTTGACTTTTTATCAGTTTGTGTAAGTTCTCATGCTTTTCTGTATTCTTCATATCCATCATATATAGTACAGTGATATTCCATTACATGTATGTGTCACTATTTGTTTATCCATTTCCTGATTGGTGGACATCTATTTCCAGTTCTTTGGTACTACAAAAGGTGTTGCTGTAAGAATTTTGGTATGTATGGGATCTTTCTTCCTGTTTTTTGATGTATATGTAATGTGTATTTCCTGTTATTTGTTATATATATATGCCTAGCACATGTGTCAGAGACTATGTGTATTTTAGTCATTTCAAACTGTTTTCCAGAATGGTTTGACCAAATTATAGCTTAACCAACTGTGTTAATGTGCAGGTCTTGTTTAATAAATATTTATATTTTGAATGAACAAATGAATTTAACCATTGTGATGATGGTGATTCTGTTTTGGTTCCTCCTTTTATGAAGTGGGACTCTCTATGGACAGAGAGAGGCTGTTTTAGATTCTCCACTCTAAAGATAGGAAATGCACCTTCTTAGCTCATCTGAATAATGGGCAAACGTGTACTTGTACCAGCTACAACCTCTAGAGATGGTTGTGAGGAAAACACTTTGTCAAAGCAGCCTAGTATAGTGGAAAGACTTGGATTCAAAATATGGAGACCCAAGTTTGAACCCTGATTCGCAGTACTTAACTGTGTGCCTAGGGACAAGTCATGTCTCTTCTCTGGACCTTACTTTCCTCATAGGTACAATGGGAATAATAATTACTTAGACTGCTTACTTCCTAGAACCATTTTGAGGAAAGTGCTGTCTAACCCTGGAAAGCATTATGTGGATGTGAGTTATTATTACCTTGTGCATGTGTTGCCACAACCATCTCAACATTGGCTATTCCCAAATTTTTGTTATCTTTCCCAATTTGCTGGGAATGAGGTGTATTTCTCATTAGTGATAGAGAATGTGATTGTTAATGGGTTGCAATTCTTTTGAGAATTTTTTTCTATCCTTTCACTAGCTTATTCATTGGAGAATGGCTTTTGCTCATATGTATGTGTATATATATATATATATGCATGTATATATGTGTGCATATTTATATATTTGCTTTAGTTCCTTGTATATCTTGGAACTCAGATCCTTATCAGAGATAAGTGATATGAAAATTGTTTCCCCACCTGATAACTTTCCTTCTTAACCTTATTCTAGGTGCACTGATTTTATTCATTCAAAAACCATTTCAACCATATGTAATCTACATAACCTGTCTTATTTTTTCAATGATCTCTATTCCTTGTTTGATTAAGAAATCTTCATCTAGCTCTAGATAGGAAAGCTTAGATGATCTGATTTTCCTAATTTTTTTTTTTATGGTGTGACTGTTCATTTAGATTATTGTTTAGTTATTTCAGTCGGATCCGACTCTCTGTGACTACTTTTTGGAGTTTTCTTGTCAGAGATATTAGAGTGGTTTGCCATTTCCTTCTCCAACTCGTTTTACAGATGATGAAAGTGAGGCAAACAGGGTTAAATGACTTGCCCAGGGTCACACAGCTAGTAAGTGTCTGAGACTGAATATGAACTCTGGTCTTCCTGGCTCCAGGTCCAGCAGTCTATCCACTGTGCCACCTGGCTACCCATTTAAATTTAAATTAAATTTAAATTCTCCAGTTTGAGCTTATTGCAATATGTGGTTTAGTGTGTTGGCCTAAACCTAATTTATGCCAGAGTGTCCAATTTTTCCAAGAGTTTTTAATCAAAGAAAATAGTTTTTTAAAAAAAGCAGCTTAATTTTTTTTATCTGAACTTAACAAACACTAAACAAAATGGAACTTAAACACCAAACAATGGGCACAACAGAAAAAGTATTGTATATGAAACTGCAGGTGTCTGTTAGATACAGATTGCTTTTCTTTTAACATTATATGGTACTTGTAACTTTTAAAACAGTCTGTTTCTGTTTCTTTCTGGTCTTCTTTCTCTTCTCTTCTGTAAAATATTGTTGAGTTCTGATTTTTTTGGAAATGTCTGTCACAGCTGTCGTCTTTTACTCCATATATTATTTTTAGGTTTTTGTAAAGAAGTAATTTTGAATGATTATTTGGGGAGTAGGGGAGAGAGTTACTATATACTGCATTATGGGAGTAATAATAGTTCATAATGTTGTTGAAAGTAAATATGTAGACTTCTTGGAAATTTTGTGTGGTTTTTGCAATAAGTTATCTTAGATTTATATGATATCTCATTAAAAGCCTAATTTTGTATTTTGATCTTATGGGTTTGTAGTTCTTCAATAAGCCCTGGTTACTTTAAGTAATTAAATTGCTGCCACTCAAGTTGAAAAAAAATACTGAAGATTATAAAAATTCTTTTGAATAATCATAGCTTCAATAATTTTAATAGGAAAGTGTAGGTTCTTTTCTTTGCTCTTCTTTTCTCTCCTCTCCTTTCCTCTCCTTTCCTCTTCTCTCCTTTCCGCAAGGCATTTGGGTGAAGTGACTTGCCCAGAGTCATGCATCTAGTGTCAAGTGTCTGAGGTCACATTTGAACTCAGGTCTTCTGAATCCAGGGCCATTGCTCCATCCACAACTCACAAATACTTTCACGTTGTAACAGAGTGCTAGGTAATAAAACAGGAAAGAAAAGTGTTAACAAAATGTATTGCACCAAATTGTTTCAGTGTTAAAAAATATCTTGTTTAGCTATGTTATTTTACATCCTTCCATTTCTTCCCATTGTACTAAGAGGTGGTACCAGTAACTCTGAATGCACAGGAGATTGACAGATAAGATGCCAGGTAACATTTTAGGATGTCTTTTGGAAGGCTTAATTTAAAAAAAAAATTTTTTTTGCATTCAATATAGATTTAGAGATGTGTGTTTTATAAGATCAGTTTATACAATCAGTTTTCTTTGTAGTCCTATGTATTTTGTTTTAAGCATTTCAAAAAGTCTGAGAAGACTTCATCAGGCTGCTAGAGGGGTATGGGACACACAAACAAGGTTAAGAACTCTGATTTAGAGAATGTGATGCTTGAGAACAGAAATAAAGGCCTGTGCATCTCTACACTGTTATAGGACAATCAAGTCCTTTTGGGAATAGGGTAAGAGACCCATTTACTCATGGTATCTTATTTTCAGTATTCTTGACTGCCTGTATTTAATCATCGGATGGTATAGTATAATAATTGGACTGATGGGGACAACTTAAATGACAGTGGTCAGGACAGGATCTTCCTGTGAAAAGTTCAGTCTCATTTATATCACTGAATAATTTTTAGCATGTATGCTTTCAAGTATCTCATTAAATCCTTACAACAAATGAGTTAGGATAGTTTATAGATGAAACAAACTTAGGCATAACTAACTAGTTCTGAGTTGTAGAGCTAGTTCGTGGCAGAACCAGAACTAGAACCCTGTTTACCTGGCTCTTCATTTCATTGTACATTTTTTGGTCTGTGAATTTAGAAGGTTTTCTATTTTGTAACTATATGATATAAAGTCTATCAAATGTTGCAACTTTGATTTGGATGAATCAGAGAAGTTTATTTTCAGAGGCTTATTGTGGTCTGGGCATAATTCTTTTATCTTTCTATTCCTCTGTTTTCCTATCTAAGTAAGTAATGTTTGCCACCTCTTTACTTTACAGGAGTAGTATAACATTTAACCACCCACATCTAGCTGTAAAGTTAGTTACAAAGTGATTTGTTCACACTGTACTATCAACTTTCACATTGATTACCCATAGCAGTCATGTGAGGTAAGTAATTCAAGGTTCATCCACATTTTACACATCCGGAAGGTGGTTAAATGTCATATAGCATCACATACTTCATAAGTGGCAAATCCAAGACTAGAGCCTAGATCTATTGACTTCATCTCCAAGGAAGTAAAGTCTTACGTATAGAGAAGTGTAGTTCTTCAAACAGATTGGAAATGATGAGGCATAAATAAAAATGGGATGAAGAGAATCACAATTTCACCAGGATTATTCTTGATTCTTGTTAGCACCTTGGAAGAGTGACCCAAGATTCAAGGGTACACAAGCTTTGATCCATTCTGCTGTGCTAGAAAGGCTTCAGGTGCGGGCCTCAAGATGTCATCCTGCCTGGCTAAACAGTTCATCACTGTGTTGGGCTCAGCAACTCTTGAATTGAAGACCTTATTATAGAGGTTACAGAGATGTTTTGATCTGTGTCAGTGAAGTTTATGTGGATAAGATTATAGGTTTTGAAGTACAGAGCTGGAAGAGAGATTAAAGACCTTCCAGTCTAACCTTGTTTTAGCACTTGAAAGAAGCTGGTGCACAGGGAGATTAAGTGACTTCTATAGCCTGCTAAGCACTAGGGATACAGATCGATAAAGCAGTGGTTCTCAGTGATTTGACAACTCACAGGGATGTGGAGTGCAGTTTGTAGGAGCATCATTTGACACTTCCTCCCCTAGAAACAATGACAGTAATGAGTTAATTCTTAGAGCGAGAGGTAGGAGGAGTGGCAGAGCAACAGGTGTGTGGTAAGGACAGCAAGGAGAAGGCTGAGATCCTTGGGGCAACGTGAAGCATTGTGTAGGACTGGTTGGATATAGTGGGTCATGTGCGTTTGTGCTGACTGACTGACTCACCATTCAGCACCCTGGGCCTCAGGACGGTGGTCCAGGGATTAGCATCATGGCAAGAAGCTGGCTAGAGTGGATAGTCAGATGTGATCTAAAGTTGGTGCTTTGCCCAGTATGTGCTAGAGCCAGGGCTAAAAGATAGATTTTCAAGTTTATAGTTTGAATTATTTTGTGGAATTTTTAACACTTAATATTTTAAAACTTCCTTTTATTTTAGAATTTAAGGCTGATAGAATCAAATGAGATAATGTATGTGATGTACTTAGCAACAGGCCTTAAATTGATAAGATGTCAGCAGTTAACAGTAATAATATATTTGTATTTGTTCTGATAAAACACAACTACAAATCCAAAATATATTTGCTAATCTAATACCCCTGACAAAGTAGCATAATGCTCCTTCTATAGAAATGTATTCTATTAAGTTGATAGAGAATCTAAGACATATAATTACTACCTTGAATTTTTCACTGAGATACTTTGGAAAGGCTTATTTTTTTTTTAAAGGCAATTGGGGTTAAGTGACTTGCCCAGGGTCACATAGCTAGTGTCAAGTGTTTGGTCTGAGGCTGGATTTGAACTCAGGTCCTCCTGACTTCAGGACCAATGCTCTATCCACTGCGCCACCTAGCTGCCCCAGTGAGAAACTTTGAAAGCACAGCAAGTTAGATTTGTTCACATTGAGGCATCCAGTTGGTACGGTGGATAGAGCACTGGGGCTGTAGTCAGGAAGACCTGAGTTCAAATATGGTCTCAGACACTTAGGCTGGACGCTGGGCAAATCACTTAACTTCTATATACATCAATTTCCTCATCTGTTAAATGGGGATAATAATAGTACTTCCCTCCCAAGATGGTTGTGAGGATCAAATGAGATAATAATTTGTAATGCACTTAGCATAGTATCTGGCATTAGTAAAAGCTATATGAATGTTAGCTATTACTATTTTTTTTAACACAGTTATTATTGCAAACTTTGGAATTAGCTTTATCATGTGTAGATAATACAAATTCAAACCCTAAATTGAAACAAAACCCTAAATGACTACTGATAATTTGCTCCAGTTGACTTTTTATCTCTTTAACTATTATCTACTTATTATTTTATTACTTAGCTTTGCTAAACATTTAATAGAATCTCAGAGTTGGAGAGGATGCTAAAGGTCATTTAGTTGCAACAATACATGACCAAGAATCTCATCTACTTTATCCCTTGGCAAGGAGCTATCACTGAAGACCTTTTTTTTTAAAGCAGTTGGGGTTAAATGACTTGCCCAGGGTCACACAGCTAGTAAGTGTCAAGTGTTTGGTCTGAGCCCGGGTTTGAACTCAGGTCCTCCTGACTTCTTCAGGGCCGGTACTCTATCCACTGCACCACCTAGCTGCCCCCAGCTGAAGATCTTTTGTGACGGAGAACGTGTACCTTTTGAGGCAGCCCTTTCTGTTTTTGAACAACTTTTAATTTTGTGCATTACCTGAAGCTTTTTTTCTGCAGCTTCAAACAGTTGTCCTCAGAGATCAAGCATTAGCAAGGCTGTTACTTCATTTACATGCCAGCCCTTCAGATACTTGAAGACAGCTCTCACGTTCTCTTTTAGTCTTCCAAGCTAAACATCCCCCCTTCCATAATATAGAATGGTTCCCAGCCCTCTCACCATCCTGGTTACCATCCTCTGGACACACTCTAGCCTGTCAGTTTCCTTCCTTAAATTCAAATTCAGTCAACATTTTATTTAACTAATTCAAGACAGCATGCTAAGGTCTGGGCATACAAAGAGAAAATGGAAATGATCCACATGCCCTCAAAGAGCTCATGTTCTACGTGGGAGACATAGCCTCTACATGAAAAAAGTAAATGCAAAGTGAAATAATTTGAAGAGGGAGAGAGCACTAGCAGGGTGGTGGAGTGGATCAGCGAAGACTGTATTGAGGAGGGGGCATTCAGGGTGGGCTTTGAAGGAAGGTAGGTATTCTTCAAGGCAAGGTGAGGAGGAGACCACATTGTAGACATGTAGGGCCCTGAACTCAACACAGTATTTTATATCTGGGGCAGACCAGGGCACAATATAGCTGGACCATTCCTTCTCTTATTTGTGTCTATCAAGGTACTGTAGAGAAGGTGCTGAATTGAAAGAACTAAATTATCTTAACTTTTTTCGTTTGTGTTCAGAACAGATGATGTTCTTTTGCTTTGGAATCATTTAGTTGTTCCCTCTAAAGACTTGTTTGCTTTCTTTTTAGAATGGGGAGACTAAAACTAGGTGCTTTCTCTAATAGATCTGGACATGTCATTCCCAGAACTCTTCAGTAGCTCCCTATTGGCTTCCAAATAAAATCCAGGCATATTTGCCAGGCATTCCGGTATGCTTCACTTCTGATGCCGCCCTTTTTTTCCAGGCACTGATGGCACAGTGGATAAAGTACTGAGTCTTAAGTCAAGAAGTTTTTAGTTCAGTTCTTAGACACATATTGGTGTGAGACTCTGGACAAATCTCGACTTCTGTCTGCCTCAGTTTCCTTGCATGTGAATTAGTCCTCTTTGAGAACGAAGGATGAACAACAATAGCAGTTTCCTTCAGTGCCTCACAGGATTGTTGTGAGGGTCAAATGAAATAATATTTCATTTGATATATAATATAGTAAGTGTAATATGAAAAAAACACCACTTAACAGTGCCTGACACATAGTAGGTGCTGTATAAATACTTGTCCCCTTCCTTTCTCTTTCTCCAGCATTATTTCATAATTCTCCCTTATTGTACTTAATGATCCATTCCAATTGGATAACTTTGTGCCTTCCCCCTAACATGCCTCATGTTTTCCCAACTCTGTGCCTTTGCTCATTCTGTTTCCTATACCTGGAATACGTAAGAGATTATCTTTTCCAGGAAGCCTTTACTGTATCCCCACTCCCTTATATCCTACCAGTTGTTTGAGGAACTTCACAAAGCAATTGTCTTATACTTCTCTGATGTACTTGGTATATTTATTTTTATTACACTTATTTGGGAAGGCTTCTAGGACATTGGGTAAAGGCTACATTCTAGAGTAATGCTCTTATCTTCTCTTCCCCTTCTTTAAGACTCAGCTCAAATCCTACCTTGTGTAGATCTTTCCAGTCTGCCTCCACCCCCCCACTCCCCTGCTAATGCCCTCCCTCTGAGATTACTTTCCATCTCCTCTGAACATATCTTGTATGTACGTGATTCTTCACATGTTGTCTCCTCCACTAGAATGTGAACTCCTTGAGGACAGGCACAGTGTTTTTGCCATTCTGTATATCCCCAGTGCTTTAGCATAGTTCCTACATGTGGTAGACTGGCTATTAACAAATTTTTGTTGACTAACTGCCACACGTAGAATGCCTTAGGGTTTGCAGAGCACTTTTCTCAGGACAACTTTGGAAGGCAAATAGTGAAATTACTGTCCCATCCTACCTACCTGCCAGATGAGAAAACTGAGTCCAAAGGAAGCCGATGACTAGTTCAGGGTCACACAGTTAACTATTGGCTGAGATTTGAACCCAACTCTCTTGATTGCTGGTCCATTTTTTTTTCTACTTGACACAGGCTGTTGAGACTGTTCATAGAAAGACGTGAATAAGAATTGCACAGGATAGGGGCAGCTAAGTGGTACTGGAGTCAAGAGGACCTGAGTTCAAATCCGGTGAGACTGGGCACTTGACACTTACTAGCTGTGTGACCCTGGGCAAGTCACTTAACCCCAATTGCCGCACCAAAAAAAAAAAAAAGAATTGCACAGGATAAAAGGCTTGGTTTGTAGTCTCTGCTAGAAGAGGGATCGTGTATTTTTTTTAAAGTATTAACACATCTATTTGTGTAGATGGAAGCTCTCTGAGACTCTAAACTCCATGAGGCCAAGGACAGTGACTTATTTAAAATTTGATTCCGCACAGTCACTTTATATATGTTTGAATTTAATTAGTAGAAGGAATTCTAGAGATCTAAAGATCATCCAGTGAAGTCTGCGTGCATGTGTAGCGTTTCTTCTGCCTCCCTCCACCCCTCCCTCTGCTGTTTTTTTCAGGTGGTACATGGAAACTGAATTCTAGAGGTTTGGGTTTCCACCAGTTGTATTGATTTCATTTTTTAAAAATGTTTAATGCATTTGATCTTTACAATCATCTCCTACTCTATTCTACTATGAACCCTCCTTTGTAACAAATAACAGTTATCCCATACAGGAACCTTATCTGACAGTATATATACTATTGTCTTCTAGTAATCTCTCACTTCTCTGTGGTGAAGGAGGAGAGAGGTATGTTTCATTACCCCTTGACTTCAGGCATTATTGTTTTCCCTCTCTTGCATTTATGTTTCTGCTGTCTTGCTCTGCATTCATTCTTATTAATCTTAATCATATAAAACCCTTTTACTATTGGCATTCTCCAGGTTTCTGACCTGTACCCTCTTCTGTATCAGAAATTCTTAACCTTTTTTGGGTTGTGGAACCCTTTGGCAATCTGGTTAAGCCTATAGATCCCTATCAGAATAATGTTTTTAAAATATTAAAATAAAAAAGATTACAAAGGCTAAAAAATACAGTTATTAAAATATTAAGTTTGGAAGCTGCTCTGTGTTTTTCTTTTGGTAACCATATCAGTTCCCTGAGCTTAATTATCATCTCTATGAAGATGACTCAGAGTTTATCCCCAAGCTTCTGTACCAAATAACCAGTTGCCTACTAGACATTTCAAACTGGATACCCCAGAGACATCTTAAACTCAACATGTCCAAACCCAGACTCATAACCTTTTCCCCTAAATTCTGTCCTCTTCCAAACTTCCCAGATGAAGGCTACCACCATTCTGCTGGCATCTCAGGTTCATAATCTCAGCCTGGGCTCCTTCTCTCTTCTCTCACATATCCAAACATTTGTAAAATCTTGGATTTTCTACCATCACAACATCTCTCTCAGATGATCTTTTCACAGTCTACTCATGGTTACCCTTTTAGTTTTGTCCCTCATCACCTGTTGTGTAGGTTTTTGCAATATCTTCCCTGCCTCAAACCTCTCACTAGAGTAATTTAAGCATGGAGATGATGGGGTGACTCTTCTATTCAGTCAACTCCTCTAGTTTCCAGTTGCCCGTAGGACTCAATGTTTGCTCTGTTTGGCTTTTGAAGCCTTACACAACCTGACCCTAGCTTATCTTTTCAGACTCATCCAAAGTTACTCCCTCTCCTGTACTCTGCAGCCCAGCCAGGCACATCCTGTTCGTCACACCATCCTCCATCTCCTGTCTACCTGCTTTCCTACTGTAGACTTTGCCAGCATCCTAACCTCTTCTTCTAAGATGCAGCTTTGGTGCTATCTTTGTGAGGAATCATTTCTTGATCACCTTCAGGGCTAGTGGCCTCTCTTCCAAACTACTTTGTGTATATACTTAGTAGCTTTATATTTATGTAGGACATATTTTTACATGCCCTTTTTTTGTCTATGACATTAGAATGTGAGCTCATTGCAGGTAGAGATTGTTCATTCTCTTTTACCCATTGCACGTAATACTTATTTTGTGTTTAAAATCTTTCCCTTTCTCTGAATTCCTCATTTGTCATTTCTTGCTTTCAAATAATCTCTTACATTAAAGTGCCAGGTTTTTTCAGCCATTTCCCATTTGATAGCTTCCCCCCTCCCACCGCAATTTGTTTCATCTCATTGCTACCTCAAAAAGTGCTGCTATAAATATTTTGTTATATACTAGACATTTTGTTTCTTTAACTTCCTGGGGTACACTCCCAGTAGTGGGGTTTCTAGGTCAAGGAATATGGACATTTTATTTAGTTCCTTCTCTTGTATAATTCCAAATTGAAAGTCTGAGTGATCTGATGCTCCATAACTGAGGGTATACCTCCAAGTTCTGTATTAGAGGTATTTTGTATTTTGAAACCCTTCTCTTTTCTCCCTTGTATGTTTGATATGAATCAAACTTGGTCAAAATGAATTGTTTTCTTGCTAGAATTTTACTTAAACTTTTTTTGCATTCGATATTCGTTAGTAAGATTCATATGTTTTTCTCTGTCTTGTGACTCTTCCTTTGAGGGAGCTATTAGGAACATATTTGTCTCAAGGCATTGGTAGAGTTCTTTGGGAATGGTTTTTGTAACAGGTGTTAATTGTTCTTTAAATGTTTGCTATAAGTCACTTGTAAACTCATCCATCCTCAGTTTTTTCTTTTCCCTCTTTTCCTTTGTCTGAGTTTGGGTTGTTTAAGATCTCAAATTATTTTTTTATTTTGTTTTTGGTTTTTAGTTTGTTTAATTTTTAAAAATAATTTGTTGATATTTTGTTTTATGTCATCTACATTCCTCAGTGAGCAGTCTCATAATAACAATAGCTAATATTCATATGGCTCTTTAAAGTTTACAAAGTGCTTTATATATATAAAATCTCATTTGAACAACCCTGGGTAATAGGTGCTATTATTCCCATTTTGCAGATGAGGAAACTTGGAACAAAGAATAAACGAAGGGAAAAATAATTAAGCAAAAGCAACCAACATATTGAAAAAGTCTGACCTATGTGGTGTTCCACATAATTGCATTCTTATCTTTTCTTTATGGCCAAATGAGGTCATTATAATTTTGCAGCATTCAATTTAAATTTTTTTGTATATTTACATTGATGCAGTCATTGTGTGTATTATTTCTTCATTCTGCTCTTTCATTTTGCATCCATTTAAGTTATTCTTCCCATATTTCTCTTTATTCATTATATTCATTATTTCTTATAGCATAGTAATATTTCATTAAATTTATGTATCACAGCTTCTTTAGCCATTTTCAGTTGATGAATATCTCCTTTGTTTTCAGTTCTTTGCCACTGATAATGCTGCTTAACTATCTGGATGAACTTAGGGCTTTTTGTCTTTGATCTCAATACTCAAAAACTTTTCTTGACACAAAAATAGGAATTTAATAAAAAACATCACATTTTAATATATCTTAAATGGTTAAGAGGTACATAAATACTACAGTAATGGCACTAGCCATGGCCTTAGACCAAAATTGGGGGTGGGAGTGGGGAGGGTGTTGCTTTAGGGCCTCGACCATGGTGGAAGGTGGGGAGGCAGGTAGACCACCCCTCCTCAGCCCACAACCTCTACTGCACCAGAACATGTATAATATATTTGGCACTTTAAGCTTGAAAAAGACCTGAAGGCTGCTTGTAGACATGGGTGTCAGAGGTTGCTATTTGCAGTTTTTTATGACGTGGTGGTTTGCTGTGTTCTTTCTCTGGTTCCAGAGGATGAAACTGGGTATAAGCAAACATAAAATTAGCATTATACTTAAGTCTTTCCCCACCATATTGGGAAACAGTTTTGTGTTTTCAAACAAGCTGTGCAAACTATACTGTGTTTATTGAACACTGGGCTGTTGAATTTTCAGTGATTTCTGATTCTTCCTATTCTATTTGTTTTTCTATAATTTTACCCATACTAAATAGTTTGATTACTGTTTTATATTATAGTTTGACGTCTTCATTCCTTCATTTTTAATTTTCTTCAATAGTCTAGTGGGGAACCTGTGGGTCGAGGCCACATGTGACCTTCTAGGTCCTTGGATATGGCCTTTTGACTGAGTCCAAGTTTTACAGAACAGATTCTTTTATTAAAGGGATCTGTTCTGTGAAGTTTGGATTGAGTCAAAGGGCCCAACTTGAGGACCTCGAGGGGCACATGTGGCTTTGAGGCCCCAGGTTCCCCACCCCTGTTAGGTTTTTTGTTGCTTCAAACGAGTTGTTATCTTGTACAGCACTATAATGCCTCTGTGGTGTAATAGAATACCAAATCTACAAATCACTTTAAGCATTATCGTCATGAATCTCCAGATACTTAAGTCATTCTTAATTTCTTTAAGGAGCGTTTGTAAATGTATTTATAGTGAGACTGAGTGTACTTTGGTAGAGGCATTTTGCATAGGATTTCCCTCATTTATTCTCTTCATTATTGCTGCTTTCCTCTATTTTTATTACTATATATTAATGTGGTTTTTTTGGTAGCTATATTTTGTGGCCTGCTTTATTGAAGCTGTTGTCTCAATTAATGTCTTTGCTCACTTCCCCTGGATTTCCTAAGTCATGTGAGAGTTATCTATAGTTAAGCATAGTTTTATTCTTTGCCTATCTTTTATAACTTTGATTTCTTTCTCATTGTTAGCATTTCTAAAACTTTATCAAATAAAAGGGAAGAGAGACATCCTTACTTTACTCTTGTATTTATTGGGAGAACTTCAAGTATTTCCCAATTGTATATAATGCTAGCTTTTTAGTGTTAAGTGCTTTTTCTCGTATTAAAAAATATTCTATGTAATATCTTTTTTTAAAAACAATTTTATATTTTTGTAGTAATTTTCTCTGAATTCTCAGTTTTGTTGGCTTAAAATTATATAAAGCAGTTTCTGATAATTCCTTTTTTTTGTTATTACTATTTTTGGCTAGGCAGTGGGGTTAAGTGACTTGCTCAGGGTCACATAGCTAATAAGTGTCAAGTGTCTAAGGTCACATTTGAGCTCAGGTCCTCCTGATTCCAGGGTTGGTGCCCTATCCACTGCGCCACCTAGCTGTCCTTGATATTATTCTCTTTTTTACTGAGATTTATTAAACAATATTTTTTATTGGGTACTTCCTCTTATTTTTCCTTTTCTGTGTCCAGACTAGACTGTCACAGTTGTTCATATATCTGATACCTCTACAATATATCTCACATCTATCACCACTCTGGTAGAAGCTGTCATCACTGTAGTAGCCTCCCTGACCTTACTGCCTCCATTCTTTTTCTAGTCTATTCCACAGCATTGATTGGTCATATCACTTTTCTGCTCAGAATTCTCGGGTTCCCAATTTCCTCCTGAATAAAGTTTATAGTCTGTGTCTAGGATCCAAGACCTTTCACAGTCTGGCCACCTCATATATTTCCAGCTTTGTCATGCTACTTCCTATTAGGCACTTGACATACCATCTAAACTAGACTGCCTTTTTCTTTATGCTGGCCTCTATTCCTGGAAAACCTTCATGTTCCTTTTGTTTGGTGAATTTTTTTGTTTGGTTTGTTTGGTGAATGTTTATCCTTTTTTTTGTTTTTTGTTTTTGTTTTTGCAAGGCAATTGGGGTTAAGTGACTTGCCCAGGGTCGCACAGCTAGTGAGTATCATGTGTCTGAGGCCGCATTTGACCTCAAATTTGAACCTGACTCCAGGGCCGGTGCTGTATTCACTGCACCATCTAGCTGGCCCAATGTTTATCCTTTTTAAAAAAAACCTGTGGCAAGTTTCCTTTTTTCATTATCTTCTCTGATCCACTCGTAATTTTTTTTTGCTTTCTACCTCTCGTGAACTACGTTATTATTTTTGTTTTTTAGTCATTTCTTTATGTGTCATTCTCCCAACCCCTCTCCCTGTAGACTGTAAGCACCATGAGGACTGGACTCCTGTCTTATTTAAATAAATAATCTTTGTTATCTCAGGACCTAAACACTGCTTTGCACACTAGCTCCTAATAATTGTTTGCTTAATTGGATAACAGTATGTTACAGTGAGCATGAATTCACAGAGGCATATTTTTATTTTGTATGTTTCATTGACGCTTCTTTCTTTTTCTTTATCACTATGACTAGCTAGGTGTAAGGGATAGAAGTCTCAAGAACTGACTAGCTGTGTGATCCCAGGCAGGTCATTTAACCTGTCTCAGTTTCCTCATCTCAAAAATGGGATTAACAATAGCACCTGTTTTATGTGAGGAACAAATGAGATTTGTAAAGTGTTTGCAAACATTAAAGTGATAGCAAAGTAAATTGCTATTAGCCTTCCCTTCCTCCCTCCAAAAAAACCCTAAAAACTCTTCCTCCTATAAAACATTCTCCTGGTCCTGTTCACTTCACTCAGCATCAGATCATACAAGTCTTTCCAGGTTTTTCTGAAGTCAGCCTGTTCATCCTTTCTTATAGCACAATAGTATTCTGTTGCATTCATATACTACAGCTTGTTCAGCCATTCCCCAATTGATGGGCATCCTCTCAATTTCCAGTTCTTTGCCACCACACAAAGAGCTGCTATAAATATTTTTGTACATGTGGGTCCTTTTCCCATTTGTATAATCTCTTTAGGATACAGCCCTAGAAGTGCTATTGCTGGGTCAAAGGGTATGCACATTTTTATAGCCCTTTGTATTTTTTATTTTTTAATTTTTTTTATTTTTAGGCAATTGGGGTTAAGTGACTTGCCCAGGGTCACACAGCTAGTAAGTGTCAAGTGTTTGGTCTGAGGCTGGATTTGAACTCAGGTCATCCTGACTTCAGGGCCAGTGCTGTATCTGCTGCACCACCTAGCTGCCCCTTTATAGCCCTTTGGACAAAGTTCCAAATTGCTCTCAAATGGTTGGATCAGTCCACAACTCCATCAACAATGCATTAATGTTCCAGTTTTCTCACATCTTCTCCAACATTTGTCATTTTGTATTTCCCCAGATCATGGTACTATGCAACATAGGACAATAAAAACCCTCAAGCTAATGGGGAAAATGGGATCAGGCACACTGCCATCAAACTTTGTCAGTGACACCTTGACAAAGATAGGAACCTTTAAAAAAACAGTAGCACAGTTTTACATATATTAAATGGTTAAAAATCCCTAAGTATTACAATAAATAGTGGCAGGTTATTGGCCTCGGTCTCTTGATTGGCGTGGTCTGCACAAACAAGTTGAGAAGACTCCAACTCTGGACCCTCTAGATATAGAGGTAGAGGTGACGAGGATCAGCCCATCTCCAGACAAAGATCTGAAATTTGTTTGTGGAAATGGGTGCTGGAAGTGTTTCACCTTGGAATTACTATGAAGTGGTGCACTTTTCTGCATGTTCATGCGTTTTTAAAGGAAGAAATGATGCAGTGGCAAATTTGAAATTAGTGTTACATGCAAAATATTCTAATAAATTGAGTTTTAAAAAATTCAATTTTTAAAACTTATAGCAGAACTGACTGTATAGTCAAGCAAAACAAATTTGTGTAGTTTGGTCATGCTGACACTTTGAAAGACTTAAGAATACTAATCAATAGCTGACTATGATTCCAGAAGAATGATGAAGCATGCTTTCCTTCTTTTGATGGGGAGGTGATGGACAATAGTTTCGGAATAAGACACATTCTCAGCTTTAATTATTACCAGTGAAGCAAATATTGATGGAGAAGCAATGTGAAAGGTTATTACAAAGACATATAACCAGAAAAGGATAAGGGTTGGCCATGTATAAAGAGCAAGAGTTAACCAGTGGATAACCAGTGTGCTCCATTGGTACACATCCCATATCAAAAGATATATAGGAAAACTCTGAGGTACCACACCACACCTATCAGATTGGCCAACATAACAAAACAGGAAAATGATAAATGTTGGAGAAGATGTGGGAAAATTGGAACACTAAGGCATTGTTGGTGGAGTTGTGAAATGATCCAACCATTTTGGAGAGCAATTTGGAACTATGCCCAAAGGGCTATAAAAATGTGCATACTCTTTGACCCAGCAATTGCACTTCTAGGGCTGTATCCCAAAGAGATTATACAAATGGGAAAAGGACCCACATGTACAAAAATATTTATAGCAGCTCTTTTTGTGATGGCAAAGAATTGGAAATTGAGAGGATGCCCATCAATTGGGGAATGGCTGAACAAGTTATGGTATATGAATGTAATGGAATTCTATTGTGCTATAAGAAATGATGAACAGGCTGACTTCAGAAAAACCTGGAAAGACTCGTATGGTCTGATGCTGAGTGAAGTGAGCAGAACCAGGATTACGTTGTACACAGTAACAGTCACATTATGTGATGACTAATATTGATAGAGTTAACCCTTCTCAGCAATACAAGGATCTGAGACATCTCCAAAGGCCTCATGATGGAAAATGCTCTCCTCATCCAAAAAAAGAACTAAGGAGTTTGAATGCAGATCGAAGCATACTATTTGCTATTTTTTTCTTCTGTTGTGTTTTGTTTCCTCTTTCTGGTGGTTCCTCCTGTTGGTTCTAATTCTTACTTACAACATCACTAATGTGAAAATATGTTTACTAGGAATGTGTATGTATAGCCTATATCAGATTGTGTGCCGTCTTCGGGAAAGAAGGGGAGAAAAATTCAAAACTTAAAAGCTTAGGCAAATGATTGTTGATAAATCAAAACAAATTAATTTTAAAAAAAGAGAGAGAGAGAGAGATAGGAAGGTTCCTGGCGTGTTGGGTGGACTCCTTGTTGAAGAATTACAAGAGGACATGAACAAGAGTCATATAGGATAAGAAATAATATATTGCTAATAATAATAATAGCTAGCATTTGTATGGTGCTTTAATGCAAAGTGCTTTTACAAATATCTCATTTTATCTTCACAACCCTGGGAGGTAGATGCTATTATTACCCCCGTTTTACAGATGAGGAAACTGAGCTTAAGTGATTTGTCCAAGGTCACATAGCTAGTATGTATATGACACAGGGTTTGAACTTGATTTTCCTGACTCCAGGTATAGCTCTCTATCCACTCACTACACCACCTAGCTGCCTCTTTGCACTGGTGCTATGTACAGTGAGACTGGAGTAACTGTATCATTGAGGGATCAGATCTATGGAAGTATGTAAATTCCCCCCAAAATGACCAAAATCAAGCCATATCCATATATTATAGATTGATGCCCTTGTAGAGACATCATTGGTCATGGATGTGGTAATCAGTTGTGAAAATTTTGGCTTCCAGAGTAGTTGACCTATATTATAAATCATCAATGTTCTCTTATTTGAATCTCATGCCAAGATCTGGGGGAGTCAG
Organism: Vombatus ursinus; assembly: GCF_900497805.2. Lineage (NCBI taxonomy): Eukaryota > Metazoa > Chordata > Mammalia > Diprotodontia > Vombatidae > Vombatus > Vombatus ursinus. Next base: position 23,490,422 of record NW_020954567.1, read on the forward strand.
GATCATAAGACAATATATAAGTCTTTTTCATTACATTTTTTCATTCTTCACATGCATGTAGTTTTAATACTGGAAGAAAATTCGTTTAAGAAGCACATTGTGGGTGTTCTAAACCAGTCCCAAGGCAACCTACATAAGGGATCAAGGAATATAGAGAACTATGCATATTACCACATTTATTTTCTTTGGAAGGGAAATTAAAGTTGAATTACCAAAATTTAGACAGATTTGCCTGAGATGACTCCTTCCATTCATAAACTGATTTTCAAAATGTTGTTCAATAGATTTACCTGGATATAAACTTTTTAGACAACTTTGAAATATCTTCTAGCTATATTTTTTTCATTCAGTTTTATTTTATTTTCCATATCAGATTCTCTCCTTCCCCACCACTGAAAAGGCAAGAGTACAAAACCCATTATAAATATGAAGTCACACAAATATTTCTGCATTATCCATGTTCTAAGAAGAAAAAATGAATAAAAAAGAGAGAAAGATAAAAATACACTTCAGTCTGCACTCTGCCTGTATTGAGTTCATCAGTTCTCTGTGTTGACATGGATAGCATTTTTCATCATTAGTCTTTTGGAACTGTGGTAGGTAATTGTATTGATCAGTTACTAAGTCTTTCACAGTTGATTATATTTACAGTATTGCTATTACTATGTAAATGGTTGTCCTCTTCACTTCTCTTTGCATCAGTATGTAAGTCTTCCCAGGTTTTTTGGAAACCATTCTCTTCATCATTTCCTACAACACAAAAATATTCCAGTCAATTTCATATACTTGTTCAGCCATTCTACAGTTGATGGTCATCCCCTCAATTCTTTGCTACCACAAAAGGACTACTATAAATATTTTTGTACAGATGTATCCTTTCCCTTTTTCTTTGATCTCTTTGGGCCATAGACCTAGTAGTGGTAGTTCTGGGTCAAATAGCTTTCTGGACTTAGTTCCGAAATTCTCCGGAATGGTTGGGTCAGTTCACAGCTCCACCAACTGTGTATTACCGTAATTATTTTCCCACAGACTCTTCTAGCATTTGTCATTTTTCTTTTCTGTCATCTTAGTCAATCTGATTAATGTGTTGTGCTATCTCAGTTGTTTTAATTTTTTGTGATTTAGAACATTTTTTTCATATGACTCTTGTTAGCTTTGATTTCTTCCTCAGAAAACTGTTCATTTTCCTTGACCATTTATTAATTGGGGAATAGTTCTTTCTCTAATAAATTTGGCTTAGTCCTGTATGTATTTGAGAAACAAGACTTTATTGAGAGAAACTTATTACAAAGATTTGTTTTCTTTTTCTAATTTTACCTGCATTGGTTTTGTTTGTGCAGAAACTTTTTATGTAATCAAAATTATCTCTTTTGCCTCCTGTGAACCTATCTCTTGTTTGATTATGAACTCTTTCCCTAACCATAGTTCTGACATGTAATTTTCAGGCTCTACTAAATGTCTTCTGATAGCACTCTTCATGTCTAAATCATTTACTCATTTTCAGCTTATCTTGGTATATGGTGTGAGATACTGGTCTGTACTCAGTTTTCTTGCTATATTTTCGAAAGATCATTGTGAGGTAGGCATCTTTTATAAAAGTATTTACTTTTTTTTTTATTGTGAAGCCAACCAAAAACATGAATAGTCTTTTCTCTTTTTAAGTTACTCATTCCATATCATCTGTCTCCAAATTAGGTAAGATATTAATGAGAAAGCAGTTCAGACTCCTTGCTGATATTAGTTATGAACATCTAGTCAGCTGTGAAGTGGATTTGAAATTACCCAATGGAATAAAAAGATCTCTTGAGGTCCTTTACATTTCTGCCCTGTCCTATTACTTTAAGGTGAATATTAGTCTCTCTCTGTTCCCTTTATAGTTAGCTGGTGTCAGACTAGGAGTGTAAGTAAGTCTACTTACAATATAAATACAAAATAGAACAACATGAATAATTCTCTTCTTTTTTGAAGGAATAATATAATGTCCACTCATAAGAGCGATTATCTTCTGGTGGAGTGGGAGGTTTCAGTGTGACTATTTTTCATATATCTATGTATATGTATTTTAACTTGGCTTTTATGATTGCTAAGATGTATTTCATAACATAAGAAAAATCTTTGTGGAACTTCAGACAGTAAGTAGTTTTGTAAGTTGCTACCACTTCTGTTGTCTGTTTTGCTCAGAATTTGTAAAAGTTGTTTTAACTTCTGCCAAGGACAAACCATGTTGCCACTTCTTAAGGAACAATGGTAACAAAACTTAGTTGCTGCTCTATTGTTTCTCAGATTGGAATCACTTGAAAGATGTCTGTAGAAACTGACTTTGCTTTTATTTTACAGGCTCTTACATAACCTTGTAACTGAGGCCTACTAAACACTAATGATAAGAAATAATTATTTTTGGACACAGTCTGCCCATTTGTTCTTTTTGACATGATTAATAACTCTGTGATAGTGTGTTTTAGTCTTAAACCTTTCCTGATAAAATCTGAGGAAACTTTTCCTCATCAAATGTGAAATAAAGGCTGGTCATTTGAGGCACGTGATGAAAAAGCATATTCTTTTGCACTTTACCATTATGTATATATCTTGCACATACAATTGCTAGGTTATAAACATTAATTGTCTTATCTAATTGCAAAGCATAAATGTCACTTTTTAAACTTTGTACAATAACTAATTTAACATCATCAGGTATCTATCATGTATCCAACAAGACTTAGTGTTGTTAGAAGTGGGTATGATCTTTAATTTAACGTAGTCATCTCTGTGTGTGCGTGCGTGCACACATACACACACACACACACACACGACAATTGCTTTGGCACTTGGCAAAATTAATTTTTCTGCAGTAGTATTAGCCTCCCCAGTTTTTGAAGTTTCAACTACTTTTCTACTTTTGGGCTTATTAATAGGAATAAATGAATCAACATTTAAAAATCTTATTTCTACTTTAAAAAATCGACAGGCTTATCAACACAGCTTTCATATTTTGATAGTAAATGGTGAAGCAAAAGAAAAGGTTTTGAGCTGCTATTTGCAAGAACTCCACAGATTATATACTGTAGTTGTGGATTTAATTTATCTTTTATCATATTTCCTTATTTCCTTGCTCAGCATCAAACAACTTTGTGTATTATTTCTGGATTGTGACCTAATGAATGACTTTTACTAATTTCCTGATTACAGTATATTCAATCTGAATGAATATTTCGAGATTCCTTATTAACACATTTTTCAGCATTCCTTTTTTATATGCTTCTAGGCTTTATCCAATGATTCATTGGGACTGCTATAATTTTACAAAATAAATAAAACTTTCTACAAAAATTTCATTTTTATAATAAAATACTCTTAATGCAAATTAATGCAAATGTGTGTTCCTCCAAGTGACTTAGTTTTATAGAGAGGCACCAGGACACTCCCATTCATTCCTGTAACAGCATAACTGAACTCTGGAAGATAGAAATAAAAAAAGAAATATTTGCTCCTCTACTGGCTAAATGACAAGTCCTATGTGTAGTTGAAGTTCAGTTGTACGTATTACCATGTTTTTAAGCAATGTTTATACATATAAACTAACCTTTCTAAGGAATTAATCTCTTAACTTTCTTCTCTTCTATTACTGGCACGATGACTAAACTCTCACAGAAATTCTACTGGAAGATTGACAAGTGTTGCCAACCTGTTCATTTGAAAATCTGCTGATAAAAGAATAGTAACATAAGCAGAGGATAAGTTTAAACAGAAACCAGACTTAATGCTGCAGTGATGTTTCTGCAAAGCATTTGTGATCCTCCATAATGGTTTCAAGATATCTTGTAATGCATGTGCCAATTGTATGTAAGAAAGCAAATATTCTAACATACTGATCATGATAGCGAAACTGATGAGGTATGATTACAGGCTAATGGGAAGGAAACTGGTACCTGAGGTCTACCCATTAAATTGTAAGCTATTTAGTGATTGTTTCATTTATTGTATTCATATTTACATGCGTAGCTTAGCAGTGTTTTACACATAGTAAATGTTTAGCAAATACTCACTGATGTGTTAATATTGAGATATTTTTCTAACTTTCGCAGTTCATGGAGACTGTTATTAACTTTTTACCTGATATTAGCATTCCATGTTGTGTTTCTTAACTTAAGTAGGTTCATGCCTAGAATATATTCTTTCTTCACTTTGACCTCTTAGAATCCTTATTATCTCCTCCTGCCTCCTTCCACACTTTCCCATTTGTTAGTGTTCATCCTTTTAATTACCATCCCAGGACTTAGCACTATACTTTGCTCACAAACACTTAATAAATGCTGAATAGAATTGAATGGAGGTAGACCCTGTATACCACTCTTAATTATCTTCCTGTACTCAGTTTTATTTACCTGCCTTTGTTGCCACAGACCTATAATACTACCACCAGTCTGACAAAATTCATTTTCCTGATTCCCAGTATATGTGTACAACCTCACACTAGAGCAGGGGTGGGGAACCTGCAGCTTTGAGGCTACATGTGTCCTTCTAGGTACTCAAGGCAGCCCTTTGAATCCAAACCTCACAGAACAAATCCCCTTAATAAAAGGGTTTGTTCTGTAAAACTTGGACACAGTCAGAAGGCTGCACCTAAGGACCTAAGAGGCCACAAGTTTCCCACCCCTGTACTAGTTCATAAGAGGTATGTTCTTTGGGGTAGGGGTGGGGTGAAGGTATGTTCTTGAGATGGTGAATTTCAAGAAACTAGTCTGTGGTTTTCATCATTGTGATTTTTTTTTTTTTAGGCAATTGGGGTTAAGTGACTTGCCCAAGGTCACACAGCTAATAAGTGTCAAGTGTTTGGTCTGAGGCCGGATTTGAACTCAGGTCCTCCTGACTTCAGGGCCGGTGCTCTATCCACTACACCGTCTAGCTGCCCCCATCATTGTGGTATTAACAAAATCAAGAAATAGATTTTAAAAATCAAATTCTTATCAAGAAATTCTCAGGATGGCAACTGTACTTGACCATGAACCTAGCAGGTATGAACAAAACTGAATTATTGCAAAATAGAAAGGAATGGGGAGGAGGAGGTGGATTATCATGGACGCAGTCATTACTTTTCTGAGTTGTAATGCCAATCAAATTCAAAAGGGGAAGAGTCCTGAAGAGTTTTAGCTTGACTTTAACCTAGAAGACTAGAACTGTGTTTGTTCTGAGGCACTATAGATAATGAGAGTAATACTTGTTATACATAAGATCTTTATGTCTGTCTAACCTCAATTTATCCTGTAAGTTTGAATATATGTGTGTGTATCTTGTTGTACATAGTTGTTTGCATGTTTTCCCTATTAGAGCAGGAGCTCCTTGAGAGCTCCTTTCTTTGTCTCTCCAGCGCTAACTAAGCACAGTGTCTGGCACATAGTAGGTGCTTGATAAATGTTAGTTGACTGCCTCTAAACAGATTTCTTTGCTTAGATCACTTATGTGCATCCCTAAGTACAACTCAAACATACTCATTTAAATAAAACAACTAATAATAAACATAATAGATATATAGATGCAATCCCTTATTTAGAAATAGATTACATCAGAATTTTATTTATAAATTGGTTGTTTGAAATACATTTTCTCATAGAAATAATTGGGACAAACCTAGGTTAAATTATGACTTTTGCCACCTGTGTGTCCTTGATTAAGTAATTTGATTCTCCAAGTCTCAAGGGCTTTAGCTCTAAAGCTTTTCTCCTTTATATGGAAGTTAGGTTAGCTCTTACGGGCTGTTTTAACCCATAATGTAATGAAAACATAGGCCAGAACTTCACTTCCATTTGCAATATAGTTTCACTAAGGAAAAAAAAATTGACAGGTTAGAACATTCTCTTTCCCCATAGCAATGTATAGTAATTCAGTTGTCCACAAATTGTTTCATACACTGTAAATACGTATCCTATGCTCAGGTTGTCAATTGCTCATGTATAAAGTCTCTGTGTTGGGAACAGATTTAGGCTCTTTTTCAAGTGTGGGTATAAAATTAACCTCTTTCCCAAGGAGATTCTCTGGCTTCTAGTCCTCTCCACTGTTGGCAATGGAAATTTATTAAGTCTACAGTGAAATCTGCCTTTTTCTGTGCAGCCATTGGTATTGAGGATCATTTTTTGAATAGGCTTAAAATCAGTGCAACATGAGGTTATTATATAGATTGTAAAGGCTTTCACAGTAAGAGGAAGCATGACTCACGTGAATACAATCTGCAGTCGACACATCACATATAGTTTTTTCATGTTAAAGTGGTTCTTATGGTTTTGTTGTCAAGTTTGATGGGTTTTCATAAACAGTTTCTTGATTTCTTGAAGTGGCAGTTATCCTCCTAGCCTAATCTGGAATGGATTCTTATGTGAGCAGGTAATTGAGAATCATTCTAGCTATATCCCTTTCCCTCTCCAGAATGAAGATTTTTCTTCTCATATATGCTAAAGAATTTCATTTTGAGCCAGGGGTCTTTTTTCCATCTGGACACTCTAATCCAGGCTGTTAGTGGGAAGATTGATTTTCATATGGATACATAACAGTATTTTTTACTCTGTAAACAGACCTAGTTTAGAAGATTGCCTTGTAAAACTTTTAAGGTCTCAGAGATTGTCTATTGAGGAAACAAAGCATAACAATTTTGAGCTTTTTATAGTAGTGGGGGCCTGATTATAAAACATCTTTTTTTTCTTTTTTACGTCACCCACATCTTGCAAGTATGTGCAAGTATTCCCTTCCTCTCAGAGAGCCATCCTCTATTTAAAAAATAAACAAAAACCTAACCAATATGTTGGAAGAGTCAGATATTGAGTATGGCACACTCATAGTCTCCCACCTCAACAATAAGTGAGGGAGGTGCCTTATTTCTGTTGGGGGGGGCAGGGGAGGCTAACCGTAGTCATTAAAATTTCTCATCATTTCATTCCAGTTTAATTGTTGTTGTTTCTACATTGTTGTAATTTTTGTATGTTCTGGTTACCAAAAACACTCCCAAGGTTTATCCTTTGGGGATAAAACATTAGGAGAGCCCTTAAACCAGGGATTCTTAACCTTTTTTGTGACGTGGACACCTTTGGCAGTCTGAAGTCCATGGACTCCTTTTTGCAGTGATGTTTGTAAATCAATAAGAAAATGGTTACAGAGGAAACCAAAGGTTAGTGAAAATACAGATGTAATAGTTTTCACATGCAAATTTAGGGACTTACTGAAATCTTTTGGGGTCCATGGACTCCAGTTTTAAGAATTCCTGCCCTAAATGCTAAACTCCTAAAAATGAACATTGTCAAAGAAAATGGAGGAATAAGAAAGTGAAAATGAAAATTACTCTGCAAGAAAAGGAGCAATCAAATGAGTAGGATGGGAAATGATAATGCTGGAAAGGTAGGGTGGTAGGATAATTTTGTGGGAGAGATATACCGTATATTAATCTTAACTTTTGGCTCTAGGTAGATAGATATGTTTGGTGTTTCATACCTACTACCATTTAACCTAAATTTATTCAGATTTTTGAAGACTTAAGTTTTTCAGTAGATAATTTTGACATCTAGTTGGATCAGCTATATTTTCTTCCCTCTTTATTTTAGCTGTTTCTTTATAATACAAGAACTGACTGTTCTTTGCGTCTGTTTTTCCTTCTCTCCGTCAGTTCCTTCATTGATGAACTGTGGAATTGGTCACTACAAAAAAAGTTTGTTTTCAATCAGTCAGGATTTTTCCCTGGAGCGAGAATGATTTTTAAAAAGACCTTGACAGAAAAGTAATAAAAGCAACTCACAATTATACTTTGCACATGTATTAGTTTATTTAGCAGATATTAAGTGCAGTGCATTGTGTTAGTGCTTGGGAGAGGATACAAATACAGTATGCCTAAGATTCATTCTACCTTCCTCTGAAGCTGGACTGTACCTCAGATGCCCCATTCTTTTCTACCTCTGCCTTTTGCTCGTTTTTTTCTTTGTTCCTAGAATGACTTCTTTCCCTGCCTCTGCCTGTTGAATCACTCTTTTCTAAATCTTTCATGAAGCCCCTGTAGCAGTAATCACTTCCTGCACCCCCAGTCCTCACATAGTCATAGTACTTTTGTTTTGTACCTTTTTAATGTACTTATGCAATATCATGTGATTTTTTTTTTTTTAAGACCCTACTAGACTGTAGTTAATCTGAGTTCAGGGACCATGTCTTACTATCTTTGTATCTCCCCCAGCTTCTGGGCATTGAGTGGGTATTGAATGTTCGATTTCGATCCCTACAACAACCTTGTGAGGTAGGCAAGGGGCAGACTTCTAGAGCTCCTTGAAGCCTAGTTAGACTATTTAGTACCTGTGTAACTTATCTTGGACAAATTCCTTCCTCTCTTTGTTCCTCAGTTTCCTCATAAAAAAAGGATTTGCACCATATGATTGCTAAAGTTCCTTCTAACTCTGCATTCTGTGAGCTTTCTGTGTCCCTACAGAGAGGATCCTTACATGACATGGTTTTGAGTCTCATTTTTACCCTTCTTGCCCTCTTACTCATTACCCACATTATTCAACTTAATAATAATCCGTTTAAAATTTGGCGTTCTGGAGAGAGAGAGAGAGAGAGAGAGAGAGAGAGAGAGAGAGAGAGAGAGAAGAGAAGGAAAAGTTGAAGCCAGGATAAAGTGTAGATGTTTAACACAGCAAAGTTCTACAGGACAAGAACAGGGATGGTAGCAAAGGCATGAATGGAGAGATGGATGAGGATGTATACAAGAGTTCTTAATCTTTTTTTGTATGTCATAGACTCCTTTGTCAGGATACCCCAGAACAACCTTTTAAAATTCATAAAATACACAAAATTACAAAGGATATAAAAGACTAGTGAAATTAATATATATATATTATATATATGCATATAATATATGTATATAAGATATATTTCTTATCTAAGTTCACAGGCCCTAGTTAAGAACCTTTGTGTTAGAAAGAGATTTAAAAGAGTAGGGAATGAGAAGTTGTGGAAACTTACTTCCAGTGACCTCAGTCTTTTTTGTTTGTTTAAATTTTTATTTTTATGTAGGGAAAAATCAAATATATTTAACCCGATTTGGTTGTAAGTTCCTTAACTTTTGCCTTTTCTGTCTTGGCAATATGAGCCACTGATTTTGTTCCCAGAACATTGCCACCCCAGTGACAGCGGATCTCATCATATTTATCTTTGTAATTGGTTTTGATGGTTTCTGCTAGCTTAGCCAGGGCTCTCTTATTTTCAGGGTTAACCTGTGTGAAGGCAGTGCTTGTGCACTTCTTTCTGTGAACTAAGCTACCCAGTCTGGCTTTACCTTTGATAATACAGTAAGGAACCCCCATTTTTTGGTACAAGGCAGGTAGGAAGACCACTAGCTCAGTGGGGTTCACGTCATGTGCAATCATTACCAACTGTGCTTTCTTGTTTTCTACCAGGGTAGTAACAGTGTTAACACCTGCTCTGAGGACAGGTGGTCTCTCAGTGGGGACATCTCCTTTGCCTGTAGCTTTTTGTTCAGCCCAGGGCAGCAGCCTTTGTTTCTTATCTTGCTTTGCCTCAGGTCTGTACTTGTGAGCCAGTTTAAGCAGTTGAGTATTTGTCTGAGATACAAAGCCTGAGGGAACTGGTTAATTGCTTATAAAGGATAGATCTTTGACACTGCAGTCTGATGTACCCAGGCCATTTGACAAATTGAGTTAAGTCCCTTTTGGGCTGGATGTCCTGACCAGTGCCAAAGTTCTTGGGCCGCTTCTCAAACAAAGGATTGACTGCTTTCTTGGCCTCCTGCTTCTTTACTACAGCAGGGGCCAGAGCCACCTTCTTCCCCTTGGCCTTCTTCCCTTTTGGCATCTTGGCCAGCTGAACAAGAGAGATGACCTCAATCTTATCTGAAAAGGTTGCAGAGTGGTCATAATGCTGAGAAAAGACAGGGGTTAATTTTAGTTAATGGACCTATGTTTTGCTCAGCGGCTGAGGACTGATGTAAGAAGAGAAATACTTGCCTTGGTTACCAAATCTAAGCCTAGTTAAGGATGTTCCATTCATTTTTCATGGATTTCAGTTTGATGTTTCTATAGAGAAGATTTAAACAGAATTTAGATTTAAAGTATAAATGACACTAAAGAGAACAAAGATGGGAAGAGCAACCAGATTGGACCAAGCCATCTCTGCTACAAGCAGCACAATTGTTAGGACAATGAGAAACAGATAAACAAGGTATCTGAAAGTGGAAAAGATAACAAAGACGTGGAAAACATTTTGAACCTTAATAATACCAAAAAAGACTGCACAAGACAGCATCAGTAACTACCAACTTATGAGACTTCCCTTCAGTCTGTAAACAATGTGTAGAGGAGTCATCTGTACACAAATCAATTATAAACTCAACAGCTAAATGGTCAAGGCATATGAGCAAACAGTTCTCAAAAGAAGAATTGCAATTCACAATTCACAACCATTTGCAAATTTGATTTGAAAATCAAAACAGCTCTAAGGTTCAACCTCATATCCTGCAAATTGGCAAAAATTACAAAAAATGGCAAGTCAGTGTTGGAAGGGTTATGGAATGATATGAAATAGTAGAGCCATTTTGGAAAGCAGTTTGGAATTATGCAAAGAAAATTACTAAAATGTCCATACCCTTTGAAGCAGAGATTGCATTACTGCACTTATACAAAGAAGCCATCTGAAAGAAAGTCCCCATATACACCAAAATAATTATAGGAGCAGTAACAAGGAATTGGAAACATAGCAGATGCCCATCAATTGGGGAATGGCTCAACAAATTTTAGTAGTTGTGAGTGTAATGGAATATTACTGCACTGTAAGAAACGATGTGTGTGATGAATACAGAAACATGGGAAGATGCATGAGCTTATAGATTAAGAAAACAATATACACAATGTAAGGGGAAAGAACAACACCAAAAAAAAAAAAAAATCAAAAGTGAATGTAGCCAGCAGGACTTGAAAGAAAGAGATATGAGAAGACATCCCCAACCCACCCCTTCATGGAGATGGGAGATCTACAGGTGTCACATACACATTGCATGTGTTTTTATACTTTTTAATATATCGATCTTTTGTACAGAATTTTTTTCCCAGATAAAAAATACTGAAGGAGAAAGATACTTAAGATAACTATGGTGGCTTAAGAAACAGAAGTCAGTAAAAACTTTTTAAAGGAGGAAATTTAACAATGGGCCACATTTTCACCATTTCTTGATTAACTGAAAAGTATAGAGACTATAAGATCCCACTGTGATTATTGGTTACCCCCAAAAATATTAAAAAGACATGATTTGATAGTACAACAGGCTGCCTTCCAGGTTCTTTTCCAGTGAGGCATGTGCCATCTACACATAAAAATTGTTTAAGATTCCTTGAATGACATAAGAGAAATAAGCCTATTCAGCAACTCTGATCATAAACATTAGGTGAAACATCAAAGATGGGGGTGTGTGTTCACCAATGTATATGTTCATTCCATGTATCTGTCTCTCTTCTCCCTGAGAGCCTTCCCATATGACAAATAGAGAGGGGTAAAACATGGGCACACTTGATCCATACATTGAAAAAGTTCAAAAACACTTACCAAGAGGTAGGTTGGAGGTGTTTTCTAATCTCTCTTCATTTGAGTCCCATTTAATCTTTATAATTCTGTTACATTTATTTATTTGTTTATGTATTTACTTACTTGGTGTTCTTTCCTTTTACATTGTCATAGTTTAAGTGTTACTTAAGTTACTATTGTTTGCTTGGCTTGGCTTACTTCACCCTTCATCAGTTCATATAGATCTTTCCGTGCTTCTTGGTATTCATGGCATACATCATTTCTTACAGTGCAGTAATACTCCATTACAGTCATGTACCAGAATTTGTCTAGCCCTGCTCCAATTGATGAACATCTGCTTTGTTTCCAATTCTTAGGTGTCACAAAAAATCTTGTTATAAATATTTTGGTGTATATGGGGACGTTCTTATTGATGGCTTTCTTGGGGTATATAAGCACAGTGATGGAGTCTGGTTGAAATAGTTTAGACATTTTAGCTATTTTATTTGCATAATTCCAAATTGCTTTTCAAAATAGTTGTACTATTTCCTAGCTCCCCCCAAAATGTATTAGTGTGTCTATCTTCCCATAATCCCTCCAGCAATGACTCTTGCCATTTTTTGGTTATTTTTGCCAATTTGCAGGGTGTGGGGTGAAATCTCAGGGTTGTTTTAGTTGCCATTTATCTTACTGGTGATTTGGAGCATTTTTTCATGTGACTGTTAATACTTTGCAGTTTTTCTTTTCAAAACTCTTCATATCCTTTGACCATTTATCTGTTGGGGAATGGTTATTAGTTTTATTAGACAACAGATGGGGACAGGGTTTGATAAAAAGATTTCCCCCACATTTGACCACTTCCCTTGTCCTAGATGCGTTAATGTTATCTGAGCAGAAGCTTTCCAGTTGCAAGTAATCAGTTATCTATTTTATCTTTTGTAATTGCCTCTGTTCCTTTTTGGATTATCTCTTACCTATAACTGTGAGATACATGATCTGTTTCTTTTCCAACTTTTTTATAGTAGCATCTTTAATATTAAGGTCACATAAACATTGAGAATGTATTGTGGCATGTAATGTAATAAGGTGTTGATCTAAGCCAGATTTCTGCCAGACTGCTTTCCAGTTTTCCCAGCAGTTTTTATCAAATAGTGAGTTTCTCCCTAGGCAACTTCTGTTTTGAATTTTATCAAACACTGGGTTTTTAAGTTCTATTGTTTCTGAATCTCAATTATGTAGTCTGTTCCATTGATCGACCTCTTTTCTTTAACCAGTACCAGATGGTTTTGATGGCTACTGCTGTACAATATAGTTTGAGGTCTGATTCCCCCTTGTCCTTTTCATCATTTCCCTTGATATTCTCATTCTTTTGTTTTTCCTAATTAATTTTGCTATTATTTTATCAAGCTCTGTAAAAGCTTTTATAGCGCCTCTTAGTAATTTAATTGGTATAGAATTAAAAACGTAAATTAATTTTGTTAGTTTTGGTCATTTTTATTATGTTGGTCCAGCCTAGCCATGAGCACTGAATTATTCCAGCCATTTAGGTTGTTCTTCATTTCCTTAAAGAATGTTTTATAATTTAATCTATACAAGTGTTTTGTGTGTTTTGGGAGGTTGATCACCTGATATTTTATGCATTTTGTAGCTAATTTGGAATGGGATTTCCCTTCCTGTTATTGTTTCTTGTGTTTTGTTATTGTTATATAGAAATGCTATTGATTTTTCATTTATTTATTTTTTTATTTTTGGTAAGGCGATTGGGGTTAAGTGACTTGCCCAAGGTCACACAACTAATAAGGGTCAAGTGTCTAAGGTCGAATTTGAACTCAGGTCCTTTTGACTCTGAGGGTGGTGCTCTATCCACTGTGCCGCTTAGCTGCCTCTATTGCTATTGATTTTTGAGGATTTATTTTGTAATCTGCAGCTTTGGTGAAGCTATTAAGTGTCTCAATCAATGTCTTTGCAATTCCTTTCACGTTGCTAATGTATTTCCAGAACTGCATGGGGCCTTTCTTTTTAATAACAATTACTGGTGTTGTTATAAGTGAATGGGACGTGGCATCATATAGAGGTCTCCAAAGAATTTAAGGTGCCACACAGAAAGCAGTGGAGAGAAACCTGGTGGGGGTGAGTCAGCTGCAACATATTGCCAGTGAGAGAGCTTTGAAGTAACAACAGAAGTAAAAGATGTGATCAAGGAATTATGTGATAGAAAGAGAACATAATTGGTTAGATCAAGAGATGGCAAAGGCATAGCCACAGTGCTGCGGAATATTCACATTGTGAATTATTCATTCACAATGTGAGGAGAAAGCGAAAGCAGGGATGGCCTGCCAATACATTGAGTGAATCCTCTGTGGAGAACCTAAGGACAAAGACAACAATTTTACAGGATCATCAGACATGAACAGGTTGTGAAATGCACCATTGGAGGAGATTTGCAAATTTGTTATAAACAGATCCATTTTAATAAAGTTGAATGGTTACAAAAATAACTGATGTGGTGGATCCTAAAATTTCAGTTTAGTTACAAGATAGGCCTCTTGACTGAACTGTTGGTAAGAAGCATATTCTAGGCCATAATAGATGTGGGGAAAATTCTATGAATCTAAAAACATACATATACATGTGTCTTGAAATAAAATTGTGTGCTTTCTGTTTCAGTGCCAGCATGTAGTCCATTGATTCCAGCATTTTTACTTTGGCATTGTGCCACCAAATAAGGTAGTTTGACTTGATTCCCTGCCAGCGATCATGCTTGCTACTTGGGGGAGAGTATTTTTGGCACCAAAAATGGCATTGACATAGTGCTGAGTGGGCTTAAAATTGATAGCCTCAGATTTTCAACAGGATACAACTTGGAGGAAATAGAACCTGAATAAAAATCAGTGTCAAGTTTGCAGCATAATACTTCACTGTTGGAATATTGTACCTGCTCTCTACAAGAGATTGATCCACTTTTTTGTTTGTTTGATTAGCTAATTTGTACTTAAAAGTAGTTTTAATCATGTTTCCAGATCTGTGTGGTTTTGAAACTTAGTTGTCTTGAGAAATTGTAATCAGAAAAAATTGAAATATGAACTTCAGATTTTATATCACAAAGCATGTTTGACTTCCTGAAAACATAAGTATTGTGGAAGGCTTGTATAATTAGGGGTATTATGGGATTTAGCCCTTAATAGAATTTCTAACCCCTTCATTTAAAGATGATGAAATTTATATGCAAGGTGGTAAATAGCCCTTAGGTAAGAAGCAAAGCCTACAGGTACTTAAAACTCTAATACTTTTGACTCTAAATCCAACGTATTCAGCTAATTTTGAGTTCTGTGTCTATTTTATATTTTATATTTGCCTTACTTTTGCATCTTATGTACCATAGTGTAATATAGAATGTTAGGCTTGGAAGAAGAAAGGGAATATTAATTGGGATGACAGTGACGATTTTAGCTATATAGTTGTCTACCCTTTGAAGCAGTAGTTTTGTCCAACATTGGCATAATTTTAATCTGATTTTGCAAGACATTTAGCAGTTTATTTGGATAATTCTTTTTTTATGGCACTGATAGGCCATTTGTATTCAAAGCTGTTATCAAAATTTTGACTGATAAATTTATATAAGAATTTCCTGGGCTCATATTTAGTCACATCCTAGCATATTAAGTATATTTTCTTGTTGGTTGTGAGCATCTCCAGCTTGAATTAATTCAGATCTGTAGTGATGAACTCCTATAACACTTTGTAGTGTTCTAAGTGACCTGTAATTTGATTATTTGTATGATATTGTGTCTTCCACTGCTATGTGACAGAACTAGAGCACCTAGCTCTTGTGGTGGGCCCTTAATAAATGTTTGTTGTTTGAAGGATAATCCCTTACTGAATTGTCAGTCCTTGAGGATAGGTGATTGTGTTGTTTTTAATGTTTGTATATGCCTAGCCTTTCACACAGCAGGTTAATAATAATAATAGCTAATGTTTATATAGTGCTTTAAGTTTTAAAAACATTTATCTAATTTTTACAATCTTAATGAACTGTTTACTGAAATAAATTGGATCAATATGGACTTAAAGCCATAGAATTCAAGAGCCAAAAGGGACCTTAACAAAGCATCTTTTCATTTTAAACTCTCATCAGAAGTTAGTTTGTATGAAATACGCACCTTCTTTCATCATTCCAACTTTAATTTGGTTTTTAATGCTCTTTGCTGTTTTTAGAAAGTCAATCGAATCTGAGTAAATCATCTGAATCATTGTTGCAACTGGCAACCTGTTCTTATAGGATACTTCTACTGCTACAAGGATCCTGTGGTGTAACATACACCTGTGTATAATGTTGAAAATATTCAGGTACCAGGAACTCTGAGGGAGAATTAAAATGATGACAGGATGTCATCCTGTTAGACCTAGTATCTGTTAGAACAGTGTGAAACTAAAAGACTCTAATTGTAAGGAACAAGAAGAAAAAAAAAAACCCAGAAAGGGGCTAGTTTTGGTTTCCATCCCATTCCCTCACTGTTTCCTTAACAGAGTTTAAAAATGTTCTTCAAAATACTTTAAAAAAATTTCCCTATGATTCTGTAATAATTTGAAAATGGATTTGTAGTGGGAGAAAAAAACAGTATAGCTCACACAATGACAACATCTGAAGAGCCAGCAATTTAAGCCAATTGAAGAGAGGGAAGGAGGGGGGGGAGGGGGGAGAGAGAGAGAATTTAAGCCAATTGAAGTGTGTGTGTGTGTGTGTGTGTGTGTGTGTGTATGTATGTGTATCTGGTTGTCTTAGATAAATGCTACATAGATGGAAAATCAGAAAGTAAGGGAAAGAATTTAGGCTTAATCAGATTTGAGGAGGTGTAAAATTCCTAAATAGCTGCAAAGACTGCCTATCTTTTGTATGAATTTTTTTTTTCTAATGATGCTGTGTGACTGAATTGTGGAATTCTATGACCTTGAAAGAATCAGAATTAAAGGTGAGGTAAAAGGCAATAGAAAGATGCCTGGTTAGATATAAATCTGTTGCATAGCTTGTTACCAAAGATGACTTGTACCTGAAAACTGGTGAGAAAAAGGTGCATCGATGACATGTGTTGACCAGAAAAGTAGGTGGCATGGTCATGTAATAAGATTTAGTGAAAGTAGATGGACCCAAGGATCAGGGGTACCCTTACTGTTAGAACATGAAGAAAATCTCTATGTTTATTGAGTAGGTCCTTGGTGGAGAATTAATTTAGAAAGTTGATGAAATTATACAGGCTGTGAAGATGTGATGCCATAATGATCTTCACTAGCAGAGTGAGTATTCACATTGATGTGGAACTACCTAAATATGACTTAAATATACATTTTCCCCGTCACCTTCTGTTTAAATTTTCTAATGTTGGCTAGGTGGAAGGGGATTTAAGTCACAAGTGAGAAATTTGAAATTAAAGGAGTATCTATGATCAAGTAAGATTAAAATTGTAAGACTTGATGTAATTTTGTGAGCTTTTTTTTTTCTTTTTTTAAGGCAATTGGGGTTAAGTGACTTGCCCAGGGTCACACAGCTAGTAAGTGTCAAGTGTTTGGTCTGAGGCTAGATTTGAACTCAGGTCCTCCTGACTTCTGGGCCGGTGCTCTATCCACTATAACACCTAGCTGCCCCCTTATATATACATACGTGTGTGTGTGTGTGTGTGTGTGTGTGTGTGTGTGTGTGTGTGTGTATTATTATTATTTTTTGTTTAGGCAGTCAGGGTTAAGTGACTTGCCCAGGGTCACACAGCTAGTAAGTGTCAAGTGTATGAGGTCAGATTTGAACTCAGGTCTTCCTGATCCCAAGGCTGGCGCTCTATCCACTGCGCCACCTAGCTGCCCCCTGTAATTTTGACACTACTGGGTAACTTTATATCTTCTGGGGTGTTATGAGAAAAGTCTGAATACAGTCTAATGAATGTTTTATAGACTTCTTGAAGCATTTGGTGTTGGCCAAAATAAAGGATAAGCAATAAGGAAGTTCCTTTGAAATGCTGCAAATGGCTTATTTGAACCTTGGCATATGTGTTACTGTTCAGCACAAACATTTAGCATGGAAAAATGGACATGTCTCAACATTAAGTATAATTAAAGAATTAGATTTGTGTTTAGATGCACAGGTCATATGTACACATGAACATGTATACGTGCTCAAATAAGTCTGTGATCACATTGATTTGGGAGCTTCCTCCAACAATGCAGATCACACACAACCCATCCATGCTTGACCATTCTGTGTGACTACTGGCCGTGCCCTAAGTTTACCACAGGAAGCACACCCAGCCTGTTGGAAGCCTCCTTCTAACTATTCTATTGTTGTGAAAGTACTAGCATGAAATTCTTTAATGATATCATTTATTCCTCTTCTTATTTGAAGTTCTTTAATGGTTATATATTGCTGCCTGTTCACACCCATCATATGCCCACCCCTCCATTCATTGCACTTTGTAGTATTCATTTTTAATTGTTCAGTGGTTATTATGTTCTATGTCACACTTTCTTCCTTCAACTCTTTGCCCACTTCTTGATCATCTATACTTTCTGTCCTGTACATACATACTACTAGACAAACTCTTAAGCCTTTCATCTAAATATACACTATAAACTGTACAGTGCATCTTGGAAAATGTAATAACCTCAACATTCATCATGTATTTAGTCATTCATGTGTGATACTTAGGCTAAACTCTTGAGTGGTTTACAGATCTTTTCCAGGAAGTTCTGCAGTGTTCTGGACTTTGATGCAATCAGCACAATGTCATCCGCATATATGAGCATCTGGAGGACTTCACCATCCCCAGAGAAACCCTATTCAACTTGGACTCTATGTTGCAAATCCTCCACTATGGTGGTGAACAACTTTGGTGAGCATACATCTTCCTGTTTTATGCCTCACCTCATTATTTATGATCAGAGGACTGTTGAATAGGGTTAGGTGTTTTGTTTTGTTTTGTTTTTCCTGTTATGTCTTTCAAGGATCTTGCATCATTTTGATTTGTGAATGGGAGATGCTTGTTGGGAAAGAGCCTATAAGGCAATAATTTGTTTACTGAATCAAATCCTTTTTCATAATCAGTAAACAAAATGAATTCTTTCTTTGTATCATCAAGTAAGTAATGAGATGATAAAGATATGATGCATTATTGAATATCACCTGTGAAAGTCTGCTTGTTTCTTACTTACATACTGTCATTGAGGATGCTCTCAATTCATGTATAGATGACTCTCAAAGAACTTGTGTAAATGAAAGACCATGTTTTTAGGGTTGTTGATGTCTTACGATTTTTTTTTTCTATTCCATTTTCATCCTTAAATGCTCTTGAGATTATTTTGCTTAGTTGAATATATTGCCAAACTTCCTACAAACTGGTTTTACCTTCTTTGACTTCTTTCTGCTTTATGAGTTGATATTGTTTATATTAGTCCATCATTCTTTTTTGTAAAAATTTTCAAGGAAGTTTATAGTGTAAACCGTTGTTACCCTTGGTTGCCACCTTTCTTCACTTGTAAATCAAATTTTGCTGACTAAAGCAGTTCCTGGGCTCATTTACTCTTGTAACATATTTACAGATGTTAAACTGATGTATAAAATTATTATTAGTGTGGATGTCATTTGATGTTCATTTCCCATTTCTTAGTGCTATTTGAGTATTTAAATAATTCAGGGATGAGTTGTATTAGTGGTATAATATATCTTTTTTCATTATGCTTCTTGCTTTTTTACTGATTGTGATCTTTACCTTGAAAATTCATTTTTTTGTACATAGATGGTACATAAACTGTTCAGGGAAAAGTCCCACATCAATTGCAAATGTTTTCCTGTCCATTAATTAGGATTTATTATATTTTTTGTAACGTTGTTTGATACTCATTATGTTGTCTGAGGCTTAACAATTCTTTTCTCAAAGAATGTGATTATGACATAAGGGTGTGAGAATTCTCTCTATTCTGCAAGCTTTGACCTTTCTCATCCCCTTTTCTCAAACCATTTCCCTTATAGTTCTTGCTGTCCTCACATTTTTCAGCCTTTTATCGAAATCACTAGAGTGTATGGTGAAGTATTAGTGACTTATCCTTCAATTTAGGTGGAACTCTTTTTTTTTTTCTTTCTAGCTTTGCTTATGGAAAGAATGTCAACATTGATAGGATTCAGCTCCTCCAGCAATGAGCAAGGGTCTCACATTTAGAGTACAAATAGTGAAATTTAATGTTTATAAACTATCTACAAACTGTGCGATTTAGTATAGAGGTGGAAATCCTGCACATAACCAAGGATGTTTTGTACTTACTTTGTTTCATGGGTTGCCATGGCCAAAAATAAAAGTTCACCAAGCCATCTACTGATGATGAGCGTCTCTGAACATGGGTGGGCTCTTCCTCAAAAAACTGACTTAGTCTGTTTCTGGTACCACACTCAAAGCCTTTACAGCATAGCAGAACCCATCAAAATATATGCTCTGCTGACACAGTTCTTTGAGAACTCAATGTCAGCTGCATAGCACAGTAAGGTATCTGGCTAGGACTTTGTGGAGGAGATGTATCTTGGCATGTGCACACAATATTTGTTACATGTAGAAGCAACATTAGCCTTCTTTGAGATGACTAGTTTTAAAGAATGAGTATTTCCTGTTTCTGATTGCTCTGAAATACCAGTAGCTCCCTATTACTTCTAATGTTTCATTGGAGAGTGTAAATAGCATCAGCTCTCAACTCCCAAGCAGCAGTATGGTGATTGCCAAATCTGCCACAGGTTGCCAGGTGCTTATAGAAAAAAAGCATCTTGTTCTGAAAGAAGCCTTTCCTACATTGCTGGTCAGTTTGATACTTGTTCTTGTAGTAAAGAAGGAATTTATAAAGGTTCCCACATGTCATTGTTACTACCTTAAACCAGTGCTACCAACAGAAATTCCCTTTTATGTCAGGGATTCTTAACCTGGCATCTATAGATCTCTAAAGTGTCTATGTATAAATTTCAGAGGGTCTGTGAACTTGGGTAAGGGAAAAATATTTCATTTTTACTAACATTTAACAGAAACTTAGCATTTCTTTCAATCATGGATGTAGGCAACAAACTTAAGGTAGTGTCTCAGGTGGCAAAATAAAGACTTTT
Organism: Vombatus ursinus; assembly: GCF_900497805.2. Lineage (NCBI taxonomy): Eukaryota > Metazoa > Chordata > Mammalia > Diprotodontia > Vombatidae > Vombatus > Vombatus ursinus. The sequence goes on from NW_020954567.1 coordinate 23,511,081, forward strand.
ACACAAATACTGTTATTCTCTCATCTCCTATTTGAGTTCCTCTTAACTACCAAACAGATTTGTGTGTGTGTGTGTGTGTTTTATAATGAACATTTAATCAGGCATGAAATCACGACTTATATTTTTGTACATTTTTTACTACTGAAAATACAACTTTTTGTGTTTTCCTGAGAATAGATATTTTCATTAATAATGGTGATTGTAATGTTTAACTTAGAAAACACAAAATTTAAACCAGGTGTAGCTCCTTAATTTCTCATTTGATTTGGAATAAATAAAGTAACTTTCTAAAAAGTCATTTCTGCACAAGAGACACACCCAGAAGACAAGGAGAAGGAAGAGATACCACTGTAGCAAACTTCTATCGCCATGGCTGCAAGACGATGACAGCAGGTCAGGGATACCAGCATTTATCGCCCTCAGATCCTCTATCATAAATTTACACAAAAATCGCAACTCTTTCACAGAATGAAACTTTAGAGGTCGTTTAATTTCAATTCATTTATTTTTAATAGATTTTTAGAATATCTTTTTACATCACCTATATTTCTCCATATGTCTATCAGGAAGTAGGTTTTATATTGGTCGTTGTGTTGATCATGGTTCCTAAGTCTTTCAGAGGTATTTGTTTTTACAGTATTGTTATTGAACAAAATGTTTTCCTGGTTCTGCTCACTTCAATTTGCATCGATTTCCAGGTTTCTCCCTTTGTCATTTACGGCTCAGTGATGTTCTTTCACATTCATATACCATGTCTTATTCAGTCATTCTCCATTTGATGGGCACCCCCTGTTTTTAATTCTTTGCCACAACAAAAGAGCTGCTATAAGTATTTTTGTAAACATGGCTTCTTTTCCTCTTTCTTCTACCTCTTTGGGATAGACCTACTAGTGGTTTCTCTGGGTTAAAAGATATACTTAGTTTAAGAGCATTTTGGAGGTAGTCTCAAATTACTTTCCACAATTAGTGGGCCATTTCACAGGTCTACCAACAGTGCAACCTGTTTTCTCATAGCCCCTCCAGCATTTGCTAATTTCCTTTTTTGAATTAGCTTTGCCAGTCTGTGGGTGTGAGGTAGAACCTTAGGTTTTTTTTAATTTACATTTCTCTAATTAGGAAAAGGAATGAGCATTTATTAAGTTTCCACTATGTGCCAGGCACTGTGTTAAACGCTTTGTTGTTCTGTCATTTCAGTCTTGTCTGACCCTTCATGACCCCAATTTGTGGTTTTTTTGGCAAAGATCTTCACTGAAGTGGTTTGCCATTGCCTTCTCCAGCACATTTTACAGATGAGGAAATAGAGGCAAACAGGGTTAAGTGACTTGCCCAGGGTCACACAGCTGATAAGTGTCTGAGGCTGTATTTGAACTGAGATTTTTCTTACTTCAGGCCCAGCACTCTATCCAGTGTACTACCTACCAGTCCTGGGAATAGGTAAGCTAATGTATATTCTTGCATAGATACTACATGTGATGAAGGTGGATGATGGGTAGATTCTTCTCAAGGTCTTTCTCAGCTCCTCCTGGGTTGGGGCATTCCTGAAAGAATTAATGTGTCTGAGGTCAGATTTGAACTCAAGATGAGTCCTCCTGATTTCAGGCCCTGTACATCCACTGTGCCTCAAGCTGATACATGCCAAATACTTACGAATATTATTTTATTTGATTTTCACAATAACTTTAGGAGGTAGGTTCTATTATGTGCCCATTTTACATTTGAAAACTGAGGCAGACAGAGATTAGTGATTTGTCCACAGTCACAGCTAGTTAGTGTCTGATGCTGGATTTAAATTCAGTCTTCGTGACTCCAGGCCCAGTGCTCTATGTACTTATACCATCTAGCTGCCTCTGGTTATTAGCGACTTGGGGCATTTTTTTTTAATATGGTTATTGATGACTTGGATTTTTTTCCTTTGAAAATTACCTGTTGTTCTCCTTTGAATGTATCAATTGGGAAATGGCTCTTACAGTTGAATCATTTTCCTGTATATCTTAGAAATGGGACCTTTGTATTAGAGAAACATGCTGCAAAGATTTTTTCCCATTTGCTTTTCTTCTAGTTTTAGCTGCCTTGGTTTTGTTTGTACAAAGCAGCATTCCTTTTCAATTGTTATGTTCTTATTTATTTATTTTTTGACATATTCATTACTGTAGTCATTTTTTTCTTGGCTCTTCTTATTTCACTTTGCATCAGTTCACATGTTTTTCCACCCTCTGAATTGATCATATTTGTTGATTCTTACAACAAAGGAATATTTGATTACATTCATGTAACACAATTTGCTTAGTCATTATGTAATTGATGGGCATCTGCTTTGTTTCTAGTTCTTTGCCACCACAGAAAGTGCTGCTATAAATAATTCCTATGGAACCTTTCTTTTTATCATTGCACTGCTTGGGAGGGTATATATTTAGCAGTAGAATCTGTATCAAAGGGTATGGGTGTTTTAATCACTCTCTCTGAGTCATTCCAGTTACTTTCTAGAATGGAAGTACCATTCACAACTCCATCAACAATATATTAATTAATGACCATAATGAAGCTGGAACAGAAATGAAGGACCCCTGGTACAGAGGGAAAGATTGTTTCCAACTGATACAATCAGGGAAGGCTTCATTTTAAAAAATGATAAAAAACAAAGTAATGTATTTTCTACTCTGTGTGATCAGTTTTCATCTCTGAAAACTGTCTTGTCATGAAATATCTCAACTTAGGCATAGTTGTGTGAATTTCTATTTTAATTCCTAAACTTAGGCCAATATTTCAAGGAGTAAATCCACAACTGCTTGGTACTACTGTATACTTCATGTCAAGAACTTTCCAAACTTGATGTGGTGACACCGATCCCCCAACTTAAAAGAATTTTTTATAAGCATTTATTCTCCCCATTCCTTTCCTCAAATGAACAGTTTTTTAAAAAAGAAAAACAAAACTCTCAGTCAGTAAATATTTATTAAGTACTTGCTATGGGCCAGGTGCTATGGGGAGGGACAGAAATAGAGATAAGATAAAGAAAGATAATCCCAGCCTTCCTGGAGCTTACTCTGATGGGGAGCTGAGTAAAAAGTGCCTGGTGGGAAATGAAGAGTTGCTGGCCTGGGATCCCCCCTTAAATGGAAGCTTTGGGAAGAGTTCTTTATTCCACCCTCCATCCTGGCCCCAGTCAGAGGGGCAAAGGGTATTGAAGAAGCATGTGAGGACCCCAAAGTTGCTGACGCAGTCCTGCAGGATGGTGAGTTTCCCGGCTGCATGATGGGGAAATCAAGTTCAAGGAGGGAGGCTAGTGGGAAATGAGTTCAGGAAATGATTTTCATAATTTTGTATGGCAAGTTGTTGCCCTTTACATTCGTTGTACCATAGTTTGTTTAGCCATTCCGCAATTGATGCTCAGACCCTTAGTTTCCAATTTTTGGTGACTTCAGAAAACCATCCCTTCCCCCATATGTTTGGACTATAGGCCTGTTATTTGGTTCACAGAGTTTGCATAATTTAGTAACTTTTTGGGGCATAGTTCTAAATTGCTTTCAGGAATTCTTATCTCCACCATCATTGCACAAAGAATATGTTTTCCCATAGTCACTCTAACATTTGCCCTTTTCCTCTTAGTGATTTTTTTCAGGCATCTCCCCCCAACAAACATGATGAAGCATCTAGGCAAATAAGTTTCTTTTTAACCTTATTTTCTTTGTTTTTCAAATGTAATTATAATTTTATAACATCTGAATAATTTAATAAAATGGTACGTGTCGATACTTCCTGATAAGCATTTTTAATTTTTACATTCATAATTTTTAGAATTAGTAACTATAATAACACCATTGTTATGGGGTGAGCTTGTTCTAAGAATATGATATCATTGATATTGCTGTTGTTATTCAGTGTTTTAGTCACATTTAACTCTTTGTTACCCCATTTTGACTTTTTTTTTGGCAAAGATACTGGAGTGGTTTTACAGATGAGGAAACAGAGTCAAACAGGGTTATGTAACTTGTCCAGAGTTACATAGCTACTAAGTGTCTGAGGTCGTATTTGAACTCAGATTGTCCTGACTCCAGGCCCAGCACTCTATCCACTGTGCCACCTAAGTGCCCATTGATATTGCTATTTGTAATTTTTTAATCAATTCTTTCCCAAGCTCTTATTAAAACCACTATTTTGTCTTTTTAAAGAACAATAATAAAATTTGTATACTTTTGATAAACCAAAGAATTCTTGATTCATTGATAGCCAAAACAACTGATAAAGCAGTATGTTTCATTCTCTTATATTTCTTGATACAAGTTATTATCTGTGAAGCATGGAATGTGTCCAGATTGCATGAAGGACCAACCTTTTATTCAGTACTTTTAGACCTTCATTTTGGAGCTGTTAGTGCGGATTCCAATACAGTTCTTCAATGTACTGTTTTCATAGAAATTTTCTCTTTGATAATGGTATTGCCATCAACAGGTTTTCAAAGTAGCACATTTTCCCTAGTATTAGTTAGGGTGCTGTCTCTTACCTTGTCCACTTGGAATACAAAGAGGAAGCTGTTAGTGTTTCAATTGATTGATCAAAAAGTTCTTTAGACCTATGGGCAATTCTCCCTCTCACCATATTATCCAGAAGTGGAACCATTAGAAACTGCTTTGCACATGCATCAGTGAGCATGATTTTTACTGTATCAATAGCTGCAATTGACCATTGTCTCTTATCAGATGGGATTTTTTTCATTGAGCAATTATGTAAGCAATCTTAAATGATGAAAACAGTCCTGTTTAGATAATTATTGACTTATCTACAGCTTTTGCTACTGTTGACCAGCCTCTTCTCCTGGATGACTCCCTTCTCTGAGTAATATTACTACTCTCTCCTGGTTCACCTTCCATCTGACTAATTTTCTTATCCTCCTTTGATGTCTCATCATGCTTATCACGCCAAACTAAGGCTATTTCCCACGGTTTTGTCCTAGCTACTCTTTTATCCTGCTACATTTTCTCTTTGAAACTTCATTAGCTCCTCTGGGTTTAGCTATCATCTGTGTGCAGAATGTTTGGAGATACGCAAGATGTCCTGTAGCTTACAAACTGTGCGAAGACTTTTGGGACATTCTGCATATCTCCATCTCCATTCTTTCTCCTAAGTTTTAGATCTGCATCACCAGTTGCCTGTTGGATATCACAAACTGAATATCTTGGAAACCTCTCAAAACTTGTCATGTCCGAAACTGAGCCCATCTTTCCTGATAAACCCTCCTTTTTTCCAGATCCTTTCAGTGTCTCAGGTACATAACTACAGAGTGTGTGTGTGTGTGTGTGTGTGTGTGTGTGTGTGTGTGTGTGTGTG
>NW_020954567.1:23516415-23520688 GCF_900497805.2 Vombatus ursinus
TGTGTGTGTGTGTGTGTGTGTGTGTGTGTGTGTGTGTGTGTGTGTGTAAGTGATTTTTGGATTCCCCACTTGAATGTAAGGTCCTTTTGAACGTTCTTTCTTTTTATCTGTTATCTTCAACTCCTGGCATAGATTCTGTAACACTATAGGAACTTAATAGTTTTTTTCACTTTGAATTAATACACTTTATGTTGAAGTTCAAGCAATACAAGAAAACTCACTTGTTTCATAAGCCTAGGTTACCGATGGTGACAGTGGGAGGCCCTGCCCATGTTGAAATTTGACACATATTAGCTCACATTTGACTTTGCACATATCATAGGAAATCATCATTGTGCTGCATTTCCTGTAAGATGAAAAATAATTAAGTAGTATTTATGTAGCCTTCTACTATATGCCAGATACTGTGCTAAGAACTTTGCTATTATTATCCTCATTTTACAGTTGAGAAAACTGAGGCAGACAGAGGTGAAGTGACTTGCCCTGGGTCACACAGCTAATAAGTAAGTGTTTGAGGCTAGATTTGAACTCAATCTTACGATTTGACTCCAAACCCACCTCTCCATCCACTATGTCACCTAGCACATTCCCCTTAAATAAATGAATGAAAAGGCATTAAGTGCTCACTAGGTACAAAACACTATGCTAAATATTTAGAATACAAGAAGAAAAAGTAGTCCATCCTTTCTCAAGGAGCTCAAAAATTTAGTGTAGGAGGCAAACCCAAAGAGGTAGGTTCAACTGCTCCACCAGAGCAAGTGGTAAAGCCTGGGAACCCAAATGTCGAGTAGTTGTTTGGTTGGAATATGATTAAGGAGAGATTTAACCAATATTTTGATTGATAAAACCTTGCTTCTGATGTTAAACTATTTGTGCACAGGGCTTGGATGGTGCGAACTTTGTTTTCAGGGTCCTTCAGTAGCTGTGGCTCCTGTGGAGGCAGGGTCTGAAGCACGGGCACAGGCAGTCAACTAGCACTATCTTCACAGGTTGCTTGCTCCCATATGTTGTTAATGAGCTTTATTTGTTGATATGAATTTTGTTTTCAGGAGTGAAAACTTGGAGATGTTTTTGAGGGAATTTATACTCAAAATTATCCAGTAATTTTGTCATTGTTTCACACTCCTCCTAAAAAGGTTTTATACCCCATAGCTTGGAAAACTTTTCCTTTTGTCATTTAGCTTTTTAATTTTCTCTAATTTATGGTGGTCAGTTTTGGCTTTTTCTTACTTAGGTTTTTTCCTCTCTTGCAGGCAGGCAGAAGTCCTGAAGGCTGACATGACAGGTAATTGGCTTGTCTTTATGTTATTGCTTAACTCTAGTATCCACTTTCTTTGATTATTGATATTGAGAAATGTTTAATTGTCTTCTACTAAAGTGAAAATAATATAGCTTACTGTTCTTTAAATGCTTAGTTTCATTTTAATTTGGATCCTTATTGAAATGTCAACTTAAGACTTATGTAAAGCCTGTTCATGTCAAGGTGATTCTGTCCATTAAAAAAAAAATTATACTCTGTTATACACTTACTCAGAAAGTACCCATCTTAAAGAAAGAAAATCTTAATGAGAAGTAAGGAAGGAAGTACTCTTCTCTCCATCGTGTCTTTCAAACTTCCCTAAATAATAACTGAAGTCTAGTAAGTAGAGTTACTAGACTTGCGGAGCCTGCATTTCATTACTGTCAGGGAAAGTATGACAGCAGTGGTATGTGAAGTAGAAAGTACCTCAAAAAACAAATAGGAGAATAAATCTTGCTATCAACTTTTGTAGAAGTCCCTGTAATATCACATCTGTGAAAAAGTGTGAAACTTCTCTCATTTGTAGATAGGCCATTGCAGATTTTCCATCATAAAGGAAATAGACTGCTAAGATGCCTTTTCCTCAGCTTTTAAAGGTCTTAATGTCTTTCATGCAGAAAGTTAAAAGTTAACTGTGATAATTTTGGCTTTACAGTATTTTCCATTGCTAACAAGATTTTGAACATTTGTAATCTTTATGGCACGGCAAAGCCAGTACGCCAAGAAACATTTAGGCATATACTGTTAAATGTACTTGAGTAGGTTTATGATTTCATTGATATGATGATCACAACCCATCCAAGTGTAAGGTTTCTTGTCTATTTCTTCCAAAAAGATTCACCCAGCATGCTGGGGGTATTCTTCTAGACTTCTTGGTATTGTGTGGATACCTAGGCTGTCCATGGATTGTTCCTCACTTTGGCTACATTCAATTCAGCAAACAATTATTAATTGCCAGCTCTGTGCAGGGCTTTGTGCTGGGGATACAAAAATCCAAACAGTCCTTGTCCACAAAAAACTTAACCTTTAACCAGGAGAACACAACATCTATATAAAGAAATAAATTGAAAATATACAAAAATGACATAGAGTAATTAAGAGAGAGAGAGAGAGAGACAGAAATAAGCTTGGCGAGATGGGCAGCTGGGTGGCGCAGTGGATAGAGCACCAGCCCTGGATTCAGAAGGACCTGAGTTCAAATCTGGGCTCAGACACATAACACTTACTAGCTGTGTGACCCTGGGCAGCTTACTTAACCCTATTGCCTAGCCAAAAAAAAAAAAGAAAGAAAGAAAGAATGAAGCTTGACAAGTGGTAACATCCTAAAAAGCCTTCTTTCAGAGGTGACACTTCAGAAGTATCTTGAAGGAGACTGGGGATTCCAAGAGGGCAGGGTAAGGAGCCAGTGTGTTCCAGATTGTGGAGTGCCAACTTGCAAAGGCACAGAAACACACCAATGGTTGCTCAGAAATACAGGTGCCAATTAGACAGTTGCGTACATGGGAGAGCTAGCAGGCCATTTTGACTTGAACAGCCAGAAGTGATGGAACATAAAGCGAGAACAGTAGATGGGGGGAATAGACCATTAAATGCCAACCTGAGGATTTTGTTGTTGTTTTTTGTATTTTGTTCCTAAGGCAGTAGGAGGTCCATTCATTCATTTAGTAGAGACTTCCATGGTCAGTTCTGTGTTTTCAGAGTATCACTTTGGCAGCCATGTGACCAGCTTATCTTCTTATTTTGGTCAGACATCTCTCTGAGAATATTCTTTGTGTCTTTGTATTGCTTTTTGAGTAACTCACAACTTTAATTCTTCAGAGAATGATAGGATGTGACATTGAGTTATATAGCTTTGCTGGAAGAATGATGATGATAAAAAAAAACAAGCCTTTCCTTCAGGGACAAATTTGAGATCATTAAAAGAACTCTGCACTTCTCCAAAGTACACAGCCTAGCCCGTTCCTCTTTAATTCTGGGCCTAGTTATTTGTCCGTCTGCAGTGTTTCTCCAAGATGCATGCACTGAACCATTGGCACTGCCTAGGCTGGCCTAGGTTATCAATCTAGCTGCACAAGAAACATTCTTATTTAAATGCTTAAATGCCACTTGCTTTTTCTTTGTTGGACAATTAGGCTGAACTCTTTGGAGTAGTTATAGATTTCATGTAACAAGCTTTGCAGTCTTCTGGGGCTTGATGCAGTCAGTTACAAACAGGGCATTACTATCTATAGGGAATCTCTCTTCAATTTGAACTCCATGGCAATATATCCTCCATACAGTGGCAGATACCTTTGGTAGCAAATGTCTCCCCTAGATCACGCCTTGTTTGGACTTAACTCTGTTACATCTCTCAGGGAGTCTGTTTAATTTTCTACCCTGTTTATTCTATTCTCTTCTTTGACCCTGTCCCTCCTTAAAAGTGTTTGCTTCTGATTATCCCTTCCCCCAATTGGCCCTCCCTTCTATCCCTTCCCCCCCTCCCCACCTCCTTCCCCCCTGTTTTCCTGTAGGGTAAGATAGATTTCCATACCCAGTTGAGTGTGTATGCTATTCTCTACTTGAGCCAAATCCAAGGAGAGTAAGATTCACTTATTCTCTCATCTTCTCCCACTTCAACTCCACTTGTCTGTTTTATGTGAAATAATTTACCCCATTCTACCTCTCCCTTTCTCCTCCCAGTATAATCTTCTCTCACTCCTTGATTTTATTTTTTAGACATCATCCCTTCGTTTTCAACTCACCCTGTGCCCTATATGTATTCCTTCCAACTACCCTACTACTGAGAAAGGTCTCATGAGTTACAAATATCATCTCATCTTTCCATGTAGGAATGTAGACAGTTCAACTTTAATAAGTAAGTCCCTTGTGATTTCTCTTTCCTGTTTACCTTTTCATGCTTCTCTTGAATCTTGTATTTGAAAGTCAGATTTTCTAATCAGCTCTGGTCTTTTCATCAAGAATGCTTGAAAGTCC
>NW_020954567.1:23520698-23626479 GCF_900497805.2 Vombatus ursinus
CCAGTGAGATATTTCACATTGTCTTCTATTTTTTTATTCTTTTGAATTTGTTTTACAGTGTCTTGATTTCTCATAAAGTCGTTAGTTTCCATTTGCTCCATTCTCATTTTTAAGGAAGTATATTCTTCAGTAAGCTTTTGGACTTCCTTTTCCATTTGGCTCATTTTGCTTTTAAAGGCATTCTTTTCCTCATTGGCATTTTGGACCTCTTTTGCCATTTGGGTTAGTCTATTTTTTAAGGTGTTATTTTCTTCAGTATTTTTTGGGTCTCCTTTAGCAAGCTGTTGACTTGTTTTTCATGATTTTCTTGCATCATTCTCATTTCTCTTCCCAGTTTTTCCTCTACTTCTCTTATTTGCTTCTCCAAATCCTTTTTGAGCTCTTCCATGGCCTGGGACCAATTCATCTCTTTTTCTTGGAGTCTTTGGATGTAGGAGCTTTGACTTTGTTGTCTTCTTCTGGTTGTATATTTTGATCTTCTTTGTCACCAAAGAAAGATTCTATGGTCTGACTTTTTTTTGTGCAGTTTGCTCACAATCCCAGCCAATTACTTGAGTTATAAACTCTTTGTTAAGGTAGGCGTCTGCTTTCATTGTGGAGGATGTACTGTCCCAAGCTGTGGGGGTTTTGTGCAGCTGTTTTCAGAGATACTTCTGGGGACTTGTACATTTTCAGTTCTTCCAAGGTGGTATAACCAAGGGTGAGGTGTTACTCCTTTCCTGGCCTGTACTCTGGTGTATGAGTGACCACAAGCACTCTTTTCTGCCTTGGAACTGTGAGGAGGATTTCCTCTCCACCATCATAGCAAGCTCCACCACACCAGCACTCCTCCTCATCCCAGGATTGCCACCCAGAACTGTGACCCAGATTCAAGCTCGGGTAAAGCAAGAGATTTTGACCTCAGCACTGGTAGAGAGATCCCTGCAATCCCCCTCTGATAAGGCACTTAATTCCCCCTCAGCCTATGGACTGGAAGATCTGGAAGCAGCCACTGCCCCAGGACTGGGGCTGGGACCAAGCTTCTCTCTCTCTATAGTCACAGACTTTTCCTACTGACCTTCTAAGTTGTCTTTGGTGTTTGTGGGTTGAGAAGTCTGCCTGTGATTCGGTTCTCTGAGACCTGTTTTGCCTCCGCACCTATGCCGAACTTCATTTCTCTCCGCGCACAGCATGATATACCTTTCTGATCAGACATCCAGGTTGTCTTGGGCTGGAAATTTGTTTTACTCTGTCTTTATGTGGGTTCTGCCCCTTTAGAATTTGTTTAGAGCCATTTTTTACAGGGATTTGGTGGAGAGCTCAACCAAGTCACTGCTTTTACTCCGCCATCTTAGCTCTGCCCCAAAGCTTTCTTAAACAGGGCAATAAGCATGATTTAATATACTGTTAAGTGTTAATATCTTCTGAGAATATTAATGTGATATGTGGAAGTTTTAAACGTTTTTTTATTTTTAAATAATTTATTTTTAGTTTGCAACACTCACTTCCATAAGATTTTGAGTTTTTAATTTTTTCCACCTCCTTCTATTCCCCTCTCCCCAAGACAGTGTGCAATCTGATATTGGCTCGACATATACATGCTATGAGAACATGATATAAAGAACAATTAGAATTAATGGGAGGAACTATGAGAACGAAGCAATAAACTAAAACAACAAAGGAAAAGGAGAGCAAATAGCATGCTTTTGTGATGGCAAAGAACTGGAAATTGAGGAGATGCCCTTTAACTGGGGAATGGCTTAATAAGCTGTGGAATAATGGAATACTATTTTGCTATAAGAAATGATGAGCAGGCATACTGTTTGCTCTCTTTTTTTGACATATACATTCTTATTAAACATTTTCACATTAGTCATATTGTAAAGAATTAGGAAATATTGAGTCTGAATGCAGATGAAAGCATGCTTTTTTTTTGTTTCTTCTTTCTTGTGGCTCCTCCCATTCATTCATGAACAATGGAAAAATATGCTTAACATGAATGTATATGTAGAGCCTATATCAGATTGTATGCCATCCAGGGGGTGGGGGAAGAGAAAATTAAAAACTCAAAATCTTACGGAAGTGAATGTTAAAAACTAAAAATAAATTAATTAAAATGGGAAAAGGACCCACGTGTACAAAAATATTTTCATGAATCATTCCTTATCTGGATGTGTATAACAGTTTCCATCATGAGTCTTTTGGAGTTGTCTTAGATCCTTGCATTGCTGTGAAGAGCCAAGTCTGTCAGAGTCAGTCAACCCATAATATGGCTGTTAATGTGTACAATGTTCTCCTGGTTCTGCTAATTTTACTCTGTATCAGTTCATTTAAGTCTTTTCAAGTTTTTTTGAATTCTGCCTGCTCATCGTTTCTTATAGCAAAATAGTATTCCATTATTCCACAGCTTATTAAGCCATTCCCCAGTTAAAGGGCATTTCCTCAATTTCCAGTTCTTTGCCATCACAAAAAAATATTTTTGTACACGTGGGTCCTTTTCCCATTTGTATGATCTCTTTGGGATACAGACCTAGAAGTGGTATTGCTGGGTCAAAGAATATGTAGACTTTTATACTTTGCGTATAGTTCCAAATTGTTTTCCAAAATGGTTGAATCATTTCACAACTCCATCAACAATGCATTAGTGTTCCAATTTTCCCACATCTTCTCCAACATTTATCATTTTCCTGTTTTGTCATATTAGCCAATCTGATAGGTGTGATATGGTACCTCAGAGTCGTTTTGAGTTGCACTTCTCTAATCAGTAGTGATTTAAAATATTTTTTCATATGACTACAGATAACTTTAGTTTCTTCCTCTGAAAACTGCCTGCTCATATCCTTTGACCATTTGTCAATTGGGTAATAATCAGTGACTTGTATTCTTATAAATTTGACTTAGTTCTCTGTGTATTTTAGAAATGAGGCCTTCATTAGAGGCACTGGTTGTAAAAATTCTTTCCCAGTTTTCTGCTTGCCTCCATAATCTTGGATGCATTGGCTTTATTTGTGCAAAAACCTTTCAATTTAATGTAATCAAAATTGTTCGTTTTGCATTTTATAATGTTCTCTGTCTCATTTGGTCATAAATTCTTCCCTTCTCCATAGATCTGAAAGGTAAACTATTCCTCACTCTTCTAGTTTGCTTATAGTGTCAGCCTTTACATCTAAATCGTGTATCCATTTTGACTTTACCTTGTATAGGTTGTGAGATGTTGGTCTATGCCCAGTTTCTGTCATACATTTTTCCAGTTTTCCCAGCAGTTTTTGCTCAATAGTGATTTCTTATCCCAGAAGCTGGCGTGTTTGGGTTTATCAAATAAATTAGTATAGTCATTGACCATACTAATTGCATACCTGACACATTCCACTGATATACTACTCTTAATTCTTAACCAGTACCAAGTGGTTTTGATGATTGCTGCTTTATAATACAATTTAAGAGCAGGTACAGCTAGGCCACTTTGCTTGCATTTCTTTTCATTAGTTCCTTTGATATTCTGGACTTTTTGTTCTTCCCAGATGAATTTTGTTAATTGTTTTTTCTAGTTCTTTAAAATAATTTTTTGTTAGTTTGATTGGTATGGCACTGAATAAGTAAATTAATTCAGGTAAAATTGTCGTTTTTATTATATTAGCTCGTCCCACCCATGAGCAACTGATATTTTTCCAATTATTTAGATCTGACTTTATTTGTGTGAAAAGTGTTTTGTAATTTATTCATATAGTTCCTGGTTTTGTTTTGGCAGGTAGACTTCCAAATATTTTATAGTGTCTACGGTAATTTTAAATGGAATTTCTCTTTCTGTCTCTTGCCGCTGGGCTTGTTAGTAATATAGAAATGCTGCTGATTTGTGTGGGTTTATTTTATATCCTGCAACTTTGCTAAATTTGTTATTTCTAGTAATTTTTTATTTATTTCTCTAGGATTCTCTAGATATACCATCATATCATCTGTAAAGAGTGATAGCTTTGTTTTTCTTCTTTGCCTATTCTAATTTCTTCATTTTTTTTCTTCTCTAATTGTTAACAGCTAACATTTCTAGTACAATATTGAATAACAGTGGTGATGATGGACATCTTTGTTTCACCTCCAATCTTACTGGAAATGCTCCTAGTTTATCCCAATTGCATATTCTGCTTGCTGATAGTTTTTGATAGATGCTAGCTATCGTTTTAAGGAAGATTCCATTTAGTCCTGTGTTCTCTAGTGTTTTTAATAGGAATGGGTGTTGTATTTTGTCAGATGCTCTTTCTACATCTATTGAGATAATCACATCATTTCTGTTAGTTTTGTTGTTGATATGGTCAACTATGCTGATAGTTTTCCCAATATCGAACCAGCCCTGCATCCATGGTATAAATTCTACCCTGTCATAGTGTATCATCCTCAAGGTAAATTGTTATAATCTCTTTGCTAATATTTCATTTAAAATTTTTGCATCAATAATCATTAGGGAAATTGGTCTATAATTTTCTTTCTCTGTTTTGACTTTCCCTGGTTTAGGTATCAGCACCATATTTGTATCATAAAATGAATTTGGTAGGACTCCACCTATTTTCTCAAATAGTTTATATAGGGTTGGAATTAGTTGTTCTTTGGATGTTTGATAGAATTCACTTGTAAATCCATCTGGCCTTGGAAATTTTTTCTTAGGGAGTTCATTGATGGCTTGTTCAATTTCTTCTTCTGAAATGGGGTTGTTTAAATATTTTATTTCCTCTTCCTTTAATTTGGGCAATTTATATTTGTAAATATTTATCCATTTCATTAAGATTGTCAAATTTATTGGCATACAGTTGGGCAAAATAGCTCTTAATTATTGCTTTGATTTCCTCTTCATTGGTGGTGAATTCACCCTTTTCATTTTTGATCCTGGTAATTTGGCTTTCTTCTTTCTTCTTTTTTTTAATCAAATTAACCAAAGGTTTTTCTATTTTATTGGGTTTTTGTTTTTTTTTTCATAGCACTAGCTCTTAGTTTTATTTATTAGTTCAATAGTTTTCTTAATTTCGATTTTTTAAATCTCTCCTTTGCTTTTTAGAATTTCTAATTTGGTATTTAATTGGGGATTTTCAGTTTGTTCTTTTTGTAGCTTTTTTAGTTGCATGCCTAATTCATTGATCTCTTCTTTCTCTGTTTTATTCATATAAGCATTTAGAGATATAAAACTCCCCTAAGGATCACTTTCACTTCATCCCATAAGTTTTGGTATGTTGCCTCATTGTTCCATTCTCTTGGATGAATGAAGTTACTGATTGTTTCTATGATTTGTTATTTGACTCACTCTTTCTTTAGGATTAGATTATTTAGTTTCCAATTAATTTTTAGTCTATCTTTCCATGGCCCTTTATTACGAGACAGCCTTGTAACTGTCTGCCTGAAAAGCATCTCCAAGTCTTAGTGGTTGGAGAGCGACCCAGACTGCAGAGCGGGGCAGGGAGAGGGGGGTGCTTACATACCTTCCAGTCTTGGCTGGAGAAGAACTTGGGGTTAGGCAGTGTCCCTGTACAGGCCACCAAAATTGAGGTTCAGGGGTGTTGGGACCCCAAAATCACAAGCGGGTCCTGCCTGAAATAATTCACTCCAAGCCTTCTTGCAGCCAAGGACAAGGTTTATTAGAACATCCATCATATTGGTCAAACTCTTAAGGAATCTAAACATTACTGAGCTATTCGCTAGATTATAAGAATCTGAGCCCCCGTTTTACTTTTTAAGGCGTTCTTCTCTTCATTGAGTTTTTGTGCCTCCTTTTCCATTTGGCTAATTCTACTTTTTAAGGGTTTGTTTTCTACAGTTAATTTTTGTCCTTCCTTTTCCAAGCTATGACTCTTGCATACCTCTCATTTCTTTTCCCAATTTTTCTTCTTCCTCTCTTATTTGACTTTTAAAATTCTTCTTGAACTCTTCCAAGAAGGCCTTTTGGACTTGAGACTAGTTCATATTCCCCTTTGATGTTTTGTATGTGGATATATTAAGAATGTTGTCTGAATTTGTGCCTTGATCTTACCTTTCCCCAAAATAAGAATCTATGGTCATTTTTGTTTCTGCTTTTTGTTCGTGTTGTTTGCCTATTTTCTGACTATTTACAGAAACAAACAAACTGTTGAGTTCTGCTGCTGGAGCGAAGGGAGCACTTAACAACACTTCTTTTCCTCCTCACTGGGACCTTGCACTCGAATGTTTGACTGCTGGTCACCTGGGCCTTGCACAGGGATGTTTTGCTCCTGATTGGTTTCTGTCAGCCTGGAGCTTTTCTTCCGGAGTTGTGCTTCCCAGAGTTGTGTTGAGGCAGCAGGTGATTTCACTGCTGGAGAACAGTGCCATCATCTGTGGTCATTTTCAGAGCTGGTGTCTACCAGTTCCCCTTCCTGTATTGAGGCTCTTGGGTGTCCTGGTGTTGGCACCAGCCTGTTCCACCAACCCGGGTTTCAGGATCTCCCCTGGTATGCTGTGGTAGGGCTTGCTGGGAGATCTCCAATCCTGTACGGCTCCTCCTCCGCCAGAACAAGAAAGGCCTTTCCTGTTAATCCCCCAAGCTTCCTGGGGCACAAGACTGCTGTGCCCTGTCTTTTTGCTGACTCAGGGTTTTTCCTGTGTTGATATTCTCTGGGCTTTCAGATGTCAATGAGGGAGGGTGAGAGTGACTTACTTCTTACTCCGCCTTCTTAGCTCCTGGAATTGGAAACCTTTTTTTCTTTTATGGGGTGTTTATAGTACATTATTGTAAAATTTTGGTTAAATATTTGGTCATAGTCTCTGTGTCATCTGCTGGCCTCTGCACGTCATCTGTGGCTTCTGCAAAACTCCCCAAAAATTCAAATTTAATTTCTTATGCCAATCTGCGATATATTGAAACCACAATGGGGAAAGTCACAATGTGGAACCACCAATATGCAGGTGACTTAGAAATGTTAGAAATCTTTTTCCTGCCCAAACATTAATCTTGAACCCTAGACCCTCAATTTTAGCTACTTGTAAGTAGCCTCTTTATCTGGATATATTACTGTCATCTCAAACTCAGCATAGCCATATAAATGCTTTCTCCACCCCACCCCCTTCCCCCAAAAGCATGCTTCTCCTAATGTTATTCTTTCTGTGGTACCTTTTTTCTCCTTTTCATCTCATTCACCTTTTCTCTCATGTTTGTAACCTTAGGATTATTATTCTTCACTCTCATATTTCAGCCAGCATCCCCACGTTTTTTGGCATACAACCCATCTTCTCTATTCTTTCTACTGCCTTCTTATTATGAGCTCTTATTTTTACGTATTTGTACTGTTGACAAGTCTTTAGGTGTTTTCCTTCTATCCCCTCCATTCCTTCCTATATACAGCTACCAGAGTGTTAGGTACACATCTGATCCTGTCACTTTCTATTAAAATTCAGTTGCTCTCCATTGCCCACTAAAAGAGTTTGAGGCCTTTATAATCTAAGGCTGCTCTATTTTCAAGTCCTATCTCATATCATGCCTACCAGCTCTATCTACTTAGCGAAAGTAGCTTATTGCCTTCCCCCTGAACATAGTTTGAGTTCTCCTGCCTCCGTAGCTTAGTAGTTACTATTCCTTATGCCTAGAATATCTTTTCAAATCTCTCCTTCTTGCCTATTGAAGTCTATAAATGCAATTTTCCTGTGTTTTTGAAATTTTACATTTGTTTTTTTTTTTTTTTGCTTGCAGTTAACAGACATTGATCTCTTTTCTACGTTTCTCAGGAAATAAAAAACCCTTGTAATAAATAAATAATGTCAAGCAAAACAAACCCCAAACCAACTCAAATACTGCATCCTCTATCCAGCATTTTCTGAACACTACAACTTTCTGTCCTTTTCTTTGTCCTTGTTCCTATCCTGCTAAATCAGTAATGGACCTTTCTCCCAAATCACATTCTCACTCCAGACCAGTGGTGTCAAACTCAAATAGAAACTCAAACTTTCCTACGGCATAGTGACTTAGAAAACCACAAATTAGCATTTTGTATTGTATTGTATTTTTACTTATTTCGTTAAAGATTTCCCAATTATAATACTTCTGCTCTACACTGTTAAACTCCATGAGGAAAAGAACTGAGACTTATTTTCTATTTCCCTAACGTGTGAGTATTATGTTTGTTTTATATAGATTGTTTAGGTGATCTCTGCCATTCTTCCCTGCTTTCATCTAGTTTTTATCTTCAATAGCCATTTAGAATCTCCCTGATTGTTTTCTGTGAAGGAACTGTTTTTAGCAAAGAAACAGTAATAAGTAAAAGGCAAAATAAAGGGGACCCAGAAGGTAGACACTTAATGTTTGTTGGATTGAATGTAATTAAATTATGGGATTCTTAAAGGGGATGCCACTTTTCATTATCATAATTAGTGACAATTCCAAATATTATCACAGAAAACAACTGTAGACATTCTCTATTAATGGTGTAGTTTGCTCATTTAATAAGTGTAGCTGAATCTAGAAATGTCATGAAAGTGATGTGTATTGGTAAAAATCAGTATTGTACATTTTTAAGACTTCAGTCTATAGACAAAAATCCAAATACCTCCACATCAATTTTTTCTGGGATAATTAATTAAGGTAAACAGATAAATTTAATGGCATGCATAATTGCTGGCTGCCAAAGAGAGGAGATTTTAAACCTTACATCTCCAGGAAATAGCGTGGTTTAGTAAAAGCAGGCTGAATTTGGAGTCAGAGAACCTTATTTTATTAAGCGCCTATGTGCCAGGGAATGCCCTACATGCTGGGAATACATCTCTTGGGGGAAACAGTCCCTGCACTCAAGGAGCTTACAATCTACTGAGTGAAGAAAGCACATAAAAGGAAACTGAAGGAATGGGAGGAAGGTAGAGGCAGGAGAGAAATGCCATCCTGGTGTAGCCAGGTGGGAATTGAACTGTCTCTCTTTTGGAGTTCATGCCTCTGCCTTCCAATCAAAGGGAAATAGGAGATAGTGTTGAAGCGTGAGTATGAAGGCTGATTAAGTTTTCCAGTCATGAGGTTCCTGGGGCATGGTGGAGGGAGAAGTTAGAGAACTCCAGAATATTTCAGCCAGGTGGGAAACGAGACTGGATATGAATCTTAGTTCTTATGGCTTTGGACAAGTCCCATGACCTGTTCAGGCCTTCAGGTGACTCATGTATAAAATTTGACTGGATGACTTCTTCCAGCTCTAAATCTTTTTATCCTGTGAGATTTTTTCAGCTTTATTATCAGTTTATCATTGCATTGTAATCACCTTCCTGAAGTGAAGACTTTTCTAGCAGTTTCTCAACATCTCTGGGTTTCTGTTTGTGTTAGTAAGAATTCAAAACTAGAATTTTTTAAATGTAACTCATCACTATCTCGTTTTTGTTTTGTTTTTTTTTACATTCCTTGTCTGTGGGCATTTAGTGAGTGTTAAATGCAAGTGCTCTATTTGTTGGTACAGGTGTACTCCTGAATACAGATCATTGGATGCCATTCACCTTGAGAGATCTTATATCTTATGATAAATAATGTGGGTTGTGCTGAGTTAGATATATACCTGAATACTTGCCTGGAGTTTTTACTTTTTCCAGAAAGCCTTATAAGTTAGATTATTCACTTTTGTTTGTTATATTTATTTATATGTCTGAATGGTCTGCTCAGGTTATATAGTTTTAAGTATATGAAAGGGCTCAAACTCACTACAGCGTGCAGATAGATGCTTCGAATGTTTAACAATTCCAGAAAGCAGTTTTTTTTTTTTCACTAACTCTTTTGCCTTTGGATCTTTTCCTGGATTTCTGAAAAATTAATGAACGAAGAGTTGGTTTTTGATGAGTAAATACAGGTGGTTCTTATAGGATTATATTTCCCTACTGATTTTGCTATAAAATTTAGCTGTAGCTTTTTAATCAGTGTTCTACTACGTACTTAATTGTAGAAACCTTCATGGAAAAAATGTTCCAAGTCATCTTTTAAATCTGTCATTTGTCTCTCTTTTAGTTGTTACAAGAGCTGTGCACAGTGTTTAATGTAGATTTACCTTGCCGTGTAAAGTCTTCCCAATTGGGGATAATCAGCAATAAACAGACGCATACCAGCGCCATAGTGAAGCCACAGTCTAGTTCCTGCTCATATATCTGCCAGCACTGCCTCGTCCACCTTGGAGACATCGGTGAGCCTTTGAAGTGAAAAGATCATTGAGATGTTCCTTTTTTCCTTGGAGTATAGTCATAGAAAGAAACTTGTCTACTTTCAGCTGACCAGCAACTTAGCCAAGCATTCTGACTTGAGATTTTATGAGAGTGATGTGAAATGTGCTATGAAGAGTGTAGACTCTCTAAATACTTTGGAATAGGCTAAAGCAGGATGCCCTTGAAAAAAGCAGCTTCCATATCAATACAAATCTTATGCAGACTAAGCAAGGGGACAGTGTTGCTCAATAAATATATGGTAAATATCAAAATTTTAGTTTATGTTAGGCTGTTCAAAGTATTTTAAAGTATTATAAGATATTGTAAGTAAGGCTATACTGTTTTCTTCATTATGGTATTCCTTTTAGAAGCTAACTAGCTTATTATTTCTTTTTATTGATACACTAGGAGTTAGTAATTTTTAAGCAATTTTATTTCCTTTCAGAATACTCTCTAGAAAAGGATTCATGTTTCTTGTGCATTTATTTCAGCTGAGTGCTTTGTATACCTCTTGTTTATTTCTGCAACTTGTCTGTTCCTTTAAAGGTGACCTAAAATGGTTATAAAATAAATTAACTATAGGATTATGTATTAGCTGTCCTAAAATAGCAAGTGAGGGAAAGGTTGATTTTAAGTTAGCATTTTTTTTTAGGTCTTTTGATGTCCATAGCATTGGTTCCATGTGGGGCCATGTCAAAATTAGCACGTGATTCTGCTATCTGTAGGAGAGGCTAAAGAAGTGGTGTGTTTGTGAGTTGTTCTTGCTTTAATTGTATTTTTTGCACACACATCCTTTATATCCCAAAAGGGGTTTCGAGGCATTTTAAACATCACATTGAGATTTTAAAGAAATAAAGTATTTGCCAGATCGTATTGTATAGTGTTTTTTGTTTTGTTTTGTTTTTAAGTGCCATATAAAATCACCCCTTCTTGTGGGCCGGCTCCAGGTCACCAGCATAGTCCATAATGGGAGCTGGTGATGCATGACACTGGAGGACCTGAAAATGGGGGCTAGGTAAGCTTTAAAAATTGGTTACATGCTGAATGTCCCAAATAATAGAAGAAGATGGACACTGCACACATAATCCTACAGTTAATTTATTTTAAACTATTTATATGCTCTCTCTGTAATGAGTCGTAAGTAAATTGTATTGTATTCATAGTTTGTAGATTTTCAAACAAACAGGCAGGAATATTGGGGGAATTCAGAAAGGCAAGTAAGTTTTAGTGTTTCGTTTGTTCAACTTATTTTTTTCCTGCTTTCAGCTCGTTATAGAAACCAGACCAGCCAGGCAGAGTCCTACTATAGGCATGCAGCTCAGCTTGTCCCCTCCAATGGTGAGTCTGAGTCCTATAAAGACTAGAGCAGTTGGGCACCTGTTTCATTCTTTATAAGGATGAGAAAGTTATTCCTGAATATTTTTAAAGGCTCATTTTCAATTTTATAGCAGTGATATGTGAGAGGCATCTTGTCTTAGAGGATAGTGAGCCATCGTTGAAGCCAGGAAGACCTGGACAGATCATCAAACCTCTGAGTGCTCCAAGCTTTCTAGGACTGTAATTTGTAGAGAAGGTGCCAGCCTGTGTTCACAGAGAGAGTTCCCTCTACCATTGAAGACATAGGTCTGGTCATTGTACCCAGCATACATATGGCACAGTGAAAAGAAACACTGGATATGAGTCATTGCACCTAGTTTCATATCCTTTCTCTTTCATTTGCCTTTGTGACATTGGATAAATTCCCACATCTCTAGGACTCAATTTCCTCATCTGTAAAATGTGTGAGTTGGACTAATTAATATCTAAAGTCTTTTTCAGCTCTAAACCTATGGTCTTATTTTAGACTTTTCCTTCTAAATGTATGTCACTGTGCGTGCTAACATTACTATTGACATAAGGTGAATTTTGTTTTTATCAAGCAGATTATTCTCCAGTGAGTTCTCAAACTTCTAAAAAACTTTTAGCTTCCTTGGTGTCTCTGAAGAACTATTCTGTCTTAGCTTTAATTCCTCTTTTTCCCTGGAAATACTAGCACTTTGCCATTATAAGCTTGTAAAATTGCTTTGTCTATCATGAGATTCTTGTTAAGGGTTTTTGAATTAAGGAAATTTTAACAAGAATTAAGTACTATACTCTTTTATCATTTCTTGTTAAGCTGCATCTTAACTACATTTGGTCGTCCAAAAATATGTCTTTTGACACTTTGGGCCCTTATAATTCTCTCTACTTCAGTTAAATGGCTAAGAAACTGAAATGTGGGTACATATCAAGTAGTAAAATATGATCTGCTTTTTGGGAGCCTAAATTTAGGGCTGGAAGAAATTTTAGATACTGTCTAGTTCAACCTTTTTTCCCCCTCAGTTAAAACATTTTGTTTTAATCAGCCAGGAATCTACCATTTGATAACACGAGAAAAACAAAACCCACAGCAAGACAAATTTCTACATAGGCTATGTCCAAAAATTTTTTATCTTTTTCTGCATTCGTAATCACCTCTTTACAGATGAGAACATTGAGGGCCAGAAATGAGGGGCCTTGCCCAAGGTCACACATAGAGTGGCAGAGCTAGATTTGAGAGCCACGCTGCCCACTCATTCAAATCCAGCCTCCTTTCCCTGGATCACCCCTTCTCCTGCGAGGCCACTTGAAGCCATAGTTATCTCATGAAACTCTTGGTTTATGTGTAGAGTGACTGTAGGTTTGGAATTTCTGGATTTGGGGTTTGAATTAGAAGATTACTCTCTTGTATCATGGTGGGAGATGTCTGATAGCTCCATGAATAAGGATATGTTTCTCCCCCAGGTCAGCCTTACAATCAGTTGGCTATTCTAGCTTCTTCCAAAGGAGACCACCTGACCACGATCTTCTACTACTGCAGAAGCATCGCTGTGAAGTTTCCTTTCCCAGCTGCCTCCACTAATCTTCAAAAAGCACTTTCTAAAGCACTGGAAAGGTTTGCCCAGCTTCTCTTGGGACGCTTTGAGTCCCCCTGTGGGAGGCCTGGCTATACAGTTTGCATGTCAAATGAGAGTTGCTACATTTGTGCATCTCACATTCGTATGGCTCTTTCAGGCTTACACATCGGACGGCTCCATCTGTTCTGCCTGTCTTTTTGTTTTGTTTTAGCATGAAGTCAGTATAATAGACTTGTAGAAATTCATGTATGTGTTCAGTAGAGTAGATGAGGGAAAATAAAACACTGGAGAAATATTTGAGCTACTTCTGTTGGGGTATATATTGGTAAGTTCAGCCATATTTTATACTGTGTCTTTAGTGGGAAGTACACTCAGTTCCACAAATAACCATTCTGTTTCATCTGCTTATAAAGGTGTATTTTTGTGTTGGGAATCTCTAAGAGATTAGTCATTTTTGCTATTTAAGACTGAAAAAAAGTTTTGGTTTTTTTGTTCTGTTACAGCCGGGATGAGGTGAAAACTAGATGGGGTGTTTCTGACTTCATCAAAGCCTTTATTAAATTCCATGGTCACGTGTACCTGAGCAAGAGTTTAGAGAAACTGAGCCCTCTTCGAGAGAAATTGGAGGAACAGTTTAAGGTCAGATCAAAAGTAAACATAATTCTTTATATTATTTCTAAATCTAAAAATATGAGGTTGGGTTAGGCTGAAAGGTTTTCTGATTTTAATATTGCATCCTGGCCACAACTATCAGGGATACATTCAAAGTATTATAATCTCCTGCTCCTTATTCTTCAATTTGTGCTGAAATGCAGACTATCACTTGGAAAAAACATGGAAGAAAACAGCATTGCTTTCACTGGGGAACTGCCATACAGCAGATATGTGCAAAGGACAGCTTTTCCTTTCTCAGTTCCATGAATGGGCCTGATCCAGGATTCTAAACTACTACTTTTGATTGTCCTTGTGTGCTTGAGTTATTTCCAAATGTCAGTAGGTAAACAGTATCTTGGTTATTTACTTGGTAATTAGTCTCATTTTCCGCATCTCTTATTCTGTTTGTACACGTATGTTTATTTTGAATGTTTCTGGAAAAATACTGTATAATTATTTCTTCTGCTATATCTACAAAAAATATTTCATTTTAATCCAAAGGTCTTGAAAGCTGACTCTAAAGGGCTATCTGCCAGGTAGCTTAGACTCAAAGACAGTTTATGCAAAATTTTATGTGATACTCATTCAGCAAACATTGTGCCTGGTGTCATGCTAAGCTGATAGTGATGGACACGTTCACTACTTAAATTTGCACAAAAGCTTTTAGCATCTCCTATTTTATCTGTTTATTTTTAGTGGGCTAATCCAAGCCCAAACAGAAGGTTTAACATTATGTGGTACCTGAAAAAGATCATTATTGATTGTTAAATTTCTCAGTTCAATTAAAAGATTAAATAACTTAACCGTTCTGCTTGAAGAGGAGTGATCATGGTTTAACACTTTCTATATAAAAGAACCGTTATGAAAAGAACACGTGATTCTCCACTGAGACCAGGACTCAGGCAGTAGTCTCAATTGTAATTTGTTCATCATTAAATCAGGCAATGAGAAGTTATGGATTCTTCTTTTGGAAAAATTTTTTAGAAATTCAATTGTCATAGATGATTAAGGTCTCATCCAGCCTTGAACCTATGAAAAGCATTACTTTTCAAGTGAATCATTGCATAAGACAGGCCTGTCTTGAACCGTAAGAGTTGGGAGGAGGGCAGGGAAGAAGGGTTAGTTATTGAAGCATTAAAAGAATTTCGCTTAGAGATAATCTTACCCATAAGATGTTTCTGTTGTTTAGTTGGTTTTGTTTTGGGTTTTTTTGTCTTGGATGTGTGGTTATTGCCTTGTCAGACCTTGCCTTCAAAATCTGGTCACAGATCATGAAATGACTCTCTGGTACTATCAGAATGTTATTGAACTGTGATGTTAAATGAACTATCAGAAGTCTTCAAACTTCTGAAGAAGGCATATACTTTCCTCCTCACCTGTGTTTTTATTTTTAAATATTCCCCCACTTTTCCTAAAATAATATATGCAAATAATTTATATTATAAGACAATAAAATTATAAAACATTTAAGTTGAATTGTTGAGAATTTCAAATCATTATAAACATTTTCAAACTTATGTCAATTTTTTAAAGTTGTGGGTTTTAAGGAACCCAGCTTACTATATTATATCTGCTAAAATGAAAGATAGTGAATTTAAATACAACAAATCATGATATTAAATACTCAACTGTGTCATAGTGCTGTACAAATTGATGATGATGTGGGTTTTGATTCTGAGGCCCTGGGAGCAGAGGTGAGGGCAGTGTGAGGTGCTGCAGCTGTCTTACTGATTAACTTCTTGCAGTATTGTCTCATGTACAATTATTTGCTTGTTTTTTTAGTCCTTGGGATTAAAAACTTTTTTTTTTAATCTCTTTGAGGACTAAAAAAACATGCTCATCCCTTATGTCTTCTTCTCAGATACATATACAAAACCTCACCTCTTCTGCAAGTATTATGGGACACTTGAATTATCAACTTGTCATATATAATTTAATAATTTCGCTAATAATTTATTTCTCAGCAAAGAATCAGCATGAAGCCCTTTCATTCCAAATTGAGATACTGATTTTTAAAAGTTACAGCAATAGGATTTAAAATGAAACCACTTATTCATCTCTAACCATACTTACATGGCCATGAATGCATTTTGACCAATTTAATTGCCTGTGTTAAAGATAGCTTATACTTGATTACATATGGAAAGTATTCCTGTCTGTTTTTCAGAGACTGCTATTCCAAAAAGCATTCAACTCTCAGCAGCTAGTTCACGTCACTGTCATTAATCTGTTTCAACTTCATCACCTTCGCGACTTTAGCAATGAAACTGAACAACACAGTTATAGCCAGGATGAGCAGCTATGTTGGACGCAGCTACTGGCCCTCTTTAGTGAGTATTAAAATACCTAAATTTTCTCTGTACCTCTGAACTTGCTCTTAGGTTGCACACGTCAAAAATGGAATGTTGCCTGTCTTTTTCATTGTAAAGAGACAGTGAATGACTGGTAAAGAGTTCTTTTGTTCAACATTGATATAGTTGCTTGTTATTTGATTAGTTCCATGAGCCGCTCACTGAGTGTTTTGTCTGTGGCAGAGAAAACTCTTGGGAGGGAAAAACTAGTTTTAACAGGGTATAGCAAAAGACTAATAATTGCTTTCTTTTATTTGGATTGGTATACTGTTTCACATCTCTTTGTATTCTGTGTTATCTCTTTCTTTTTCTCCCCTAGTCTCTTTTCTTGGCATCCTGTGCAAGTGCCCTCTTCAGAATGAATATCAGGAGGAATCATGCAGTGCATATCCCCTTCCTGCTGTCAAGGTCTCAATGGACTGGCTGAAACTTAGACCCAGTGTCTTTCAGGAGGCTGTGGTTGATGAAAGACAGTAGTAAGTGTTTTAAAACTCGGTGTGACTTTGTGTGTGATGTGAGAAATGCTCTGATTTGTGTGATATTCATAGATATGTAAAAACTGGCTTCTGAAACACAGCATTTAAACAGTAAGTGGTGTTGTTTGTTCTGGATATTCTTGGAAAATAGGACTGAAGACTTCTTTGTGTTTTTTTATTTGTTTATTTGAATTCCTTCTGTAAAAAACAAATCCTGAGGCTATGTGACCCACTCCTCCTCCCTCTGTCCTCAGAGATGAATCATCCTGTTGCCAGCTTGGGGGAAAACAGTGTTCCCATTTTTCAAGTTTATTTCTTCAACACACCTGAACATTTCTATTTGGAAGTTATAGGAAGTACAGAAGATGTATTTTTTCTTCCATTCTGTCTTTCTTTCTTTTTTTTTTATTCATATAAGGTATTGCTATTACTGTAATTCTTTTGGAGGGAAATTTAAGATATTTGTGCATAGAGACAATAATAGTTGGTCATTCATTATTGACTGATTACGTAATTGCTAGCTTCAGGGCATTTCTAGATTAATTTTTGTTGTTGAGTTTATTGTAATAAATGAAAACAGTATGATTTGCCCAAGATCATTTTTCCCAGGAAGCCCAGTATTTAAAGGTTACCTACAAGGTGAAGGGGCTCATTAGAAAATTTTTTTTATAAAAATGAATTTTTCTTTCTTGGAGGAGTAGGGAATAGAATTTTTGTTTGGGAAACTAGAATTTAAACCTCTTTATCCGTGGTCACTTCCTAAAATTGACCCCCCCCCCCCAACATTAAGATCCCATTGTCTTTCTACTTGTAAGCTTGCAATTCTAGTCTTGATCATTTTGGATAGATTCACAGGTAGCACTTAGCAATAGAATACTGTGAATCTGATAATATTGTTTGCATTAGCATTCATCCTCCCATACACTTTTTCATCTACTCTCTTGATTTATACAGTTCTCTCTCCCCCGCCCCCAACTTAACTACTTTTGAAGTCTGTTCTTCTTGTTTTGGTTCAGTAAACTTTGAGAATTGTGCTGATGATGTTTGGAATTCTGTGATTTGCCAGGGGATTGTTCAGTATTTGTGAGCTAGACTTCAGAATCTTTTCTAAAATGACTTTGTTCCTTTAAAGTGACTTGTGCCTTTTTTCCAGCTCTGCTGTGCTATACTTGTATAGAACGGTAGAAGGCTAAACAGAATAGCTCTGTACCTTTATATATTTCAGTTTGGAGTGATGAGAAAATAACTGGAATTGTGTTTTGAAAACTAAAATCATGGGCATATTCCAAGTATCTTCAGCTTCTTATATCTGGGCTTTACATGTTCAATTTATAGATTTTTCCCCCTTCCATCCTTTTTAGAGAATAAATTCTGTCTTAAGTAAGTACTAATGTATTACAGAATTCTTTTTCTTTGTGGGAAGCAAATTAGCATTAGTTCTCCAAGGCAGTTTATCCACAAGTAAACTAATGCTGTTTTCTACAATTTTTTCTCTTGAGAACTCATTTTTCTTGCATGAAAACATTGTGTCCATCATTGCAGTCTGGAAATTCTTTTTAAAGCCATTAACATTTCCTTTGCAACTGTTTCTTGTTAGTATGGTGCATTACATCTCAAATATCTTCAGCAGAAACACACATTGGAAAGATGTTTTGAAGACTAACCATAGTAGCAGCGTATGTTCTTAAAATGTTTTAACTATGTGCCTCCTACCCACCTTTCGAGAGAGGTCCATTTATTATAATCAATAAATGAGCAACTTTAAGGTGGTGTTTCTGGTCGAATTTTCATCTCTTTCCCCACTACTCTCAAATATTAATTAGTGTGTCTTCAAAGAGTGCGAATAATTTTAATAGCTTAAGAGAAAACTACATATGAAGAGCCAGGGATTCAGTCTGATCTACAGCAGTTAATATCCTTTGTGGCTTTGAGCAAGTTGTAACCTCTCCTGGGTCCAAGTTTTTCTTCATCTGTAAAATATGGATATTGCCTGTATGGCATCTGAAGTTCCTTCAAGCTCTAGTTCTTTGATGAAACTATTTGAAAAAGAAATTGCCTCCTTATTCACATAAGCAATAACATGTGGTCTGCAGTATGATCATATCCATGATATATTGGAACTTTATTGATCAAATATAGTGTGAGAAAGTGCTTTAAGAGTCTTAAATAAGTGTGAGATGTCATGACCTAGTTCTCAGTAGGGTAGATCTTTGTAAATAAAGCAGAATTTTCCATGTAAAATCTAACTTTCAATATTTGAACCAGATTGATTGATTTCATCTGTTGATTACAGTAAAGAACCTGATCTACTTCTAGGCTTCCACCATGGAAATTGGACCATTCAAATTAATCTTGTTTCTAGATGATCTTGTAAACTTTAGGAATTATAAGTTCTCTATTGAGGAAATAATGCTGTGGTTGATCAGGAAACAGTTCCGTTTTATCTTGTATATCATGAAATATAAAAATGGATGGCTATCTTTGATTTCCAGCATTTGGCCCTGGCTGATCTCTCTTCTAAACAGCTTCCAGCCCCATGAAGAAGATCTCTCCAGCACTAATGGTGAGAATTTTCTTACTTTTTTCTGTTTCCCAATAAGTAATAGTAGTCTTATGGCCAGATTGGATGAATTTAAGGGTTACCCTCGTTTAGCTATAGTAATCACATTCTAATTGTATTTTAGTTATTCGTGTATATGGTTCATATTGAAGCTTGATTGTAACCTCCTTGAAGACAAAGGTTTTTCATTTTCATCTTTGTATGCCCAGCATTGAGCATAAGGCTTTGCACAGATTCCATTTAAATAAAAAGGGTTTAATAAATAATTATCAGGTGAATATTTAGTTTCTTTTCACTTCACATAGCTTTAGATGGAAAAAAGAGAAATATCCTTTCATCTGAGTAGGTACAGATTGCTCTACAGTGTTTTCCCCTGTATCTTGCCTTATTATCCATACACTTCCCCTGCTCTTTTCACTTAATCACCACCTGTAGTGTAGAAAGGGTTGGTTTGGGGAAATCGTTTCAGTGATCTAGAATTCTAGCTTCACATCCATCATCTTCTTAGATCCAGGTGTTTGGCATAACAAAAAAAAATGAGATACAGTTTTTCATATCTAGTATTTGTAAATACTATTTTGAAGTGTTTAAAAATTGTTCTGTTTGTAGTGAGATTATTTGTGGTTTTTTCTTTTTTTCCTTTTTTTTTTTTAATAAGGCAAAGAGCTATAGGCCACATTGTAACCTTAGAAGAGGTTCATCATTTGTTCATTTCTTGAGCTGTACTTTGTTCTGAATATTTGCATTCCTTTAATAACAATGTGGATTAATATAAATTTCCTGTGTCTGGTTTTTTTGTTTGTTTGTTTTTACTTTTTAGCTACTCCACTTCCAGAAGAGTTTGAGTTACAGGGATTCTTAGCACTGAGACCTTCTTTCAGGTATGTGACACTGTTATTAATGGTGACACTATTAAAATGAAGGGTAAACAAGAATTTCTGGTGGAGGGGGAGTGGACTTTGACGTGCTCCAGCCTCCATATTACTATGAGCTATGTATTTGACAACTAGTAATGAGGGCTCATGAATGTTGAAGCAAGAATAAGACTGTAACACAAGTAGAAAATGCTAAATAATATGGTATAGGATGAAAGAGAAAAGAATTTGGTTTTATTTTAAGCAGTTCACGTTCAGCATATCTCTTATGCTTTTTATAGGAACTGAGAGAAAATGTAAATATTAAAAATTTTGTATTTATATACTTGCTATTGTTGTTCGTGTTGTAATTTCAGTAATAATGATAAAGCATACTGCAAACACAGCATGAAAATTATTACAGATTTTATTTAGCCTAGCTTTAATTAACCTTCTGAGGGCAAGTTTTATCTTTTGCCTCTGCATTAACTTGACTAACAAATCAGAAGTTTCTAAAGGTCAGGTATTAAAGATATTTAGCAAACATGACTGGGAAAAATGTATGCAAAGTACAAGACCATTAGCAACGTAGGAAATTTGCATTCAAAGAGATTCAGATGGGGAAATGTAATTCATGTAATGTAACCAACATACTATACATTTTAATAGCCTCTGGATGTTTTGAAGTGCTCTTAATATTTTCTGTCATTCAAGCTATTTGCCCCACCTTTTTATCTTTTTAAATGCGTGATATTGGGTTCCATATTATCTATAATAAAACTTCACTAATTTGCATTTGTGATCAGGCCAGGGACTAAGCATAAATTTGCTATATATATGTAAGAGGAGTTTATCGAACATCCTAATAGATAATAAACATTTATTAAGCACCCATCATAGTGGGCCAACTGCTAGGGATACAAAAAAAAAGGGCAAAAAACCTTTCTTTTCTTTAAGGAGCTCACAGTCTAATAGGAGAGATCACATACACACAGCTCTTTACAAACAAGTGTATACAGGATAATTTGGAAATGATCGGGGGGAAGACCCTAAAATTAAGAGGGATGGGGAAAGGCTTCTTGTAGAAAATGAGATTTTAGCTAGGACCTGAGGGAAGTTAGTAAAGTTGTTGAGAAATATTAAAAGAGTAAGTTTTCAAGTACTGTGGGGCATGCTGTACAGTTAGTATGCAAATTAAGATTCATTCTCCTCCTTTGTTATTTTATCCCAATTAGAGCGTGAGTCACTTGAGAGCAAAAACTGTTCAGCTTTTCTTTTTGTGCCCCCAGCACTTACGAGTGCTTAGTGTTTGGCACATTGCTAGCTCTTAATAAATGTTTTTTCATTCATACACATACTTAAATAACTTTCAAATTTCAAATTAATCTAAAATTGTAGACCCACTTCTCAATTAGCAATAGTTAGGCAAACTCTCTGATTCTCATTCACTAAAAACATCTCAGAGGGAAAAACTGCCTATGTAAAGTATATGTTAAAGGTAATATTTTCCTTCCTGATTATTAGCTTTTGGTGACTTGCATATGTTAAAGTTTGGCAGCTAGGTGACAGTGGATAAAGTGCGTGGCCTGGTGTCAAGGAAAGTCATCTTCCTGAGTTTCAATCTGGCCTCTTACTCGAGACGCTTACTAGCTTACTAGACACTTAATAGTTGCATGACCCTGAGCGAGTCATGTAACCCTGTTTGCCTTAAGTTTCCTCATCTATAAAAAGAGCTGGAGAAGAAAATGGCCAAATCACTCTAGTATCTTTGCCAAGAAAACCCCAAATGGGGTCACAAAGAATCTAACATGACTGAAAATGACTGAACAATCAAAACAACATAATGTCAGAGTTGACAAAGTCCAGAAAAATATTTAGCTATATACTTAACATAGATCTTGCTATATAATACATTCCCATTAATATTTTCTTTTTAAAAATGCATTTGTCTTCCATGGAGTGCTACATTTATTTCTACACACTTTCTGTGTTCATATTTGGGAAGTATCAGCAGTATTCATTAAAAAGCGAGGGCCTGAAAAACCAAGTTCCACAGTAACATGTTTATAATACAGGCAAATTACTGAGCTATGCAAAATCTCAGCTTACTGTCCTATATAACATGCAGGAGAAAGCCTTAATTCATAGAATTAAAAGGTATGAAATGTAATCTGGCAGTCCCAGAAAGCAAGAGAGAAATAAAACTATTACTTTTAATATAAGAAATTATGACAATCCTATCCTTTCTTCACTGATTAATCATTTTTACACTGTGTAGTTGATTCACTTCAATACTTTCATGGTTCTGACTTCAGTACTTTCCTGCTTCTGATATTTCACTGCTGCGGACAGAGTATAAAATTTTTAAAATAATAGGAACCTTAGGTATCCATCTAGTTGTACCTCCTCATTTTACAGGAAAGAAGTTTAATGACACAGGAATAAAGCAGCTTGCCCAATGTCATACAGCTAGTTTGTGGCAGAGTAAGAAATCTCCTAATAGTAATTACTCTGTAGTCAAAAAATCTGAAGTCATTTAAGTTAGCTTTACCCAGCCCATGCCGTGTAAGAGGTGTTTGAGGCTAATTTTGTTTTCTGTTTGTTTGTGTCATTTCTAGGAATTTAGATTTCTCCAAAGGCCACCAAGGGATTACAGGAGACAAAGGGGGACAACAGTGGCGAATTCGTCAACAGCGTTTGATCTCCATAGGCAAATGGATTGCTGATAATCAGCCCAGGTATCCATTCCCTGGGCTTCTGGTGTCCTTTTACCTACCTGCTTAGTGAAGTTGTTTTTAGCCTTGTTAAGGCAGTAATTAAAAGCCCCAAGTTGAAACTGACTTGATGGTGATAGCAAATTTAACCAAAGACCAGTTTATATTCCCCCAGCATGGTGATTTATGTATGATGTTTATGTGCATAAGTACTTTGCTTATTCCCAGACATCATTGTTATAACAGACTCACTCTGTAACGTAGACTTGGGTATAATTTTGACTGCATACATATTACACTGAAACAGTGATGCATGTGTAAAGCAGAGGGAACAGAATGTGTGTGGTAAAAGTTGTGTAAAGCTCTAAAAGATGAAGAGAAATGCTCGGAAGTTAGTTGTTAACTCTGCCAGGCAACGTTGTATTGGGCTGTTTGCAGTAGTGAATCCAGCTGGGCCACATAGACTGACTGTTGGACTCTGTACACAGTTCAGTTAGGACTTAATAGGTTTGTGTTTTTCATGTGTGGATTTATTTTTACTTTTCTTTTAGGCTGATTCAGTGTGAAAATGAGGTAGGGAAATTGTTGTTTATCACAGAGATCCCAGAGTTATTACTGGAAGACCCCAGTGAAGCCAAAGAGAACCTTGTCCTTCCAGAAGCATCCCTTTTGGAGTCCCTGCCTGTGGAAGGGAGTCCAGGGCTAAAATCCGTGCTATCTACAGGCAGAAGTGTGAGCACCAACTGCGACACCACAGAGAAGCCCATGGTCACCTTCAAGGAGAACATTAAGCCCCGAGAGGTGAACAGAGAGCAAGGAAGAAGCTACCCACCCAAAGAGGTGAGAAGGGACTGTAGCAAAGGCATAGCAGTTACTAAAAGTGATGGAAAGAAGGACAACAACAAGAGGAAAAATGAGACCAAGAAATGCACCTTAGAGAAGTTGCAGGAAGCGGGAAAGCAGAGTGTGGCGGTGCAGGTAAGATGCGTTGGAATAAAATGTAGAAGAAGGACTTGTCAGGAACCAGTGCTTTAGTTGTGCCCCAAGCCTGCCTGGCGGCCAAAGGATGGTCTGCGGTCTTGCACTCAGGCCTAAGGTACCTTGGAGCTAGGGGGAAAAGCTGTGGGAGGAGCTCGCCTTAGTAACCTTTCAGGGCTTAGAATTTGAGTAAGAGTCTAGTTTAGTCTGTGCTTATGGAAGAGGGGGTACCAGTGGCACTGATTTTGGGCCCCATTTGTTTGAGTCTGGTCATTTGATTAAAATGAGTCAGCCAGCAATATAAACTTATTGTAGACTCAACCTTCCATCATACCAGCTGCTATACAGTAGTCTCCTTGGAAAGTATAAGTGCTGTTTTCCCCTGATCCCAGACAGGGCCACCAGATCCCTGTAAAATAAAATTAAAGTTCTGATCATCTCTTTACACTTAACTGTTTAAAGATTTTGTTGAAGACCATGAGAATTCTTGATACATCCATCCTCACAGCTGGGAGCACATTTTGTCTTATGTGGGAGTATAATATCACTGCTGGTTAATCTTGACTTTTCTTACGTAGATGTAGTTTAAGCTTTAATCACTTAAAACTGAACTAAGACTTGAAACACACTATACTGCTGGTTCCTTGAGTTAAATTTTTTGTTTCTTTTACAATTTTTGTTGATATCTTATGGTTTCTTGTCACCTTCATTTCTGCATGTGCATGTGAAAGTGATGTACACTCTTCCCTCCCAGAGAGTCATCCCTTATGGCAGATCATTTAACCCCCCCACCCAAGTCAGCAAAACTTACCAAAACATCAACCAAGGGTGCAGTGTTGCACACCCCTAGTCCCCCACCTCTGCCAAAAAAAAAAAAATTGGAAGGGGAGGTGCATTTTAAAATTATTTCTTGAGGGCCAACCTGTGCAGTGTATCACTTCAATTACACATTCAGGTATTTATTTATGTTATTCTTTCCATTTTCATTGTTGGAGCCACTGTATACATTATTTTCCAATTCTGCTTTTACTTCACTTTGCGTCAGTTCATTGATGCATTCATTGAATTAGCTCTTTCTAATGATGCTGGTTTGTTAACTTTCGTAGCAAGATTAAAGTAAGAGCAGGAATCACACGATTTGTTATAAGGTGGGAATGAGGGAAAGAACCAACCACTCAAAGGAATAGAGAGCCAAGAATTAGGAGAAAAGACATACATCTGACTGCGAGGCTGGTATCTGCAACTGTATCGCCCCTGGGTCCAGGCTCGAGGGTATCCTCTTTTTTTGTTGCCTAGCCAACCCAAACCTGCCTGCCCAGCCTGTTGCTAATGTTTGTCCCACTTAACACCCCCTGAATCTCTGCAGTCTCCTGTGCGCTCTGTTGTCACAGCTGTCACTGATAACCAAACTGCTGAGAATCTAAAGGGGCGCTTTGAATTGAGGGGTTGAGGCAAGGACCCCAGCACTGGCTGTTGAGACCTGAACCCCTCCAGTTGTGTATGCACATGGTTTGACATCAGTCTGGAGGAGGTGGGAAGGAAAGGGGGAGTGACTGGTAGTCAGAGCTTGATGGTACAAAATCTGTCTGAGCCACGTGAGAGGCGGTGATGGGTAAGCAGAGTGTATTGGATGTAAAACCAGCAGGCGCAGGTCTGAGCCTCCCACCAGCTGTGCCTTTGGGCAAAGCAGGCCACTTCTCTGAACCCCAATTTCCTCATCTACAAAATGAGCAAGTTGAACTGGGTTATTTCTGCATTGCCTTCCATCACCAAATTTGTGATCTCCCAAATTAGTCTGAAGGGTAGGGCTTCCTGACCTGAGGCTAACAGCTTCAAATGACTATTTTTAAATTCTCTAAAAGAATAAAATGATTTTGTGTAAAAGTAGATGATTTTTGTTTGGTGAGTTTATGTCCTAACAGCATGTAATTTTTCTGGCCATTAATTGTCTGTTTTCTTCTAAATGCCTGTGAATTAAGTTTTAAAAAATATATTCTACAGCGTAATACATTGCCTGTGGTAAACATTTAATGTTTATTGATTTTAAATATTAGAGCAGTAGCCAAGTTTTAAATGCATTCTTCAAAAGTGGGTCCTTCTTTCTTACCCTAGCTTCTAGTTCCTTGTAGCTAAAGTGATAGTTGCCATTTTGTTTGTTTGTTTTTTAACAGTGTTTTAGAAAATTTTTCCTGTTGCTTCATTTTGTTGTAGGTAAAATCTCAGACCGAATTAAGAAAGACTCCAGTGTCTGAAGCTAGAAAAACACCTGTAACTCAGACCCCAAGTCAGGCAAGCAATTCCCAGTTCATCCCTATACATCACCCAGGAGCCTTCCCTCCCCTTCCCAGCCGGCCAGGTAAAACCATTTATTCTCTGGAATGTCTTCTTTTTGAGGGCAAGGAATATTACCTTCTTTATCCTTGAATTTTTCCACAGGCTATTTAGCACCATCCCTTAGATATATTAGGTATTTAATAAAAGTTTGTCACGTGACAAATAGCTTATCTTTTGCCTAATTACAGTTGTATGAAAGTGTATTCTTGAGCAAATTCAGGTTCAGTTCTGTATAGCAAAATGCCAAAGTTGGAAAGTATTCTCTAAATACTTTGGAGTTTTGTTTTGTAACATTCTTCTCGATGTACTAATATCTGCAGATATCATTTGAGTGTTGCTACCAACAGACAGCAGGATTTTCCTTAGAAAACACTGGAGCATTTCCTGCTTATCGTTGTCAAAATTGAACAGTAATAAAACTCTTGAAAAGTAGGCTTCCTGAAGAATCTTCATACTCTATAGGTAGTGCGTGAGAATAAGATGAAGACTATGTGTTGTGTCTTTATCTCATCAAGACATTTCATCCATTGGATACTGGAGATGAAAAATGGCAAAATGCCCTGTCTTACGTTGTTCTGCATGACATTATGAAGGGCTCATTCCCTTTAGCTAAGCTATCTTTCTTTTTCTATTTTAAAGGGTTCCCACCCCCAGCATATGTTATCCCCCCTCCTGTGGCATTCTCTATGGGCTCAGGTTACACCTTCCCAGCTGGTGTTTCTGTCCCAGGAACTTATCTTCAGCCTACAGCTCATTCTCCAGCAGGAAACCAGGTGCAAGCTGGGAAACAGTCCCACATTCCTTACAGCCAGCAACGGCCCTCTGGACCAGGGCCAATGAACCAGGGACCTCAACAGTCACAGCCACCTTCTCAACAATCCCTTTCATCTTTACCAGCTCAGCCAACAGCACAGTCTACAAGCCAATTGCAGGTCCAGGCACTGGCTCAGCAACAGCAGTCTCCTACAAAAGCTGTGCAGGCTTTGGGGAAAAGCCCTCCTCATCACTCTGGATTCCAGCAGGTAAAATGGAAATGGAAAGTACTGTGGTTACAGCAGAATCCCTGTGACAGGGAAGAAAGAAAAATGGCTGCTGGGATTATATTCCAACAGGTTAATTAAAGTGGTAACTGTTGTGTTTCCTGTCATTGAAATGGAATTGACTGTTGGTCAGTAAATATTTAGTAAGCACCTACTGTGTACCAGGCATTGGACTAAGCACTGGAGATACAAAGAAAGGCAGAAGACCATCCCTGCCTTCAGGGAGCTCATAGTCTAATGGGGGAGACAATGAGCAAACAAGCCTATGTTCAGGATAAATTGGAGATAATCAACAGAGAGAAGAGGGATGATGTTTTATCTAAGAAAGTTTCTGACCCATTATGCTTGTCTTTGTGATGAGAGAATTCTTAAACTTTGACTACCATTCTTTCTTGCTGCTACTGTATCTTCTCTCTTACTTTCAAAACCTTTTGTGGAATTTTCTCTAACATTTGCATATGTTTTTACAGTGCATGAGAAATGGCACCATTATCTTTCCTGATCTCAGGGTGCTGAATGAGTGATGTTGACAGCTGTAAACTTTGCCATTGCTGCCTGTACTAGAGGCAAGAAAATTCTTTGGCCTCTGAGATGGTTAGGTTATGAGGGAGATTTTCAACGCATGAGCTTCATGTGCTAAAGCAAGGGTGGGTACCTGCGGCCTCGAGGCCACATGTGGCCCTCTAGGTCCTCATGTATGGCCCTTTGACTGAATCCAAACTTGACAGAACAAATCCCCTTAATAA
Organism: Vombatus ursinus; assembly: GCF_900497805.2. NCBI lineage: Eukaryota > Metazoa > Chordata > Mammalia > Diprotodontia > Vombatidae > Vombatus > Vombatus ursinus. The sequence continues at coordinate 23,548,452 of NW_020954567.1, forward strand.
AAGGATTTGTTCTGTAAAACTTGGACTCAGTAAAAACGCCGAACCTAAGGATCTAGAAGGCCACATGTGGCCTTGAGGCTGCAGATTCCGTACCTCTGGGAGGCTAGAGAAGCTTACATGTAAGCAAGGAATTCATGGGAAGACATAAGGCTCAGAAGTTTGGGCTCTGCCATTGGTGAGGCATGTCTCCTTGACCAGGCCATTGCATCTCCATTGCATGCTTATCTGTATAATTCAGTGGTTGGACTAGATAATGTCTCTGGTCTCCTCCAGCTGTAGTATTCTTCCTCCCCGTGCCACATTCCTCTCCCCCCCCCCCCCCCCCCCCCCCCCCCCGGAAGCTCAGCATACAGAAAAACCAATAAGATAAACAATTGAGTAGAATCTACTGTAGTCTAAAATACATGAATTCTCTAGTTTCATATTTGTTATGAAACAATGTTAGTATCATATTTTGATCTTGGGTAAAATCCGTTTCATTTTTAGTATCAGGCAGATGCTTCCAAACAGCTATGGAATCCACCTCAGGTCCAAGGCACATTAGGGAAGATCATGCCTGTGAAGCAGCCCTACTACCTTCAGACCCAGGACTCCCTAAAACTGTTTGAGCCATCCTTGCAACCTCCTGTAATGCAACAGCAGCCCCTAGAGAAAAAAATGAAGCCTTTTACCATGGAGCCATATAACCAGAATCCCTCAGAAGTAAAGGTCCCAGAATTCTACTGGGATCCAACTTACAACATGGCTGATAATCGAGCGGTGATGACCCAGCAAGCGAGTGTGGACCGTCGGGGCAAAAGGCCGCCAGGCGTCTTTCCTTCTGAGCAGGATGCTGTCCCTAGAGTGCCATTCGAGGTGAGCATGTTTTCATATCCACAGTCAGAGGCCCTTGTTTGTGGAGAACTTTCTGGTACTGCTGTGTGGAAAGCTGCAGAACAAAGTACACGTTTCCTTCTTATTTGCTTAGAAAAATGAACTTTGATCCAACTCTTTTTTTTTGGTGCAGAAGAACTGATGTGTTGGGGTGTTGTGATGATTCCTCACCTATGTTTGATTGCCATAGTAAAGATGGTCTAGCAGAAAATCTGTTTGTAGCATATGAACATGTTAGAAAAACAAGTGACATGGGACTAGCCCAGTAGGGCTGACTTGACTGTGATGTAAAAATAGAATTACAGGGTCACTTTATTTTTTAAACCAGAAATTATTTCTTGATAGGGACAGAGTCAGCTGGTTGTTTATGACTGCTTTTCTTTGCCCCATCTCCTGCACATACTATGAGTAGGTCATTGTACATGTCTAGAGGGGAGCTGCTCCTGCTCCTGCCCCTGCTAGCTTCACCTGCTGCCAGGCCCCTGGATCCATGGCACGTTTTTAACTCAACAGCTGCCGTCCCCTTCCTAATCAAGGCGATGGCCTGGGTTTCTGCTCAGTGCTTATTGTCTTCTCTCTTCCTGTTTGGTCTGTTGTCTTATTCTCTGCCCCTCATCTCTGTATCACCATGTTCCCACCCCCTAGAGCCCTCTTTCTTCTCCCTCACCTAATAACCTATGCTTAATTTGTTTTCAGTTTCTTCCTCCCCCTTAACCTTCCCTGTCTCCATTTCAACCAGTGTTCTTGCTCAAACCACTCTTTTCTCTGCTATTCTTCCCTTCTCCCTTACTGCATCTCACTGTGCTCCTTTCTGTCACTAGGACCCCAAGAGCTCCCCTCTGCTTCCTCCGGACCTGTTAAAGAGTCTGGCTGCCTTGGAGGAAGAGGAAGAGCTGATTTTTTCTAACCCTCCTGATCTTTACCCAGCTCTGCTGGGGCCTCTCGCCTCTCTTCCTGGACGAAGCCTCTTTGTATGTATTTGACATAATTCTGCTGCTGCTTGCTCTAACGCTGACTTCTTTTCTGAGACTGTATTTGAAATCCATAAAGATTGAGATTTCTTCTTCTTTGGGTTTCCAAACAACACTTCTTTATTATCCTTAGACCTAAGGAGAGAAAGCATGGGAAACATGTTTCTAACTCAGAAATTCCCCCTAAATATTTCATTCACTATAGTTTGAATAAAAAAATGTTATCTAAAGTGGTTATGATATCTACAAAGAATTATTGGCCTTCTCATGCAGGTATGACATTACAAAGCTTTCTCACTATTTAGGTGGCAATTACATTTTGGAGTCCCAGAATCTTGAAGCTTATTTTCACTGTTTTTGAGGAACAGCAAAATTCTTGAAATGTACTCTTACAATCATAGGAAATTTGTGATTTGATCTGGATCAAAAAGGTTATGAACTAAAATGTTTGGAATAGAGAGGTCTGAAGTAATTGGACACGTAAGGATTGTTTTCTATCCAGCTGATTAATTGGGGGGGCGGGCGGTAGTGTTGCAGTAGGGAAGGAGGAGGCACCCCAAATCACACAAGCTGCTGCTTCCAAAGCAGAAGGGGGGGGGGGGGGGGTGGATATTCCTATTTGTAAATATCAAGTGTAATAGAAAGTAAATGGCATGTACAAAGTTTGTAAACAGCTGTAAATTAAAATCAATTCACAAGATCTTTTTTTTTTTTAATTTTTTTAAGCTCTTTATTTTCAAAAAAGTTTACTGATACTTTCACACATGTGCACTTTCTAGGAAAGAGTTATAGAGTTATCCATCAAATTGATATATATCCAGGGAGGATATATGACTCTAAGCGCTCATTAACAAGTTTATTTTCATTTTGGAGAGTTGAGAGTATAAAGCAGGAATCTCCATGCTTATTATCATCCATATAGAAATTGTTGGTGACTGTTTTAAATAAAAGATTGAGCCCAACTCATTTGCCTTTCCCTTATGCCAGGAGCAGCAAAACTTAGGAATATTTAAGCAAATTATTTCAGTCCCAGGAAGGTGACACTTGAGATCCGTCACACCAATGGTCTTGCTACCCACAATGAAAACCACTATAGATTTCCCTGACTAGCAGTGGGTAGAGCAGTGTCAGGCCCTCTTTGTGTTTCAGTAGTTCATGGCAGCCGTTTTTAGGCTAGCAATAAAAAGCAGTTAGCCATGAAGCAAGCATGCATGCCACCACCCCAGCCTTGAGAATAAGGGTAGGAGATGTCCTGCCACAAGGCTCTCCATTTTTTTCTTCTACTGCTTTGTTTTCCTATTCTTCCTCTAAATACCAGAGCTTTCTGTTCACTTTTTTCCTAGTGACTGTCATCCTTTTAACCAAGTAACCAAGCAAGGGTTGATATGAATGTGTGTCTAATTTATTTTGTTGAAATCCTACTTTGTCACCTTTTAATGCAATCTTTACATAGCATTTAATACAAAAATACTTTTGAACCCAGAAGTCTTCACCACTTTATTCTGCACTTTGTTATTTGATTATGCTTTCTATCTGAAAGTGCCGTGTATGTGGGTGCTCAATAAATATCGACTTGGCATTTATCCAGTGAGAGTGGCTTATTTCCTATTTTTATTAAAGTTATGACAAATAGTTTGTTAGGTCTGGCCTAATTTTTAGGTCTTGGTTTTATTTGTTTAGCTAATTTAGTTAATCTGTAAAGGGAGGCTGGCAAATAGGATGAAAATGATCCCATTTTCAGTCATTAATAATAATGCTATTTGCCAAGCGCTCAGTGAACCAAAAAATGCTGGAGTAATTCATTGTCTGTTGACTAAGGTATTAATTAAAACTGGGTGGTTATTTTCTTGAAAATACTCCATAATGTATTCTTCTAGATACCTGGTAAGGTACTTAAAATTAAAATAGGAGTTTGATATTTGCCAGGAAGCTAGATTGCCAAGTGCTAGATTAAATCTTCTGACATGTGAAAGTTATATTTTGCTTTCAAGTGGTGGGAGGAGGCTGTCTTTCTATTACAATCTTCAGTTACAATATTAATCCATATGTTGGTGTCAGGTCATTGATTTAAAGTTCTTCATTTATGGCAAGTTCTCCTAATTGTTCACAATTTTTCTTTGTGGATATTAGACCTGTGGTAAGATAGATGGGATGAGTTGTGATGATGTGCTTTTAACTTCTGTTCAATAACATTTTAAGACTAACAAGGGGAAAAAAGTGTAAGAACTAACTTGATGAAATTTTTCCTTTTTGGGTCTCTGAAGAAGTCCCTGTTGGAGAAACCCTCAGAACTCATGTCTCATTCTTCTTCTTTCCTATCCCTCACTGGCTTCTCTCTCAATCAGGTAAGCTAACACAGTTAAGAAATCTGTTTTGCATACTATGTGTATATGTAGCCTGTAATACAGGATGATAGAGTTCAAATCATTTTAGTACAAGTTAGATCGCAAACCTTTGTTTACTGAGTATTTCCTTTTGTTTTTCAAATTTCTTCTTTCCTCATTTGAGCATCTTCTAGAAATTTGCTATCACTTCTCAACCTTCTCTATATATTCCCTGTTTGGACCAAGTTAGAAGTTCTCACTGAACCTCTGAGATCACTTTGGCAGTTCTCATTAATGTCATACTCATAATTATGGCTTTGTTCTACAGTCAAAGAAATCACTTAATTGACTTTTGTGGCTGGATGGTTCTTCACACATGGTGGAAGCAAAGGGTATGGAAAAAGAAAGGAAAAAATGGAATTATCCAGAAAAGTAGTTAAATTTGTGGGGACAAGTATGTCAGGGTTTTTGTGCACACATACAAATAAATTCAACCAAGAAAGTTTGTTTTGAAAAGCTTAGAGATGGATGTTGTTCATTCAAGGAAATGAATATTGTATCTTGAAAATCTTACAGTGTGTTCATAACTTAGTCTCTATTTTTAATTATTCAGGAAAGATACCCAAATAACAGCATGTTCAACGAAGTATATGGCAAAAACCTAAGTACCAGCGCAAAAGCAGAAGTTAATCCCTCAATGACCCACCAAGAAACATCATTATATTCTCTCTTTGAAGGGACTCCATGGTCTCCATCCCTTCCTGCCAGTTCAGGTAAGAAATGATTTTATTACAGAGGTCTTATATTTCATGTACACATTGAGCTATTTCAGTAGGCACTATATTTATTACACAATTAAACTGTTTTTAGTAGCTGTACAAAATAGTTATGAAACTAAAGTGAGATGGGATCATTTTAAAAGAAAGATCATTTTCCTGAGACTGAAAGGTACCTGATGGTTCTCTTAGATAGCAAAAGCTAGTGAGAATCAACATGCATTTCTTAAGCACCTGCTATGATCCAGACACTGTACTATGTGCTGGGGATACACAGGCCAAAAGGAGGGAAGGAAAAACTCATTACCTGCCCTCAGAGAACCAGTATTTAACTGAAGAAGATAGAATCTCCATTTGTAAGTATATACAAAATAAATAGAAGGTGGTTTTTGGAGGGAGGCCCCAGCAGCTGGGGTATGGATAGAATGCTGGGCCTGCAGTCAGGAAGACCTGAGTTCAAATCTGACCTCAGATACTTAATAGGTATATGACCCTGGGCAAGTCATTTAACCCTGTTGGCCTTAGTTTCTTCATCTGTAAAATGAGCTGGCCCAGAGAACTTTGGAGGTTATTCAGCAGTTTTGCTTTAGTAAGGCAGGGGCCATCTCTAGTCGTCCTGATCTATGTCCTGCTATTGGACCCAAATGACTCCAGAGGAGAAAGTGAGACTGGTGATTTTGCATAGCCCTCCCTCACTTTAATCCAGTGCATTTGCAAGTCATGGCATCACCTCCCTGATGTCGTGGTCCTCTTCAAGAACAAAGGACAAACAACAGCAACATAAACGATTGCTCTTAAAATTAAAGAAATAAAGTCCATTCTAATCTAACATTTGTTACATTGACATTTCATATATATATGTCTATATTTATAATTTTTTATGTTTATATTCTATTTATATATAACATTTTAGTTCATTAATAGATTCTGGTAAGCCAAGTTTGTTTAATGTTTTCCTAGACCTCCTAATTAAGTAAGTGGTCAGATTCAGTCCAGTTATTTAGGTAGGACTTGTTCTGGGGACTTCTAAGCTGAAGTAGTTCTACCCAAAGAGTGGAAGAACCAGAGTGTAATACCTCTAGGGTGTGTTTGAGAGAGAGACCTAATACATCTGATTAATTCCTTTCCTTTGAAAGGAAGAATAGAGTTTTACCTGCCCCTTCCTTACTCTTAACCCTCAAGTCTGTGGTTATTTATACTATGATTTAAGTGCTCATATATGTGGAAAACTAGGTCGTGATATGTTTGTGAAATACTTAAATTCTGTAATTTCCTGTATCATCATTATTGTTATTATTATCATTATTTACTAGATCATTCAACACCAGCCAGCCAGTCTCCTCACTCTTCTAACCCAAGTAGTCTGCCAAGTTCTCCTCCAACACACAACCATAATTCTGTTCCATTCTCCAATTTTGGACCCATTGGGACTCCAGATAATAGGGATAGGAGGATTGCAGATCGTTGGAAAACAGATAAACCAGGTAAGAACTGATTCTCATTGGTAATGACACAATTAAAGAACCACTATTTTATTAATACTCCTCACCTTCACTTGGCAAATCATAAAAAAACGAACTCAATTCTTTCTTATCTTAGCTATGGGCGGATTTGGCTTTGATTATCTCCCAGCAACATCCTCATCCTCTGAGACCAGCTGGCACCAGGCCAGTACTCCAAGTGGTACCTGGACAGGCCATGGTCCTTCCATGGAGGATTCCTCTGCTGTCCTTATGGAAAGCCTAAAGGTGAGTAAATTTCAAGGGCCACAAAATAAAAGTACTTCACTTGCAGCAGTGTTCTTCCATCATCAAGATTAATCAGTGGGTTTTTACAGGCAGATGCTTTAGGAGTGGTTGATATAAAGCACACATATGGAGATGTCGGGGGAACCATGGATCTGCTTCATGAGTCTCTTGAATGAGAAGGTTTCCTATTGAGAAATTCTTTAGTGGCAAAGTGGGATGAGGAGAGAAACAATAAAGGTTTTCCTTTCATCCCAACCTTGCAGGGGAAACATTCTGTCTAAAATCATTCTGACATTCTCAAAAGGCAATGTCCAGTGTCAAGAGTGGGATTTCTGTGTTGGACCGAAACTCATCTAGGTCCATTCCCTGTGCTCCTTGATGAGACTGAATTTCAGCCAAAATGGTACTTTCACTTTTATTGGTTGATCTAAATCATCATGGACCTAATGAAAGTTTTTTTCCAACAAGTTCTGTTTCCTTGGTGCTTCCTGGTTATGTGCATGCGTGTGTGACTGTATGTTAAACACTCTTCTTCAAGAAGTTGGCCTCTTCTAATGAGATGTGTGTTTTTCAGTCTATCTGGTCCAGTTCCATGATGCATCCTGGACCTTCAGCCCTGGAGCAGCTGTTGATGCAGCAGAAGCAAAAGCAGCAGCGTGGACAAGGCACCATGAACCCACCGCACTGAGGCCAAGGTGGCAACCCTGGTGAACCAAGGCTCCATGAACCATGGCATGTTGGGTTTGCAGGACTGGCCCACACAGGAACCTGCGGGTGGCAGCCCTCTTTTCTGTTTCTCGCTGTTGAGAGGGTGTAAGTGTTCCACCAGCCCGCTGAGTGTGCACGAAATGTTCGCAGTGCAACAATAAAAAACATCGGGAACTCTCCTGTCCCCCTGGGGCCCACTGGGAGGGAGAGAGGAACTGCTGTTTGTCTCACTCAGTTACCTGATATCACCGCCTCTCACCTTCTCCATCGTGCATGTCCCCAGCCACATGGGAAGGGAAAGCTGAGAACGAAAGGCAGATGGGAGAAGCCAATGGGAACTTCTCGATCCTTTTTTCCTCTTTGGGGAATAAAATAGGAATCCATTAATGATTGCTTTGCTGACTGAGAATGTAGTTGAAATTATTCCTAAACATCTTTATTATTACTCTCAGTAGTAAAAGATCACACTGAATTCTTCCATACACAGATGTGCTTGTAGTCAGTGTGTAGCAATGAAAGCCTCGTTCATTGCTCGTGTCCGAGGTAGGTGGTGACAGGATGGGGGAGCGCATCTCCTCAGCCAGAGGAAGTGTTTCCAGAAGGAGAGTACATGACCTCACCTTTCACTCAGAAGGCTCTGGCCGGCCCTTTGGTGGCCTGGAGGCTCCAGCAGGAAATGCCCTTCACTCTGTTGGTACTCTGAGCTACAATCAGGGACACAGTGTGTATGCTGGGGCTGTGCTGGACAAGCAGGTGACTGCTATAGGGTTTTAAATTAACGTTTCTGATTCCTGTACATTTTACAGTAGCATAGCAAGCAGTCTCACAGAAGCCAGGCTAGTCTGTCCATTCATGGCCTGACCCATTTTAATAGGTAGTAGAAGCTTTCAGTGTGGTTTTTTTTCCCCGTTTTGTTTTTGTTCCCCCATCCTATTCACCTACCCTTCCTCCCATCCCCCAGATTTCTCCCTTTACCCTATGCTGGATGCTAGTAGTTTTTATTCCTAATGTACAACATCTCACCAAGAAGCAGCATGGGGTCCAGCAGTTGGGGGCCCACCCCAGAAGATGGTCCAGATAGGCAGGCAGCAGCAGCATATGCACAGCCTACTAAGGGGCACAGGCCCCTGCACAGTGCCAGTCCCTAACCCTCCAGCTCCAGAGTGAAATTCAAGGCACCATGGACATATGCATCTCATGGGCACAGAAGAAAACACAGTTCATTTCTGAAAAGGTGCAACAAAAGGGAAATAAACTTTTTATTTGATATTTATTAGGGGGAAAGAAGACTGGAAATTTTCTTGTGTAGAAAAAAAGGGACAACATTTCTGTTAGTCGTTTCCTGGAAAAGTAATATTTTATGGGAAAATTATGGAAACAATCTAAATGTCCAATTGCTGTGCTGGTGATAAAAAGATTTTTTTTTCCTGGGTTTTGTTTTTTGGTTTTGTTTTGTTTTTTTCTCCCTTTTTCAAAGTGTGTGAGGGTGTATGTGTGCTTGCACACTCACACTCCTGTAGGTATGAGGTAGTTCAGGACCTCAGAACTGGGGCATAGCTGCAGAGCACAGCCAGGAGCCCAGCATCACTGGAGTCTGGGCAGAGGGGCGGGGTGCACATCGCTCATCCCTGGGAACGGTTGGATTCCCCCGGCACTTGCAGCGTTAGCACCCTGAGTTTGACATGGTATTTTGTTTTTATTTTTGAAAGGTCTCCAAAAGGGTAAAGCCCCTACCCCAGTGGCAGTATGAAATCCTCCATGCTTCTCTCCAACCCTTCCCTCTCTCTGCCTCTTCCTTTTCCTTCCCCCTGCCAACCCTACCCCCATTTGTGTGTTTGAGCTGTGCATCCAGGCAGCTGCAACATTCCAGTGTTTGAAATGTCACTGACTCTTGCACCCTAGACAAGCTAACCAGGTTCACCATCTCACTCCCAGCAGTGCCCTAAGTCCTAGCCACAGTCCCATTTCTGCATGAGAATCTGGTGTTTGGAATGTTACTGGTTCTTGGGGTGGGGCTCCCCATCCTGTCGTACTCATTGTGGAGTTATAAGGAGGGGAGGGGAACCCCAGCAGAAACTGGTTTGTGTAGAGTAAGCTTTCTTTTGTGTTTTTGTCTGTCTGTGCAAGACATGCAGCTGCTGAAATCAGCTTTGCCTTTAATTAAACCATGTTCTCTCCAACCAGATTTGTGTGTAGATTGCATTTTTTCTACCATATAAATTAGGTTTATTTAAAACCAACATTTCTAGGAATTGAATGTACCATTAACATAGACTTGAAAAGAGCAAAATTAAGTACTATGAGGTGGTTGTCCTACGGGGAAACAAAAGTGATCACAGCCTGAAAGTATGAAATGTAGGATCTGCTTTAACTAAAGCCAAGGATCATAGTGGATTGGATAAAGAAAAACTGGTTTTTACACTAATTCTGTCAGGATTCCACCAATTTAACCCATGTCCTTCTTTTGGAAATTTCAGTGGCTGACTTTGGTCAAGATACCTAACCTCTCTGGTCCTCATTTTCACCATTTTTGTTTTTAAAAGGGGAGATTATCTCCAAAGTTTTAAATACTGTCATCTTATAAGTTATTTTTTGGAGAAGTCTATCTCTCTATTTCCCTGGGTTAGATCTACGGGCACAATGAAAGTGTGGAAGCCTTGGGTTGCTTTACAGAACCATTTCCAGGAGCACTCTGTTAGGAACTCACTTTTCAAGCCAAAACTACCTGCGGTTTGAGCCAGAATTGCCCTTTTTTTCCCTAACCTAATGGTTGGATCAGAATAACGTGCCAGCCAAAGGCAAAATGCCACCCTTTTTGGTACTGTTAATTTAATTTTGAATTTGCTTCTGTGATGCCACTTTGTACAAACCTTTACTATCTCAAAAAAATCATTGATGAATGCTTCAGACCTCAACCAGGAGAAATAAGTGAAAAGAGAGTACAAATAGGCAGGCCTGCGCCTTCTGCTCCAATTTATACCCCTTCACTTTGATTGGTTTATTTTAAAACTACATTAGGAAACTGATGTTTTACAGCTGCAGTTCATTGTTATATGAACGTGAAAAACTTTGGGGTGAACTTAACAGATCTGAATTAACCTATCAGCAAGAAAAAAATAACATTTAAAAGGTGAACAGTTGAGTTTCATGACAAAACCAAAGAAACAGAAGTAAAGCTATGAGGGTGGGCCAGGAAGAGCTTGGGTGGTGAAAGGAATACTGGATTCCATCAGATGTGTCTTAAGAGCAAGACAAGTCAGTCACTTAACTTCTCTTGAGACTTTCTTTGCTCACCACTAAAATGAGAATAATAGAAAACCACTGTGGTCACATGGAAAGAGTGTGAGATGTGAGTCAGGTGGTGTGGGTTGAAATCCCTCTTCTTCTCCCCCCTCCTCCAGTACTTTTTACTACCTGTGAGACCAGGGCCCAGTTTGTTAGCCTCCCAGGAACAGTTACCTTCTGGGAATTCTACTGCTTGTACAGTATCTCTTACACAGTTTTGTTTTGGTTTTTTTTGTTTTTTGTTTTTTTTTTTTAAGGAAATCACTTTGCAAAACTTGAAGGGCCATTGGCATGCCAGATAGCTGGAAGACCTTGGTTCATTCAAGTCTTGCATTAGAAACATCCTGGTTTTTGTGATACCCTAGGCTTGTTATTTAATCTCTTCGTGCTCTGGTAAGCCCAAAGACTCTAGGTTGCAGAGGAGATGCCATCTTGCATTGGTAGAGGGATTTTCCTCACCCTGGGATTCCTCATGACATTGAAATCACAATAGAGTTCAATTCCTTATACCTATCTCATACTTGTACAAGTTACCTCTCAAAGTGGTTCTGAAGAAGGTGCTTGGTAAATTTTAATCTAAAGATTTTAACTTAGAATGTTCTGGCTTCCTGAGAATAGCTTTCTATTACTACTTGGCTAATAGTGCCATTCGTGTATTTGAACCTTCAGGAGCTGACCTTCTGATACTTAACACCCTCACGGACTCAAGGGAATGAAGAGATGGTAGTGATTGACGTTGTAAAACAAGGATGCCAGTGTTTCTTGATCAGATCAAATGCCTTGTTCCCTGGAAACACCACTCATTATCCAGGTCCTGCTACTTAAGTAACTGGATTTTTAATGAAGAAGAAAAACATCAGATAAAGCTTTACAAGGAAAACAGGTTAAATTCTCCAACTGACATTGTTTCTCGGCGCACCACCTGTTGTGAATCTTTGAAATGCTCAGAATTGCAGCTCCTTTTCCAACTCCTTTGCCTAGGTGTTCACAGCCTGGCCTTCTGGGCCCGTAGCTGCACATTCTTCAACAAAAGCTTTTGGGAAAATGCCCACTTTCCCGTTGCATTCTCCTTCCAGCCATTCATCATTCACTAAGGTGGAAAGGTGGAAAAATACATGTCATTGTCTAGAAACAGGGTGGGGGAATCGCCATATTCAAGTTCTTTACACGTGTTTTGATCTGAGGTATGTCTTGCCTTACAATGATCTGATACAAAGGTGACCTAGATGTGAGAAAGCAAATACAGGAAATAGCCAATAGGACAGTCTTCAAGAGGCAGCAAAGTATTAATGTGGAATAAAATGAACAAGATGCTAGAGAATAATGCAAATAGGATGGAAAATGGGTCCAACTATTGTGATAACCTTACACAGGTTGCCCCATTCCACTGGCCTCAATTTCCTCAATTATAAATAAGTTTGTTAGACTAGATAATCTCTGGAGTCCTTTTCTAGGTTCAAATTGATGAGGCTATGAACTGAGCAACAAGTCTTTGTTGTTTTTTTTTAAGTTGTTAGAAACCTGTGTGATTGATTGGATGTTTGACTAGTAAAGTTTTTCTATCCAGTTATACTAAGATTTACATTTATGGCTGTAAGAAATTACTTGTCAAAAAAAAAAAAATGGTTCTCAACCAACACTGAAGAATTCAGATCACTAGGCATGTTTATATGAGAAAAATGACATTTTATTGCTGACAGATGCCAAAAAGAAAGTCTTTGGTTTAGCTAGGTGAAATGCCCCCTTCTAATCAATACTAACACTTACACTTCATTACTTTGGAATCTAGGTTGTAGGATCCCCCAATATTCTTTTGATTTCTCGTTAAGTCAATGTAGGTTCTAAAACAGACCTGCCTCGTTGATTTTTTTAAAATACTTTAATATCAGAATTTCTCCAGTATTTCTTTTAACACTGCCCTCCCACGAGCCATCCCATATAAAAATATTTTTAGAGGGAGATTTTTAAAAAGTATCAGTAAAACTGATGAATGCAAGTTCCAGTACACAATGCAGGTACTTCCTGACTCAGAAATACCTGTCTTCATATGTGAACAGCTGACCGGGCATTGATTTCTCCATTACCCCTAGTATTGCTGCTCTAAGTTCTGTCTCCTGCCACTAAAACAAGGCAGCACCTAAGCAGTCTTGGTCCAGTTTCAGTACCTGATTAAACTAACATGGCACCAAGAAGTGCCCTCAGATGCCTTCCTCATCCTCTTGTCTCTCTGGAGGCTGTGTATATGCATTTTGCTCACTTTTTCTCTCCCTTTATCACTACCTCCCAGCTGACTTCTATCTCCATCCGTTTTTCACATTCCAGAAGTCCAGTATTTTAAAGTAGCAAGAGATTTCCGAAGCCACCTAGTCTAATCCACACACCAAATATAATATGCCCAACAAATGGTTTTGCTTGAAGATCTCCAACAAGGGCCATGACCTTTCAAGGTGAACCATTCTATTTTTGGACAGCTCTAGCTCTAGAAAGTTTTTCCTGAGAAGGTTAAATTGACTTCTTTGCAACTTCTCCCCATCCTTCCCAGTTCTGCACCCAAGCTCAACAGAACAAGTCTAATGGTTTCATATCACTTAAATACCTGTCTTCTCCTAAGTCTTCCTTCCCTAAGCTAAACATGTTTAGTTGACTCAGGAAAACCTCTGTCCGTTTCCACCTCTCCCTCTTTAGGTTACATTTGTTAAGACAAAAAATCATAGTGGGTAAATTTCAATAATGCACTGTGAAACAAGAAATAATGATGCCAGATATACATTCCCCCACCCCCACAAAAGGAAAATTAGAGATGGAGGAATTGAAGCCTTTAGCTCTTTCAGCATCTCCACAAAAGTATCATCAATTTAAATCTACTTCTCCTTAGGACCGACGTTCAAGTTAAACTCTTTCAAAATTGTTGACTTTCTGTTTCAGTTATTCTGCACATTCAGCAACCTTGTCTATACAAGATAAAGACCTTGTGGGTGGATAGAAAGCCAGCCTCAGTCCCAACCAGTAAGCTGGCGTAGTGGGGGGTAGAGCACAGGATTTGATATCTCGAAGACCCAAGTTCAAATCCTGCTTCAGACAATATCTCTGTGACCTCGGGCAGGTCACTAACCTACCTCCCTTCTGTCCCAGTCTCATCTGTAAAGTGATGATAACTAGTAACACCTATTGCAAAAGGGGAATGAGGATGCAATGAAATAAAATGTGTGCTTTGCAAACCTTGAAGTATGATGTAAATGCTAGCTATTAATAATAATCTCTCAGTATCCTCTGCCCTTCTCCCATAAATCATTAATCTGCATATTAGTAGAGGGAGTTTCCCCTCTCATGTTTCCTAAACTAATGAAAATAAAGGTGCAGACCCCAAAACCCCACAAATTGTGCTAGTTGCTCTAAGAAATAGTGTTTACAACCTTGCATTACAATAGTACAGTTTTACATAGCTTTTTATTGTATATAAAAATAATTTTAGCAACTTCAATATTTCTACAGATTATAGTCTTTCAGTATGGTACTGCTTCCCAGAGTGCCTAGTCCATCCCCACTTCTTCTTTTTAATTCTTGTCCATGCCCTCCCATAAACCCTTCAGAAAGAAGCCACCCCTGGGGCCAGACATCTTAATATTCCAAGCATACTGGCACAGCACTCAGGATGTCTGCCTATTATCCTTTGCCTTTGATACTGATCAAGCACACCTCCTTTTCTGAGAATATATTTTCTGACCGATATATTTTATTGACAAGTTTAGCTCTGTGAAATGGGTCGCAATAGACTTGTAACCTAGTCTGGAATCCCAACTTTAGGAACAATGCCCATATATAAATAGAGAACTAACTATAATTTTTAATAACTACCCAATAAAAGTATTGGGATTAAGAGGAAAAAGTTGGTGAGAAGTAAATGACAGAAGGGAACTTGTTTCTTTTAATGTTTTGATGACTCAATATAATTGGTTTCCTTTATAAATAAGTTTATTGCATTTTTATGCATTTAAAAATATGATTCAGAGAAGGGGTCCATAGGATTCACCAGAACTGCCAAAGCAATCCAAGACACAAAAGGTTAAGAACCTGTGATCTAAGAACAATACCCCTAATTTAATTCTACCTTGCAGACTATTCTATATCTTATTCATCTTATTTTCAAAGCTAGAAGGACTTTGAGCCCAGGGATGGACTATGGCAACTCTCAGGACCAGCCTTGCTAAAATACCCATCACCACATTTATATCATAGTTTAAGACTTATAAAGTAGCAGCAGCAGTAGGAGTATAGTAGGAGTAGCAGCAGCAATAATAGTATAGTAGTATAGTAGTAGTAGCAGCAGCAGCAGCAGCAACAGTAGTAGTATAGTAGTAGTAGCAGCAGCAGCAGCAGCAACAGTAGTAGTATAGTAGTAGTAGCAGCAGCAGCAACAGTAGTAGTATAGTAGTAGTAGCAGCAACAGTAGTAGTATAGTAGTAGTAGCAGCAGCCTCAGCAGCAACAGTAGTAGTAGCAGCAGCAGCAGCAGTAATATTAGCAATAGCCTTTCAATACAGATAATCTGAGTAACACTCCCATTTTGCAGAAAAGAAAAAAGGCTCAGAGAGGTTGTTTTTCCTCATATTCACATAGCCAGTAAATGGCAGAGAGGATTTGAACCTTGGCCTCTTGAGTCTAGCTTCGGTATGCTTGCTCACTGCCCCTACATCCACGATTTCATCTGTGTAGATATATTCTCCATAAACATAAATCACAAAAATTGATCACCAGAAGCCAACCTTGTGATGAGCCTCTGAGTTTAGCTAACTGAGGCTGAGAAACCTCAGCCTTGGCTCTGTATGTTCTATGTCACTGTTCCTGCTCCTTTTTCAACTTGTCTAACCCAAAACTTCCTAGGCTTCTGTGGGCTGATCTGGGCCTCCGGCTTCACAATCTTCAACCAGATCTTTTGGGAAAATGTCTCAGTGGCTTCCCCTATGAAATGAAGGGGTTGGGCCAGGGGTAGGCCTCCAAAGTCCCTTCCAGCTCCAGATGTGTGAACCTAAGCCTATCTGGTTCTGTCAGAGGAAGAACTTCTGGCCCCTTGCCTCTCTCTATGGCTTCGAGACACAGTCAACGTCTCGTGCTCGGGCAGTTCTCAGCTGGAGGCTACCTAATCCTTTGAGTTCACCAGTTGCTTCCTGTCTTTGCTCCAGCTCGTTGCATAGTCAGAGAAGGACAGCCAGGGAGGGCAGGGGTGATGCAGTTCAAACCCCCCGTTTCTCTGCTTCGTGATAAAAACTTTGTCAGAGATGAATGTCGCACTGGTTGTTGAGAATATTTTCATCTGGGAAAGAAGTTGGAGCTAATGAAGAGCCCCCGGGCCATGAAGCAAGGGACCTACGTCTGAGTCCTTCCACTTATTGGCCATATGACCTTGTGCAAGTCCCTCCATATCTCTGGGTCTTAGATTCCTTAAGAGGATTGTACTAGATTCTTTCTAGTATCTCTCTTCCAACTCTATGAGTCTACGTAACTAGAAGTTTGCCTGAAGATTATTTGTTCAGTACTGTCTAGGCACTTGTCTACCATGGATAGTTGAGTATTAACTATGGAGAAAGAACTTTCAATCAAGGCATTGGGGACACAAAGCCAACTTGCCTTTTGATAACACCAGGATCACGTCTCCGGCTAGAAATTCCAGGTCCTCTGGTTGTGAAGCTTCATAATTGAATAGTGCCAACACTTGGTTTCCTTCTTTCTGTTGAGGTTCTGTCACATGGATATTATCATTTAAAGTCCCTTCTTCCTTTGGTACTTCCGGAAAGCCTTGGTCACCCTGCAATATCAAAGGTTCCATTTGCCCCAGCTTTTGAACTTGTGTGATTGTATCTCACTAGAAAGAAAACTGACCGTTGGACTTCAGTGGTAGTACTTGGGACACCAAGTCAAAATGGTGGGTTGGTTATGATCAAAGGGAACTGCCTTGATGGCAGGAAGCTTAAAAAACACAAAAGTCATTGAAAGTATTTCATTCCTATCACCATTCCACAAAGTATGTCAGTCTGTATGTGGTATGTGGTTAAATGGGCAGATAGTTTCCTGAGACATAGTTTAAACCAACATTGGAAACACCGGTAGGGCCAAAAATGTTGGACTTTGTCAGAAATTCTAGTTTCTAGTTCTGAAGGATTCATAGGCAGATGTGAGTATGTGCCACACAGAATGAGAAGGTTCAGATGGGTTGCAATCTGTACCAGTGGAGGGAGTACTGACCAATGAAACCACAGATAGTAACAATTCACATTTATGAAGCACTCTAAGGTTTATAAAATGCTTTACATGGGTGGCCTCGTTTGATCCTCACAACAACCCCGTGAAGTAGGTGCCATTGTTATCTTCGTTTTACAGATGAAGAAACTGATGGTCATTACAACTCTGAGGGGTTGTGGTCAAAAGACAGATAATGAAAAGATCTAGGTAAAAGTATTCTCAATTTTAGGACACCAGGATTTGCTTACTCCTAGGGTCTCAGTTTATACCATTTAAATTCAGGGGAAAGGAAACTGGATCCAAATAATAATATTTATTTTATCAAGTCAATTTTCCAAACTCATGGATAGCCAATGAATGGCTTGTGTACTATTCTGGTATCTTTTCTATGCCAAGGGAAAATGAATAAGGCCTCTATACACATTGGGTGCTCCCCCCCACCCCTCATGCCAAACTTATAGGAAAACACAGACAAGAGTCACGTGGAATCAGCAGCCATGGATAGGTTACTACTTGCATCATGGGAAAGAGCAATCAATACCCATAATTTCACAGATTTATTCAATTATTGGAGTATCATTTGCTACATTTATCCTCACGGAGCTCCCTCCTTCACCATCCCCAGTGTTTAATCTATTTCCTCCCACTTTGTATCCTTTATGAAAAATTTCTGCCTTTTAAATGTCTCCAAATTAGCTCTTCCAATATCTTTTGGGGGCAAAAGGTGAAGGATAGAGGAAGGAAAAAAAAGAAGGGACCTGAGAAAGGAAATCTTCGCTTTAACACTGTTGAAACCTGTTTCCAGCTCTTCAGCTGGCATAGATCTGGTAGAGTATATTAGTATTTTCCCTACCAGGTCTTCTGCACTTATTTCTAGTCCCAGCTATAGCTTTCAAGTCATAGCTCTTCAGAGCATTTGTTCACATACTGCGGTTTTTCTAGGAAAGAATAAATGCAAATTCTATAGGCTAGAAATGCAGCCCCAAAAAAAGAAAAAAAAGGTAGACAGCGGGAAGAGAGTTTGCTTAGGTTTCTCAATAGCAACTTCAGTCTCCTAGACTGAGGAGGTGTTGGGTGTGTGGGCATCAATGGATAGTAGACCACTATAACTCCATATCTGGAGCTACAGTCCTGGGTGGTTTTCTCACAACGATGCATGAACTGGAGATGTTAGCTCTCTCAAATATCATAAGGTCATCATGAAAAAGGAAACTGTCCCACTGAAGAGCCTGAAAATGGTTGTGCTTGGTTCATCTAGTCAAAATAGCAAGTTAGCTTCAATTGAAAGGAAATGACTTCAAGGTTATATAGTCTTAAAAAAAAAAGGCACTTTCAGGGATTTGGTTCTTGCCACCTTCCACAAAGAATATAAGCTAGGACCTAGTTATGGGGGCAGAGAGGCTTTCCAAACATATGAGTCATAGGTTGACATCAACATTGGAAACACCAGGGGGGCTAAAATGTTGGTCCCTGTCATGAATTCCAGTTTCTAACCCCTGGAGATTCAAAGGAGAATATGGACAAGAGTCACAGAAAAGGAGAATATGTGGATAAAAAAATTGTGGCCTGCCCCATTGGGGTAAGTACTTCCAGTATTGAAAACACAGATCCATCAGAATATGAGGGAGAGAGAGAGGGAGGAAGGAAGAAAAAAGGGAAGGAGGAAGGAAGGAAGGAAGAGAGGGAGAGAGGAAGGAAGGAAAAAAGGAAGGAAAGTAGAGAGGGAGGGAAGTAGGAAGGAAGGAAAGAAGGAAGGAAGGAAGGAAGGAAGGAAGGAAGGAAGGAAGGAAGGAAGGAAACTATGCCTTTTATTGGCCATTCCACCTTGGGCAAATGAGCTCATTTCTCTTGGTCTCAATTTCCCTACTGTCTAGTCCTAATGCTTTCTTGGACACATGGTCAAAGGACAAAAATGGAAACTGTTCCAACCTTCAGTCCTTGACTCTGCTGCAAATTCACTTTATGATTGTAGGTGTCAGTTCACCTTAAAGGTTATAGATTAACTTGCCCCTGTTCTCTGGGGTCAGTGACATCTTTGCCTTGTGAAGAGTTCACTATTTTCTTCCTCCTTCAAAGAATTTTGTCCTCATGTCTGGACTTGCCAGGGACTAGTCATAGCCCAGTGGGAAGAAGGAAACATCAGTGAATTTGGAATCAGGACCTGGAATCCAATCCCAATCCTACTACTTACTACTTGAATGACTTTTGGGAAACCACTCGATTTGTCTCGGCTTCAGTTTCCTCATCTGTAAAATGGGGAGGGGGCTGTACTTGGACTTTTTTCACTTTTATCCTTAAAGCCTATGATCCTATGCAAAAGGGTGAGAAATTATTGTCATTAAGCTCATCTTCAAGCTATTATTTGTGGCCATGATATATGGTGGTGATTGTAAAACATAAAAAGTCAGATGTGGCAACTGACATTCAGTAGACTTTAAGATTTCAATAGCAGTGAAGAGTGGTCTGGTCAAGCACTTGAGATCATTGAGCAGCAAAGGATTAAGTTGATCTGTTTGTTGGGTTCACCATTAATGTTTAATCCTTAGAATAGTTGAGATGATAGAATAGATGAGATGAATAGGTGAGATCCTTAGAATAGAGGGCCACCATGTTGGCTTTCAGTCATTTTTCAGACATGTCCAACTCTTCATGACCCCATTTGGGGTTTTCTTGACAAAGACACTGGAGTGGTTTGCCATTTCCTTCTCCAGCTCATTTTACAAAGGAAGAAACTGAGGCAAACAAGATTAAGTGACTTGCTCAGGGTCACCAAGCTAGTAGGTGTCTGAGGCCAGATTTGAACTCAGGAAGATGAGTCTTCCTGACTCCTGACCCAGCATTCTATCCACTGTATCACCTACCTGCCTCATACCATGTTGCCTAAGGAGAAACAAACCCAGCCATGCTAGAAAAATCAGATGAAGGCTCCCATGTAGATCAACAGAGGGATCAACTCATGAGTATCCACTGCATTTCAAGCCTGGGTGAGATAGGAGACCCAGTCTCAAAAGTGGGGAAGGGGAGACAATAAGCATTTAGATAGCACCTACTGTGGGCCAGGCACTGTGCTAAGTGCTTTACAAATATTATCTCACTCTGCTATCTCCATTTTACATTAGAGGAAACTGAGGCAAACAGGTTAAGTTTTACAGCTAGTAAGTGTCTGAGCCCAGGTTTGAACTCAGATCTTCCTGATTCCAGGCCCAGCATTCTAGCCACCTAGCTACCTAAAAAATGTCAGTAGACAGGTTGCTTTTGGACGTTATTTCCAATGGAAAGCAATAGAGACCAAAAATAATACTCCCACTTAAAATGAAAGATGAATGAATAGAATGATGGAAACACAACCCTAGGCATACTCACCACCGTGTATTCACACCAGAGAGTTAGACAATAGTTCTTCACGTGGCTCCACACATTCTTCACGTTTTCCTCTGAAAGGGTGATGAGGCCCTTGTCATCCCCCGGCCGATAGCTGTTAAGGGGTCAGAAGTAAAGGGAGAGGACATGGTGGCACCAGAAATGATCATATCTATACCTTAGTCACTATTAGTCCTCGGCCTGGTTACTTGCCTACCCTCCCTCAATCTCCAGCTTAGCTGGATGCCCCTCCATCCACAAGGACGCACCTCAGCTTAGTGTGCTTAGGGAGCAGCTCCAGTTTTTTGCACACCATGTCCAAGATCTCACTGTAGGGAAGCCCAGGATGAATCTCCATGGCCACTGTGTACTTGTAGTGCACTTTGAGGGTGTATGGTGTGGGGACACTGAGCTTTAGGTCCTGTGAGGAGGTCAAAACAAGAGGTGGACACCAGAGGAAGATCTCTTGACAATGCCCCTCAGGCACTAGTAGTGACCTCCCCAGGGATCTCCTCCAATCTCCTATCTCATGTGGGAATTCTCTCTCTGATAGAACCAGGTACATAGTCAGTACTTAATAAATGTTTATTGACTGACCATCCAAGAAGTCAAAGCCTACTCCTTTGGGAAATGTGTTTGCAAAGGGATGGGGAAACCTCCAATCCAAAGACTTGATTTGGTCAGGAATACTGTGTGGGAACCAAGAAGCCTGTGTTCTGATTCTATGTCTGACATTAAGTCATTATTTGACCTTGAGAAAGACATTTCTTTCCTGGCTCCACTTCCCTCATCTGACGAATGACGGGGGTAGACAAAAATGGTTTCTAAGCTCCCTTCCAGCTCTAATGTTCTAGGAGGCTAGGACTGGCTTTTTATTCCTCTCACTCAGCCCCTGTCCTAGAAAGCCAGTACTGGTCCCTATAGCAAATTGGCCTGTCCTCCCAGATGAAACCATAGAAGGAAAATCCTTACTGTCTGCTCTTCTGGTTGCTTCATGCCTAAATGGAGCAGGGAAAGAAATAAGAAGAAAACACAAGTGAATGAACTGTAGCTGGCTAGCATCTATCTCATGCACAATGCGAGCTTCAGTGAGCGCTGGCTATTTGTTTGGGAAGGCAGGCAGTCTTCCTCTCTATTTTACCTTCAGTGGTAAATATAGAAGACAATTGTTTTTGAAGCTTAAGCCATCATGCAGGTATGCTTCAGCATAAATACTGGATTGAGAGTTAAAGAAAGTGGGCTCAGCTAACTAACTACTCGTATGACTCTGGCTAAGTCATTTACATCATTCCCCCCACCCTCCCACCCCCCGTCCCTTAGGGTCTCTATTTCCTCATTTATAGAAATGAGAGAGTTGGATTACATGATTTCTTCTTTGCCAGCCAGCAGCTACCCTCCCTCCAACCTCCTCCTGACTTAGTCCAAAGAATTGAGGATCTAGCTAGCTAGCCACCATGTAGTGTAAAGAGCTTTGGATCTGAAACGAGGGAGTCGGGGTTCAAATTCTTGCTCTGCCCCTTACTCCCTATGTGACCATAACCTCCCTGTAAAACGGGCTTCTAATATTTCTAATGATGCTTTTTAAACCCAGGATCCTTGCTCCCCCAAATAATCTTTAAGGTTCTTCCTCTATGCTTTGTTTTGTTAGAAAAGTTTCCCAAAGTGGTACAAAAAGGATAGATAAATCTATTCTCCTGGTCAGGAACATAGAGTTATGTTGATGAGTATTAATGGACTCTTCCAGCCCTTCAGAGTTCAAAAATTCCACTCGCTTCTCAAGTTTCCTACAGGAAGCATTAAGCCCTTTTCATCTCGAAAATGCCAGGATTTTACCCTAAATGTACAAGTAGGTCCTGCCTCTGCTCTCAAAGAACATACAGGTAGCAGATATTTAACATCAGGCTGGCTTTGGAACTCAAGGAATTTCATAGAATTATAGATTGCTGTCCAAAAGTGACTTGCCTATACCACTAGTCCAACCCTCTTATTTAATAAAAGCTCAGAGAGGTAACTTGCCCAAGGTCACACAGGTAGTAGATTACAGAGTCAAGTTTTGATCCCAGGGTTCCCCCGACTCCAAATCCAATGTTCTCTCTATTATGCTAGGTTATACCTTCCTGACACTCAGCATCTGAAAATCAGGTAAGCAAGTATTTTTAAAGTGCCTACTATGTGCTAGTGTTCTAGTGAATTAGTAGTACCCAGAGTTCTTTGTCAGGACTGGCAGGGAGCTAGGCAGGGCAGCTGCCATATTGTGATTTGGAGTTGGGGCAGGGACTACTTCGTCCAAAAGAGAAGAAGATGCTGGTTCTGTATATTCATGGGATATTGTGAACATTACCTGGTATTGCCCCTCCCCCCAAGTAAGAGGGTACATTGGATGCATGGCTGGCTCAAAATCAAGCAGAAAAGGTCAATGTAATTGTTGACTGTTGGTGCCTTCAGTGCTTGGAAAGAACAAATTTTCCAAGAAGGTCACTGACCTGGGCGCATGTGAGGCTTTCCAGGAGCTCTGGAATTGGGTGGTTCTGGGATATCAGAATCTGGAGAGGTTTCCTCCTGGACATGAAAGTAAGTGACAGTCAGTTCTATAGATAGAGTTCTAAGTAATAGAAATTGGAGATTCTCCTGGCTAATGAAACCAAATAGAAGTGATTTCAAGGAATAGTTGGGGGAATGGCAAGAGGACAAAAACTTGGAAGGGAGATGGGCAGATTTAAACAGCAGAAAACTGCAAATGAGGCAGAAACAAGGACAAGAAACTCCATCAAATGCACCCCTACCCCTACCCCCATTGCTACCTGCCAGGGAGGGGAGGAGGGGGAGAGAACTAATTCAGCTGCAGCCAGAGACGTCTGGTGCGCAACAGATTCCACCCCTGTACCATGGGGATTATGCGCACAATTCTCAGGAGCAGAGGCCCAGCCCTCTGCAAAAGGAAACATTGCCACACATTCTCAGAGGGTGCCCAACTTGTCAGAGCTTATTCACATTGTGAAAATACTAGATACTAGATATTCAGTATCCAGAGACAAACTGATTCCTATAGGAATGTCAGTGCCTCGAGGGCCCAGGTAGTCTTTTGTTTCGTCTTTCTATCCCCAGCACCTGACAAATGCCTTCAGCGTTGTAAGTGCTTGATACATGTTTGTTGAATTGACAAAAGACAGATCTATTGTATGATCTAAAAAAGTCAGAATCCACCTTATGTCGGACTGGTTTGCAGAATGATTGAGAGACCTAGTCAAGCCAGAGGGAAGTCAGGGAACAACGGGAGAGCAGACCTGCCTCAGAGGGTGGTTAAATAATGCTCTTTTCATAGGGGCTTCCAATACTATACTACTATGAGGTAGATTTCTCTCTCTCTCTCTCTCTCTCTCTCTCTCTCTCTCTCTCTCTCTCTGTGTGTGTGTGTGTGTGTGTTTAATGTATTATTCTGGCATCTTTCATAAAACAGACATGTATTAACCACCTAGTGTGTGACAAGCGCTATCCCTGGTGCTGGAGAAACAGACAAAATGGGAACAACAGTCCCTTCCCTCAAAGATCTTACAATCTATTGGGAGGAAACGGTTATCTACAGATAATTGTAGAAAATTGTTTTTTGTCTGTCCTTCACTTTTGAAGAGGACTGAAGTAATTACAAGTTAATTTTTTTTGATAGGAGCTGGCATCTGTACTAAGCCTTGAAGGAAACTGGAAGTTCTCAGAAGTGGAAGTGAATAAGGGGGCTTTCCAGGAATGGAAGACAGCCTGTGCAAAGGCAGGGAGCTAGATTGGCTGAAACATGGAATGTGTGAAGGTGAGCCATGCACAGTAACCATGGAAAGGTAGGCAGCAACCTGAATGTGAAGAGTTTTAAATGCCAGACAAGTTTGTATTTTATCCTAGAGGCCATAGGGAGCCATTGGAGCTTCTTGAGCAGGGGAGCAACACACTCAAACCTGTGCTTTAGGAATATCAGTTTGGCAGCTCTGTGGAAGACTTAAATGAAGAGGGAACAGATGAGAAAGGAAGTAGGCTACTCATTTTTTTTCCCAAGTAAGAATCACAAAAATCCCTTCACCAAAAATCTACTCTGAGGATGCCTCCTGGCATGTAGATGATCTGGAATCATGCCAATAAATGTGACCTGTAGTAGGTCCAACCAAACTAAAAAAAGATTTCCAATACAGAGCTGGTAATAAGACTATATGGCAGATTAGGTAGATTCGAAAGTGCTCATCTACAGGTCATCTATCAGATAATGAATTCTTTAGCCCAATAATTTACTAAGAACATCTACTAATTCTATCTGCACTAAAATCACAAATCCTTGAAGTCCTGAAAAAAAAAAAAACAACCCATTATAACCACAGGGAAATCTGGGAAGGGATAACCATGCTATAAATCTGTGAGACACCTCATCCAAAGCCACATCCTGGCAAGCATTCATGTGGGTACCAAACCACAGTTTGGCTATATGCTACGTGTGTGAATCGATAAGATGAGAGGGACAAAGGTTGGTAATACATTCCACCAAGGTCCCCAATTTCTGTTCTGTATTTATTGAATGTCTGTTAGCTACAATGTGTACACTAATCTCCTCCGTCCTTGCCATGCAGCTGTTTTTGGACGCAAGAGCAACAAGGGTTAAGTCTTCTGGGCCCAAGTGTGGTTTTACCTGGTTTTGAAGTTGAGGATTGATCCGGAGTTCAACAGGTTCCAGGTAATTGCAAGGGACAAGTCCTTTCTGCAGCATAACAGTGCAAACATGAAAGAAAGAAGGAAGACCCTAGACACCCATATCCCAAAGGAAATCCAGGGAAATGGCACTGAAATCGCTCTTTGGTTTGTCTGGGATCAAGGGGGCAGGGGAGGGGGCCGGGGGGAAGGGAGAGCAGATATAGCTTTTCAGAAAGCTTCAGGATTGAACAACAAGCATCCATATAAACAACACAGCACCCTTGTCACACTGTGTACCTTCCCATTGAACATGACCGTGGCCCAGTTATCATTTCCTTTCTTCAGGACAAAGACAATATTTCCTGGCAAGACTTGGAGTTCCTCTGATGTCTCAGGTGTGAACTCAAATAGCACCCGATGTGCTTCTCCTTCCAGGGCCCTGAAGAGGGTCAGACCGGAAACAGAACTAGAAATTCTGGGCCCTGGGACAAGCAACTGAGAGAAGGGAGTGGAGGGACCTTGGACATCAGGATTGAACTAGGGAAACTAACCTGTTGTAGGCAGACATCCTGCCCTTGCTGGGGAGATTTCTCCTGGGGTGGGGGAGAGATGGAAGGGGACAAAATAGAGAAGGAAGGGGTGCACTTGGGGCACAACCACTGTGGAGGGGGTGGAGGGGGTGGAGGGGAAGTACCATCTGGAACTTCCCTATTTTAACTCATTATTCTTGCTAATGGGGTAGCTAAGTTCCTTTTATTTGCTGATAGAGAACAAGTCTGTCAACACCCTCTAAATTTTGACAAAGGCCTGGGTTAGATATAGGAGTCAATCAGTCCTCCAGATCCACTCACTGGGTTTCCATTTTTCCTTGTTTTTCCTAACTAAAGCACCAGAATTTTCCTCTCAGGACTCTCCTCTGTTTTTAGGTTCTTCTCAGCCCTTTTTGTTTGTAGACATTTTGCTTATTTAAATCCTAGTAACTTCTCCCCAGTCTTTTCCTGTTCTCTCGCCTCCTTAGTGCCAGGTTGCTTTATTCATTTTGAGTGGGAATTCTTAAGGGGTGGGTTATGGAGTACTTTGTCCCTTATCCTGTGGGAGAATGACTTTCTTTTCTCAAGTCCTTCCTGTAATTTCTTTCTTCAGAAAGTATCATACCAATCCCAAATCTAAAACCCACACAGGAAAGAAGAGAAGTGGAGCTGCATTCTTTCTTCCCACTCTTTGCCTGTCATTGGAGAGACTTTCCACCCCCTTCTGCAGATCTGGGCTTGGCCCTTTGCTGACCTTGTCTCATAGGTACTGAGAAGAATGCCTCACCCACTAGGGTGGTGGTTGATGGCGCTAGATGTTTTTTGCCCAGTGTTCAGCTCTGAATTTTGACAATTTCATCATCCAACGTTGTGGGTACTGGATGCTGGGGCTAGACATCCTACCAAAAACAGCAGATCTCCCTTCTCCACAATACCATCCAATTTTCCCACAACTACTTTGAAAAAAAAAAAAGGTGGATCTAAGATCAGAGTCATACCTAGGGCAGAGCAGCTGTGCCTTGCCCCTAGGTGCTGAAATTTAGAGGGTGCTTCTTCCCTAGCCTCAGTAGTTACACCCCAATTGAGGTCCCGTCTCTCCATTCCAGGTGCAAAAATTTCTGGTAATAGCTCTGTCTGAACTCCAATAGAGTTCCATTTGATTTTAATATTTTTCTCAGCTTTATCATCTTTACCCTCCAACAATACATATAAACTCTACTTTGGGACTTTGAACTGAAGTATTCTCTTGGTTTAAGTATTAGTGCTAGTACTTACTTGAAAATTTCTGGTGTTTTGGGTCTTGGGGGAGGTTCAGCTGTCTATTGAGAGTTAAGGAGAAAGGAATAATAATAAATAAAGGGAAGGAAAAATAATAAAGAAACAAAAAGATTTAAATTAATAAAAATTCATTAATTCAAATTTGCCAAGTGCTTGCCTCATAACAACTGTGAATTAGATCTAAAGAGAAGGAAGAGAGGGAGAGAAAAAGAGAAAGCAAACCACTAATGATAGTGCAAATAGTTTTCCAGTCCCAGGAATCCACAGAATGCATTTTTGACTTGATCAGGAAATTCCCTAGGAGAGAGAACAGCACTCTGAATATACACTGGAAGGCATTACCTCCTTTGAACTTTTCTTACTAAAGGCTTAACCAAGGCTGGAACCAAGTTGAAGCCAAATCCAACTTCCAGATAAGTCAATTGTCACAGACTCGCATGATTCCCTAGAAATTATTTTGCTGGTGACCCTCTGTCCCTTTTTCGAGCAAGTCCCAGGAGTTTTGTTCTGAAGACATCACCTTATGCTATTTCTGAGTGTTCAAGATAATTCTTGGAAAGAACAGTCACAGCATCACCGGATATGAGAGTTGGCAGGGACCTGGCACCCATCTAGTCCAACAATACAAGAAAGGAATTTGCACTAGAACATACCCAGCAGGTGGTCATCCAGCCCCTGCTTGAGCACCTCTAAGGAGGGAGAACCCACCACGCCCAGGCCCGTGCTACTTTGGGGTAGCTCTGATCATCAGAAAGGAGCCTAAATTGTCTTCTGTGCAATTTACAGCCATTGTTGCTGGTTCTACCTTCTGGGACCAAACTGAAAAAGCCTAATCCCTCCTTCATATGACAGCCCTCCAAATATTTGAAGATAGCTATCAGGACTCCCCCTCCAAGTCTTCTCTTCTTCAGGCTAAATATGACTAATCATATTGGACTAATCCAAGCAGGATCAATCTTCCCATTGTAAATCACCTGACATCCTGATCCAGGTAAATTTTTCTTACTGCCTGATGGCCCCTTTGTCTGAGCTGGTATGTTTCTTTGAGGCTGATTACTCTTCTTAAGAGTTCCTGTATTATTCTTATTTGGCCTTATAAAATAATATCTGTAGCTCTTTAGAGACCATTTAAACACTTGTTGATCTTTTCTATCTAAAATTTGCATATTGCCTTATGTTGCACAACAAGTTAATTGAGTTATCTTTGATCCTAACAGGAAACTTGAGAGGTAGGTACCACAGCTCTTATTATCCCTGTTTTACATATCAGGAAAACTGAAGTCAGAGAACATGCCCATGATCACATAGCTGGCTATCAAGTGTCAGGATTTGAACCTAAGTCTTCATGATTTCCAGTTGAACACTTTATCCACTATGCCTTCCACCTCATTTACAGGTTGTAAAAAGAAACATTAAAAAGCTCCCATTGCCTCCCTGTTCCCCTTCTCCCAGTCACTAGGCATTTGGCTACTTTTCATGTTAGTAATACTCTGATCTCTGGTGAATTGGGAGTGCCACCATAGTGGAGTGAGCCCTAGAAACAGACATGCTTGATCACAGTGTGTATGTATGTCTACGTATCATCATATATTCAGATGCCACTCCTCTGCTGGTTTAGAATGAGGGTCTTCCTACTCCTAATATTCATTTAACTTGTCTCATTTCCAGTTTAAAGCCTCTTCCCTACCCAACAATGGTATGCATTCCAAGCTCTTGGGTTATTCAGGTCACGATCAACCCTTGTTTTTTACCTATGAGTGGGAGTAGAAATTATTCTTCCTGGGAGTGTTCTTGTTAAATCAATCACACAAGAACCAGGAGAACAATTTATACAATAAAAACAACATTGTAAAGAAAAACAATCTTGAAAGGCTTAAGAACTCTGATCAACGAAATAACCAACCATGATTCCCGAGGACCCATGAATGGAACATGCTATCATCCACCTCCTGGCAGAGAGGTAGACTCAGGATAGAGACTGAGACCTTTTTTTTTTTTTCTAAATATGGTCAATGCAGGACTTTGTTTTTCTTGACCATATTTATTACAAGGGTTTTATTTTTCTTTTGTTTTCTGTGGTGTGGTGTGGGGGAGGGGGAGAGTAGGTGGGAAAGAAGGTAAATTTTTGTTAAATGAAAAAAATTAATTTAAAAACAAAAAAATTATCTACACAATGTCTTCTGTGCTTTGTAAATGAGTCAGACCAAGAAGTCCCAGAACTTTCTCCAACCCAAGTGTCCAACAGATTCCTTTAATTACTCCTTGACAGGGAAGAATGGATTGGAAAGAAGAGACTCCAAGGAAAAGTCTTTTTTGTTCAACAGCTAATTTTCTAGAGAAAACACATAATAGGAAATGGCTTTTAGGGGAGGCAAAAAAAATAGATGACATAGAAAGCCAAGATTCTTTTGAGCAGTAAATTCCAGTTTCAGAAAGATTCTAGATTAAGAATTTAGATGCTGCCTTCCCTTGGAGGTCAAATGACATTTAAAGAGAGAGTGCCTAGAAACATTAAGAAGTTATCTTATGGGAGCTTTGAATCAAGAAATCTCCCCCATTTAGGACAACCATACACACATGTTTACAAATGAAAAGAGGTTAGGACTACCTCACCTGGGGTTGCAGAGGGGCAAATCCTGAGAAATTGTCTTGATCCACGACAGATGCTACAACCTGAAACAGAAGAAGGGAGCATATGAAGATTCCACTATTCCTGCCTTCCCATTGTTTTTCCTTCTTTTTCCTTGCCCTAGATTAATCATCATTTATGGCTTCCCTGGGTATTTGGTTATCACAGCAAGGATTTGGGTCACAGGCCTTACAGATACATATTTCAGTAAATGAAGAAAGAAGTTCCCTTTGAGTCCTAGCACTACCTTTTCTCATGGTATCTAGAAAAGCTGCACAGGCAGGTATTGGGGGCTCAGAGCTAAATCAAAAGCAAACAATATTCAGTTAAATTTGCAAAGGTCAGAAATTCTTGGGTCTGTTCAGTTATGCAATGCAAGTTTCTGGCCAAAGGCTCACTCTGGCTAAATTTCACAGGATTTGAAAAGCTGCAAGAGCTGGTTTTAGAAGGATTCTAGTGTTTAGATTTGATCACCACCATTTAAGTGAGTATTGGAACCCTAAGGTTGGGGAGATGAGGATTCTCTCAAAACCATCAGGATATTTGTTAAAGGGGTTTCAGAAAAGCATTCACAGTCATTATTCAGCCACCGCCCTGATTGTTCTTCCTCCTCTTAGCTGGTCAAATAGCCATGGGATCTAACAGAAGGTAACTAATTTTTACATAATTTTAGGGAATCACAGGTTTAGAGGGATCCCAGTCCTTTCTAGTTCAATCAAAATAATCTCCACTACAATATGCCCAACAAATAATCATCCAGCTTGTGCTTGAAGACATACAGAATGACAGGCAACTCATTGCCTAATGAGGTAGCCCATTCCACTTTTGGATAATTCTAATTATTATTAGGAAGTTTTTTTGGACTCAGTTATTGAATGAATTCATAACATCAATAACTGGGAGTTCCATTTAATGGTGCAGCCAGCCACTCACCCATGCTTACCCATCTTTTGCAACTCTTGTCCATGTTCTCCCAAAAGTTCATTATAGGGGGTTCATCCAGTGAGTTGAAGACCTTTCTCACTTTCTCCTGTCTAAATCTGCTTCTTCACAAGTTGTACTCATTACTCTTAGTTTTACTTTCCGGGATTGAACAGGGCAAGTCTATATCCCCTCTTTCACATGGTATAGACAGCTCTTATACTTCCTTTGAATCTTCTCTTCTCCAGGCTAAAGAACCCCAGTTCCTTCTGCTGGTCCTCAGCAGATCTGTCCCCATTCTGGTTGCCCTCCTCTGAATCTCCTCCAACTAATCAATATCTTTTATGTGATTCTTTCCCAGGCTCAGACTGGGAGGTAGAACTAAAAGGAATCTGGGGACCGGTTCCTAGGTCCATCTGAGCTCTGAAATTCTGATTCTGCGATCCCATGAGCCCTCTTTTCTTGCAGATGAAGGCACTTGGCTGTAAACATATCCTTCCCCACCCCAACCCTTAGTCACCACTCCAGAAGGATGACCCCAGGGAAAATGGCTACTTCCTCAGGAGCCAGTTCTACCTTGTTCTGTGTGACTCAAGCTACAGAAAACCCACAGAAGAGTCCTTGTTCCCTCTTACCGTAGCTTTGCCTAAGTAATCCTTCTTGTCCAGTTGAGCCACCTGCTTCTCATTAGGCCTGAACAGTTTCCCCACAGGAATCACCACTGGCTCATACAGCTTCTGTTTCTAGGGTACAGAAATCATATATGATGCCTGCATGATCAGGTGGCAGAGCTTCTCTTTGCTGTGTGACTCAGTGATGAAGAAAGGCCACAAATTCTCCTCACCCTCATTCAGATTCCATCCCAAAATCTTAGAGACATTTAGATCTGCTCCCAGAACTTATATTGATTCCACTCCTTAATAATCCCTAACCTGTCCTAAACACATTGGTTTAAGAGTGATTCCTTATAAATTCAATTAAAATTTTTTTCATCTTTAAACCCAATCAAGCCAAATCTGGGTCATTTCTACCACCACCACCCTTCCAACACCCAAATGGCTTTATTCCAAGCTCCAACACCTTCTCTCTCCTTATTCATCTTCTCACCCAGATCTAAAAATCCCCCTGTTCTCAACCATAATTTTATTTAACTGTTGTGGAGAAATTCAGAGAGACCTTGCCCCAAAGATCAAAGTTGGATTTACTTTTCCAAAGACCCAAGATTTTCTTCCTAAATCTGGAGAGAACAGCAAAACACTCTGGATTATTTTTCCCCACCTCACCTTCCATGACTTGTAAGATAGCTGGTCTCAGTCAAGAAGACCAAGTTTTAAGTATTTTCTCTAACACATACTGGCTATGTGAGCCAGGGCAAATCATGTAATGTCACAGTGCCCCTAGATTCCCTAAGTCCATAAGTTGTAGAACATGTACCAACCTGCACTGGTAGATAGAGTTTCATCTTTAGGGAGTTGTCAATGACAATAAAATCACAGGACTAGTCCCTACCTCTTACATGGAGGATTCATTTTGATTTTAAAACTGAATACATTTTGTGAAATCAAATTGGTTAGACAAATTCCTTGGCCCAAGAGCTCAAGTCACTGTCTTCAAAGTTACTTGGCCTTCACCTCCCCCAGAGTAGGAAAGAAGAGTCCCTGAAAACCCCACGGCCACCCTTACCCAGAGGGAACCTTACCCAGACAGCTTCCATAGCTTTGTCAATTTTGGAGTGCCTAGCTTCCGTCTTCATACTCATGGCCAGTGCCAAATGCTCCTCAGCTTTCTTCCATTCCTCTTTCTTGGCATGGATGAAAGCGATGTTATATAACACCTAGAAAACCGTTGTGTCTCCATTAGGACTGAGAGTACTTTAGACATAGGAAGCAGAGAAGTGGGAACTCTGCCCAGATCTAGAAACAGAAAGTAGCCCATGTTGTTAAAAAGGAGAAGCGCATCCCATGCATCCCATCGTGGAATTTTGGCCTCCACTGGGGGAAAGACTGAGTCACTGTGTCACCTGTGCCCTTCAGTACAGCACTCAAGGTCATGGAGATCACCTGTTCCAGATCAACATCACTATCCAGAAATGAGCAGAATCAGCTTGAAGACCAAGGCCATAATTACAAAGGGAGGACAGGGGTGTGTAGAGATGCTATGACCAGTGAGTATGTTAATCCATAATTAATTAATCCAAAGTTAATTAATCCATAATTAATCCAAAGAAAGTCTGATATGCAGGAAGGCAAAAGCATCGTCTTAATAATAAATCTCATTCGAAAGATGCTGAAAGGAAGCTGAAGGTCCTACTGACCAACATCGTTCCAGATTTTTCCTGTCTGGCGGGCTCTGATTAGCATCTGGGCACTAATGGCGCTCCAGGTCTGCATTTACAATGTCTGGGAAACCAACCAGAATATTAGACTGGGAAAACTATGAGGATAGGAATTGTAGCTGGGTTCTGGATCTCCCTCATGCCCTTTCTATTGATTACATTGGGAGTATGTTTGGCTGTAGAAAGACCCATTATCTTTTGGTCCATCACCTTCCAGAATTCTATTGTCATCACTACTGATTTGGGCCATTAATGTGGATTGGCAAGTGAAAAGTGAAAGAGAACTGCCCAAGCCCAAATCTAGGCCCACACCCAGCCCGGGGACTTTTCAAAAGTCCTGGCTCTGCCCCAACTAAATGAATCTGGCAGAAGGAAGTAGCAAGGGCCTCAGACATGGTGACCTGGCCCTAAGATCATCCCCTTGGCTAAAAGCCCTAGTCACCTTCACCCTTTCCATCATCTCACCCTTGTTCCCCTGCCCCTACCAGCCCAGGCCTCAACCCTCTTTCATTTCCACTTCCCTCATCATACACAGGCTGGAAAACTAGGGAGTTTCATGCAAAAGACAGGGAGTTGGTAGTGCCTTCCATGCCTTGAATCTTCAATTTAATATTGCTCAACATTTAAAGCCTTTCACAATCCGGTTCCAGACTATGTTTCCATAATTTTTCCAACAAAAGAAATTCCCATTATGACATAACAATAATACTAAATAACATTTATAAAGCACTTACTATGTGCCAGGCACTGCACTAAATACTTTACAATTATTATCTCCTTTGATCCTCACAGCAACCCTGGGAGGTAGGTGCTGTTATTATCCCCATTTTGCCATTTCTTTCTCCAGCTCATTTTGCAGATGAGGAAACTGAAGCAGAAATTAAGTGATTTGTTTAGGGTCACACAGCTGGTAAAGTATCTGAGGTCACATTTGAACTCAGGTCCTCCTGACTCCAGGCCTGGTGCTCTATCCACTGTGTCACCTAGCTGTACCTACTTGTTGGTTGACACACCAACAACTGACCATCCAGCCTCTGCCTGAAGATCTCCATGGAGGGAGAACCCACGACCTCTTGGGGTAACCCATTCCACTTTGGTGCACCTCCAATTATTAGGATATTTTTCCTGAGATCAAGTCTAAATTGGTCTAGAACAAGGGTGGGGAAGCTGCAGCCTCAGGGCCACATGTGGCCCTACAGGTCCTCAAGTGTGGCCTTTTGACTGAGTCCAAGCTTTACAGAACAAATCCTTTCATTAAAGGAATTTGTTCTGTGACATTTGGACTCAGTCAAAAGATTGAACTCAAGGACCTAGAGGGCCACATGTGACCTCGAGACCGCAACTTCCCTATCCCTGGCCTAGAAGGTCAGTTTTAACCCATTGCTCCTGGTTCTTCCATCTTTTGGAGCCAAAGAGTCTAACTGAGTCAAATTCCTCTTTTACAAGACAGTCCTTCATCACTCTTCACCCCCCACCCCCACCTTCATAAATAGTCAAGGAGCTGGCCTTGGAATCTCAAGACGTGGTTTTTATTCCAGACCCAAACATTCTCTTAGCCTCTCAGCTGTCTGATTTATAAATGAGTCAGGATATTTGGCCCCTCTTGACTTCACAGAACTGGTGAGAGAGCACAAGAAAGTAAGTCAGTTAAGGGCTTTAAGCTCCTGGAAGATCAATGTTGTCTGTCAATAGCAGGTCTCAGGATTTGGTGAGTTTCCACTCCTCGGTGGCTGGCTGCCTTGTAAAATGCCTGTGGAATGGTATAGTTGCTATGGTGGAGCTCTGGGCAAAGTTTGATTTGAGGGTGGAGGGGCAGGGGTAGGAAAAGCTATGATGTTGGAGTTCTGAACTCTCTCTCAAAGTCCATTTCTGCCGTCTCCAGGGAGCAGCTGCCCTTTCCTAACTTGACACGTACTCCAGTGGAATCTATGGGATCAGCCTTTATTCTACATCTATGGAGGAAGGAGAACTTAGGGTTTAAGGAATCAGATATCATTTGGTTGTCCTCTCCAAACCAGTGGAATAGCATTTCCATGAAGTTCTGTTTTGTTACCATCTTAGCCTAACCATTCCCAAAGCTGCTGATTCCAGCTAAGAAGTCGAGTCTTCTTGGCCATGGCGGGGTGAAGTGCACTTCCCAGCTCCAGCAGCAGAGCTCGAGTGAAAAACACACATCCCCAGAGGCTCAGGCTGCTCCAGGAGGACCCTGAAGGATCTATTTTTAGTCCTGGTTAGAATCTGACATGGGAAATCTCAGTTTCTCATGCCTGAGAAACAAAAAAGAATTTTTCTTGGAGATTCTTTTAAATAAAGATCATTGGATCATATAGAGAGAACTGGAAAGGACTTTAGAAACGAGCTCCTCCAACCCCCTTCATTATACAGATGAGAAAACTGAGGACCAGAGAGGTTAATTAACTTGCCCAAGGTCACTCAGGTAATAAGTAGTAGAGCCAGAATTCGATCACAGATCCTTTGACTCCATATCCAGGGTTCTTTTCATTGTATTATACTACCTCTCAGAGACCTTTATGAAAACTGTTGATGTGTCGTGATGATGAGTGGGTTGAAGGAAGCAAAACCATTTAACTCTTCCTGATAATTGTGATGACCTGCTCTTCATGGTCGAGGACAAAGCTACGGAGGCATGTGCTTGGAGTCCTTTGAGCAGTGGGGCAACGGGTTTATGCCAAGTGATCCATGGGAAGCCTTCTGACCAAGCCTGACCACAGGCATTTGGATACACATGTGAAATCCAGGATTGTGGTTATGGGCTGTGACTTTAGAACAACACCTAACCCAGGTGGGGAAGGAATCCCAATAGAACTAGACTCAGAATATAGAAACCCAAATTCAAATCGTGACTCCAACAGGGATTAGCTGTACCACTCTGGTGGACAAGTCACCATGACCTCTTGGAGGCTCAATTTCCTCATTTGTAAACTATGAACAACACAATTCATACTACCGTCCTCACAGAGCTGGTGTGAAGAAACATCTGTGCAGGTGTGAGTTAGTCTCAGAACAATGCTCCAATCCCCTGAACCAACTGGCCAACTGCAATCTCTTTTTCAGTCAAGAACAACACATTTATTCTTACTCTTCCTATTTGAGGAGAGAGATACTTTGCATTCATCAATAAAACATTCATTAAGCATCTACTATGTACCAGATGTTGGAAGTACAAATACAAAACACAAACCCTGACCTCAAGGTCCTTACATTCTTTTTTGGGGGGGGGGGGGGGGGAAGAGAGGAAGCAGAAATGGCCCAGGTTCAGGATCAAGAAAATATTAAATGCTTAGAAAATAAATGCAAAGTGATTTTGTTGGGGGTAAAGGGGCAGGGCACTAATCACTAGGAGAATTAAGAGAGACACCTCAAAAGTGGTGGCACTTGAGCTGAGCCTTAAAGAAAGCTGGGGGGGTCCAAGAGGCAGAGGTGAGAAGGGAGAGCATTCAAAGCATGGGAGGAAGGCTTGATGGGGAGAAACAGCCTGTGCAAGGCCATGGAGGCTGGAGATGAAGGACCCAAATCAGGGAAAAGCAAATACAATTTTTTGAAATACTTGTAAAGCTCTTAGTACAATGCCTTAGCACACAGCAGGCACTTACTAAAAGCTTGTTGTCTTCCTCTTCCCTTTTCCCAGTTTGGCTGAACTGCATAGTGAAGGGGAGCAATGAGCAAAGAGTCTTGAAAAATAGGCTGGAGCCAGATTGGGAATGCCTTTAAATTCCAAGAATTTTTTTTTTTTAACAGCTAGCATTTATATAATACCTACAATGTGCCAGTTACTGTGCTAAGCACTTTACAAATATCTTATCATTTGACTCTCACAACAACCCTGGGAGGTAGGTGGTATTGTTAAACCCATTTTATAGTTGAGGAAACTGAGGCAGACAGGTGATGTGACTTGCCACAGGGTCACATGGGTAGTGGTCACACAGCCTCATGCGTTTGATACACATGAGAGATTCAGGTCTGAGGTTCAGGGCTGTGACTATAGAATAATGTCTGACCTAGATGGGAAAGGAATCCCAATAAAACTAGAAAACATAGAGTTTGCTGTTGCTGTTCAGTCATTTTTCCATCATGTCTGACTCTTCATGACCTCCTTTGTGGTTTTCTTGGTAAAGATAATGGAATGGTTTGCCATTTCTTTCTCCAGCCATTTTACAGATGAGGAAATTGAGGCAAACAGGGTTAAGTGACTTGCCCAGGGTCACATAGCTAGTAAATTTCTGAGGCCAATTTTGAACTCAGGTCTTCCTGATTCCAGGCTTGGCACTCTACCCTGGCATTCTACTGCACCACCTAGCTACCCTGGAGTATGGAGACCTGAGTTCAAATCCTGATTCCAACGATTAGCTGTGTCATGTCTGGGGCTGGATTTGAACTCAAGTTTTCTTGAATACAGGCTCAGAGCTCTATCCACTGTGCCTCCTACCTGCCTCGTTTCTCATTTTTTTATTTTTGTTTCTCTTTTCTAGGGGCTGTAGATAGCAATGAAAACTCTTGAGCAAAGGAATGTCATGGTCAGAGCTGTTCTCTGGAAAGATTACTTAGGCACCTATGTGGCATATAGCCAGTTTTATTCTTTATGGAGAAACTGCAGGAGGAGTTGCCTGAAGGAGCCAGTGAGAGCCCCAACGGGGTCCAGATGGGAGCTGCCAGACCTCTGCTTCAGCCTTTACCTCACAGGCAAACAGCTTGAACTGCAGCCCCAGGATCTTGTAATCTATCAGCTGGTTCCCTCGGAGCTGAGTCAATGCCTCTTTCAGGTCTTGGAGAGCTGAGTCATATCTGCAGGGCAGAGAAGGTTAGTCAGCACATTCGAGCCACTGTACTTTCCTGAATGCTCTCCCCACTTTTTCACAAAGGCATGCATGCACACGTGTGCACACACATACACACACACACATAGACACACAGAAAGATACACAGACACACAAACACAGAGACACACATAGAGACACACATAAAACACATAGACACACAGACACACACAGAAACACACAGACACAGACACACACAGAGACACACACAGACACACAGACACACAGAGACACACAGACACAGACATACAGACAGAGACACACAGACACAAACACACACCCAGAGACACACACATAGACACAGACACACAGACACACATAGAGGCATACACTCACAGACACACACGCACGCATCCCTTCTCTTCCTCCAATTTTCCTAAACTACTTTGGCTCTTTCCTTGGCCTCCATCACATTCTACCGGGAGAAGTACTTATCTGTGTTACTGGAATTCCACCCTCCATCCCCAGCAGGTTCTAAATTCAAGGTCAGACACTGAATCTTTTTTTTCCTCCCATCTTTTTACCTCTGTCTCCCCTTGCCTTGCACACAGTATCATCTATTCATTTTGGGCTGGGGGTGGGGGGTGGGGAACTGAAGCTATTGTTTCACCGGTGTAGTGGATGCCTAGGGGCGGCTAGGTGGTGCAGTGGATAGAGGGCTGGGCTTGGAGTGAGGAGGACCTGAGACTAAATCCAGCCTCTGACACTTCCTAGATGTGTGACCCTGGGCAAGTCACTTCACCCTGTTTGCCTCAGTTTCCTCATCTATAAAATGAGCTGGAGAAGATAATGGCAAACCACTCCAGTACCTTTGCCAAGAAAACCCCACATGAGGTCACAAAGAGTCAAACAATTGAATAGCAACAGTGAATTCCTAGTGTGAAAATCCTTTCTATCAAGCTAGATTAGCACCTACCTCACATTTACAGTCTTGGAGAATTACCTGTGGCACAGACAGGTTAAGTGACTTGTCTAGGGTCATCTGGCCAGTATGTGCCAAAGGCCGGAATTGAACCTATGTTTTCCTGACTCAGGAAGACCTGAGCTCAAATGTGACTTCAGACACTAGCTGCCTGACCTTGGGCAAACCTCTATTTGCCTCAGTTTCCTCATCTGTAATATGGGGATAATAATAGCACCTTCCTCCCAGGGTGGTTGTGAGGATTAAATGAGATCAATATTTGTAAAAGCACTTAGCACAGTGCCTGGCACACAGTGGACACTTAATAAATGCTTATTCCCTTCCCCCTTCCTTATATCCACTATGCCATAGCTGCTCCTCCAACACCGATTATTTGAACTGGATCCAACGAACAGACTCAAGGAGAAGGTCCCTATTGGTGCCATTCCCACTGATCTCCAGAGGGCAGAAGCCATCCCATTTCTTGGCTCGGGACTGGCCTATTCACCAAAGCTGAGTGGCAGTCCTGTACAACACCCCCGCCCCACCCCCCATATAGCTCTCTCCTTCCCTTCCCCTCAAGCTGTTTTGTCTCAAGTTACCACAAGGTCAGCCTTTCTTTCTCTGTCAGCACAAACACTTCCATCTTTCCGACAGCCCTGACTTTGGCTCCTCTATCCAGAAGCGGACTGGCGGCGCCTCTCACTGTAAGTCCAGGGGCCGCCAGCTTTCTCCCCTCCCCACTCCATTCCCCTACAGTTTTCATTCCCCTTCTCAGTCCTCTGAGTCAAAGAGCTGAGTCAGAGGGAGCCTCCTTGCCAAGCAAGAAATGTCACCGCCTGATTTAGCTGCAAGGCTGTGGGCACCCACACTCACTCCCTCCGACAGCACACCCAAGTGGCAAAGACGGCCCCTTCTGCCCAGGCTGGATCCCTCGGCTGGATCCCACTCACTTCTCCGCTTTTGAGGCCTTCTTATGCTCCCTTTGCAAAAACCAACCAACCACCCCACCCCCCTGCCACCCAACCGACCATCACTGCTTTTCTAATAAGGATTCTGCAATCTACTTGACTCTTTGGTTTGTTCCTTTCCTCCTGTTCTCTATAAGGAGAAAGAATCTTTTTTGCTTCTGTGTTAGGGCATGGCTCTCTATGACCTGGGGGGCACTTATTATTATCATCATTATAGATTGAACTAATTATTGGATTCATTGTCAGGGATGCAGGCTGACGAGGTCAGGTACCCTCATCTGGAGTGAGAAATTCCACCCTCCATCCCCAGCAGATTCTAAATTCAAGGTCAGAGACTGAAACTTTTTTTTTTCAATCTTTTTACCTCTGTCTCCCCTTGCCTGGCACACAGTATCATCTATTCATTTTGGGCTGGGGGTGGGGGTGGGGAACTGAAGCTATTGTTTCACCGGTGTAGTGGATGCCTAGGGGCGGCTAGGTGGTGCAGTGGATAGAGGGCTGGGCTTGGAGTGAGGAGGACCTGAGACTAAATCCAGCCTCTGACACTTCTTAGATGTGTGACCCTGGGCAAGTCACTTCACCCTGTTTGCCTCAGTTTCCTCATCTGTAAAATGAGCTGGAGAAGGAAATGGCAAACCACTCCAGTATTTTTGCCAAGAAAATCCTACATGAGATCACAAAGAGTCAAACAAGGAGAAGGCATATGCAGCCAGGGTGACTGATGAAGAAAGCAGTAGCCCCTGACTCCAAAGGAATCCCACCAACCCCTGTGTCTGGCCTCATCTGACCTGCTCACCACTGCAGTTTCCAAAGGCAACTAGGAATGGTTTATGCTTATATTGAAACATCCAGCTCCCTTTTTTGGCTGGTGGGGACCATAATTATCTAGGTAGGTTCAGCCTCCTGAGATCCTGTAGTTTCATTTCCACAGGACTGTTCAAAATGAAGGGCCAGGTGTTGGCAGCGAAGGGAATGTGCCTCTGTCTTCTTCTAGCCTTCAGGTATGAGCATATCACTGTGGTAGGTATATTACTCAGCACTCCCTATAGTAAGCTTACAGTTGTTATGGCTGTGTCTTTGCTCCTTGACATCCTGCATCAAACACAGTTTATTAGGCTACTGTGATTGGAGTCACAGCAGAGAGCTGAGGTTTGGGTCTTCAGCAGGAATCTTGGCTCTTCTGTTCAGTGTGTGACCATGGACAAATCAGTTCCCTTCCCCTACCTCTTTTCGGGAGGCTGTGTGGCACATGGAAAGCTGTGTCTGGAGTGAGAGAAGTCAGTTTATAATCCTGTCTCTAATTCTTATATCCTATGTGAACTTGGGCAGGTGAATTAACTTGGCT
This sequence comes from Vombatus ursinus, assembly GCF_900497805.2. Classification (NCBI taxonomy): domain Eukaryota; kingdom Metazoa; phylum Chordata; class Mammalia; order Diprotodontia; family Vombatidae; genus Vombatus; species Vombatus ursinus. Next base: position 23,589,143 of record NW_020954567.1, read on the forward strand.
GGGCCTCAGTTTCTTCTGGGCCTCAAGACATCTTTTTGAGAAGAACTTGGCAGCCATTTCTTGGCTTCCTTAGGATTCAAGTATGGTAGTGTGGGTTCCAGTCAGAAGGGCCCTGGGAGTCAGCAGACCCCAAGTTCTAACCCCAATTCTGCCCCATCAAGGGGACAATCTCTGGTGGGAATATAACAACATGTAAATGCAGGATCTTAAGCATTTTAAATATGATATGGGAAGTCATTGTGATAACCATCCAAAGACAAGGTTGTAATTGTTTTAAATACAATCTTTTATAGGGCAACTAGGTGGTACAGTGGATAGAGCACCAGTCTTAAAGTCAGGAGGACCTGAGTTCAAATTCAGCCTCAGATATTTCCTAGCTGTGTGACCCTGGACAAGTCACTTAACCTCGATTGCCTCCCCTCCCCTCCCCCCGCCCAATATACACACATACACATATGTGTGTACATATATAAGTATGTGTGTGCATACATATATACATATATACATGTGTGTGTGTGTGTGTGTGTGTGTGTGTGTGTGTGTACTTGAACTACATGGAACCCAGGCTCTAGTATGGTCTTCTCCTGTACCTACCTTGCCGGGTTCTTGTAAGGCTCAAACAACAGAATATTTGTAAAAAGTGCTTAGCACATAGTAGGAGCTAAGTAAATGCTTATTCTCACACCCTTTTCCCTACTGAAACCAACAAACCATGTGACCTTGGAAAAGTTCCTTTATGCCTCTGGGCCTCAATTTCCTCCTATGTATAATGAAGGAGTTGGAGTAGCTGATCTCTTAGATACCTTTTCTGCTTTAATATCCTATAGTTTTATTATTACAATTCATTCAACAAGTGGGTACCAGGTGCCCACTGTGTTTACAAGGCTGCCTTCTGCAGCTAGGTGTCAGATAGATAGAGCACCTGGCCTGGTATCAGGAAGACTCTTCCTGAGTTCAAATATGGCCTCAGACACTTACTAGCTGTGTGACCCTGGGCAAGTCACTTAACCCTGTTTGCCTCAGTTTCCTCATCTGTAAAATGAGCTGGAGAAGGAAATGGCAAACCGCTCCAACATCTTTGCCAAGAAAACCCCAAATGAGATCACAAAGGGTCAGATACGACTGAAATGACTCAACAACCACAACGGTAAGGATATAAAAGAAGTAGGAGACAGGATCCCAGTCTCAAGGAAGTTGATTTTCTGTGTGCTTCTGCCTGATTAACTACTACATTAGGAAGGCAGATCCCTTGTGGTTCATGAAGAAGTAGGTTATTCTGATTTGCTTGTATAAGGTAACTCATCAAGTAGCATGCATGTTAGTTTGTTCTAAAGTTAAATATGGGAAGAATCTGACTTTTAGAACTAGGAAATGGAATTATTTTATTTCTACTTTTTACAATTGTATTATTAATACCAATATTTTTATAATTAATTATCACAAGCATTTTAATCTCCAAAAAAATTCTTACCCATGCCTCAGTATGGCACAAAAATGACCTTGGATCCTCAAAGACTAGAATGGTCGAATGTTAAATTCTGGAAGATTCTCCCCAATTGGAAAAGCTTCCAGTGTGGGACCTATAATGATCCATCTGTGTATTTGTTCACAAGGATCAACCCAGCTAACTTCTGACAGGAAAATCATTAGAAGATTAGGTTGTCCATAGGGTGACGAATAGTTTTGACCGTATCACTTTAAGAAGACATTCTACTATGGTGTGGTGGGGCCTCAATTAATTCAGTGGAAAGAGCTCCCAAACTGGTAAAAATCATAGATCAACAATGCCAACACATTGCAGCAACAATTACAAAAAGGTGAGAGTTGGGTGTTTAGCTTAATTGACAATAAGAGGATCCAGGAAGGGAAAGGACCATTGTTTGGGAAGGACAGGATAACTAACAACTGACCAGAATAAGCCAGAGACGCCTCATTCTTCTCTTACTTCTATTTTCTCTGCCAAGGAAAATGATCTTTGGCCTGGAAAGGGCAGAACAAAAATGGCTAATGGGAAGTGGATACCCAGCAAAAGCAAGGCACCAAGAAGAGAGAGTCTAACTGCCCTTGGAGACTTCAGGGGGCTAGGTCCAGTCAAACAATATCCCAGGGTCCTGGAAGGACTGACAGGGGATTGCTAACATCCTCTTTCTCATCTTTGAAACATCACATAGAACAGGAGAGGTGCTGCCGGCCTAGAGAAAGTCAAGCGTGGCCTCAATTTTCGAAAAGGGGAAGAAAATGGAGTCTGCTAACTGTCATACATTGAGTTTGACTTTGATTCCTGGCAAAAGTAGAGTATATTAAAGGGTAGTTAGCAAAAATCTGGAAAAGGAAGTGGTGATGACAAAGAGCCAGCGTGATTTTCTCAAGAACTGGCGATGGAACCCTCACTTTATTTCCTTTTTTTGTTGGGCTGACTAGAGTGGTAGATCAGGGGAATACTATAGACATGGTTTAGCTAGATCTTTGTAAAGCATTTAACAACATCTCTCATGCTACTCTTACGCACAAGATGGAGAGATGTAGCCTAGACAACCACCTGGTTAGGTGGATTTGGAACTGGTTCAATGACTGGACCGAAAAAAAAAATCATTGCCTTGCAGTTCTGAGATTTTGTGATGTTAAGTGTAGATAGACCCTGCCTTATAATTAATGTTATAAAGATTGCTCTTGTTTTCATTAAGCAATTTGAATAAGATTGTTTCTAACATATCTTTGCACTTCCCTGAATAAGTGTATCAATGTGCCTGCCTCAACTTACTCATTTGTAAGATGGTGATAGTAAAAGCACTTTACCCCCCAGGATTGTGGTGAAGATAAAATGTGATAATATTTGTAAAGCACTTTGCAAACCTTAAGGTGCTATATAAATGCTAGTTATTATTACATAACAGAGGAGAGTTGGCATAGTTTAGTGGAGAGAGAGCTGGCCTGGCAGGCAGGAAGAGCTGGATTCAGGTCCCACTTCTAACCCACACTGCCCATAGGGCCCTGGGCAAGTCATTGAACCTTTCAGTCAACTTTCTAAGATTAGAAGTTGCATAGAAGGAGCCAAGTGCATTGGTTGAAAGACTTTCTTCATCTGGAAGTTCCTTATACCAATGAAATCACAAGTCTAGGCCCTAGGACTTAACGTAAGGCAGTGTTGTAGAACGGTTAGAGTCAGTATAGAACTAAGTATGAAGTCTCACCTCTGACACATACTGGCTGTGGGATTCTGGGAGCAAATCACTCAACTGTTCAGTGCCCAAGAAAATATCGGAGATCGGGGTGGGGAACCTGTGGCCCAGAGGCCACATGTGGCCCTCTAGGTCCTCAAGTGCGGCCCTTTGACTGAATCCAAACTTCACAGAACAAATCTTTCTGTTTTTTGTTTTTTGTTCTTTTTGTTCTGTGAACATTTGGTCTAAGACTATTAATGGCAAATTGGGTGCTAACCTGTGTTGGTAGAAGGAATGTCCTTATACCAGTGAAGTCAGGTGCAGCTGTGTGTGTGTAGGTACACAGTATATGATAGAATTTACTCTTATAATGGTCCCTTGAGATAGAAAGAGGGAAGCCATCATTCTCACCATCTTCCAAGTTCAGGAGAGTTGGGTAAGCTTGCCCCAGCCAAGACAGTGGGGCTGAGTCACTGAGGGCTGGGCAAGAGAGGAACAGACAATAACAGCCTAGATTAGAAGCGAAGTGTCCTGATTCTTTGTCCTGTACAATTTCTACTATATTATACTCACTGTTTATAATACAGCTGAGGGGCCTCAGAGGGAAAACTCTCATCATTAACCTACAAATAAGATTTTTTTTCTCCCTAGAGGACAAATTAATTTCAGTTGTGAGTCAAACCCTGCTGTGTCAGGGTCCCTATCTTTATGGAGATATTGAATTAGCCCAGTAAGCTATCCTTATATCCAATTCCCCGGCCCATCAGGACATCCAGAGATCTGTGCCAAGTGAGACAAGGAAAGACTGGATTAATGAACCACCCAGGCAAGAAATATGCTTCATATTTTTTAAAAAATGGAAAAATTCTTGATAAAAATACTCCCATCATGGCCCTGGGCCAAATCCTATTATTCTCCTCCCAGCCCCCAACCCTGGGAAATTATTTGAACAGTGACAACTTCACGACCTTGGAGAGAAGGTCACATGCATCCTGACTTCAGGGGAATGCCTCATCTGCTCTAAGGATATAGCACTGTCTACTGTACCCAGCATGGAGGATTCCTGAGTGCCCTTAGGGAGCCAGTCCATGTCTCAACTTTGAAAGCTGAGACAGACATGCACCCTTTCCAGGATAAACCTGGAGAAAATCTAAGCCACTCACTCAAAGGCAGCACATCCCCCTCTTTGGAGTGATCCCTGGTTTGGGCAACTAGGTGGCACAGCAAATACAAGACTTGGGAAGACCTGAGTTTAAATCCAGCTTAGACCCTTACTAGCTAGGAGACCCTGGCAAGTCACTTAAGTTCTGTCTGCCTCAGTTTCCTCAACTGTAAAATGGGATAATAATAGCACCTATCTCATAGGCTTGTGAGGATAAAATGAGATAATATTTGTAAATCCTTTTGCAAATTTTAAAACATTATATAAATAGAGGGGAGGGAAAAGAATAAGCATTTAAATAGTACCTACCAGGTATCACACACTGTGCTCAGTGCTTTTTATAAATATTATCTAATAATTGCTTATTATTATTAGCTATTTTGCTTCAGACCTTAGCCTGGACTTCACCTTGCCACTCTTGTCAATCCACACCCAGTGCCCTGCCCGTGGATTTGCATCTGCTCTTGACTTGGTTCTTCAATCGTGCTTCCTGTTGAAAACAGGAAGCTTTTCTGGATTCCCCCACCCACTACATTCTTTGGTAATGAACTTCCCCTCAGATTTCTCATAACACTTTGTTTTGTACCTCTCTAATATATTTCATGGGCGTGGTGCCATAGTGCACAGAATGCTGGTCCTAGAGTCAGGAAGACTCATCTTCCCGAGTTTAATTCTGGCCTCAGACACTTACCAGCTGTGTGACCCTGGGCAAGTCACTCAACTCTGTTTACCTCAGTTTCCTCATCTGTAAAATGAGCTACAGAAAGAAATGGCAAATCACTCCACTATCTCTGCCAAAAAAAAAAAACCCCAAAAGGGTTGGACACGACTGAAAAAAAAAACTGAACAACAAACAACTTCATGATCCCCAGCATTCCCCTCTATTCAATATCCCACTTGGTGGCAATCAGTTGTCATATACTATCTATTCTCCTTTGCCAGCATTTCTCCCAACCATCCTCATCATCACTTGAATTTAAGGATCTCCACAATAATCCTGCGAAGCAGGGGCTACTATTATCGCCATTTTATAAGTGAAGGAACTGAGGCTTATATCCTTAAGAGACTTAACTGGGTTGTGCAAGGATCCACCATGTTAGGCATCCCTTCCTTTTCCCTCTCACTATCAGCAAGGCCAGGTTAATAAGATCTGATTCCCTAGTTCAGGATCTCATCACCCCTCCTCTGGATAATGACAATAGCTTCCTGACTGGTCTCCAAGCTTCCACTCTTCCTTCTCCAGTACATTCTTTCTAATCTCATTCAAAGATTTTACCAGATCATTCTTTTGCTCCAAAGTCTTCAGCAATCCCTCTACCAGCTACCAAAGCAAAACAAATCAAAACTCATAATCCAGGAAGTTCTAGGCCTCCCTCAATCTGGTTCCAAACCACCTGTCCAGCCTAATCACATAATGCTCTTTGAATACAGTCTACATTCCAACCAAACCAGACTTCACAATTCCTTGACCTTGGTCTGCCCTTCTTTGTCCTCTCCCATCCCAGATCTCTTGATGCATGGAAAGTGTTCTCTAGTGTCCTTCCCCATCCCAGATCTCTGATACATAGGAATCATTCTCTCTCATCCCAAATCTCTGCTTTGAACTCTCCTATCCACTTACATGATAACTTGTATCATGGTTGGCCATGTATTTTCTTCATCCTTCCTACTACATTGCAAGTTCCTCAATGGTGGAAACTCAGCTGTTTCATCTTTGTATCATTAGTGCTTTATACTATCAGAGCTACATCCAATTGTTCATTGTATATAGTAGGTGCTAATGAATCAGTCTGTCGACAAACATTTATTAAGTAACTATTATGTGCCAGGCACTATGCTGAGCATAGGTGATACAAAAAGAGGCCAAAGATGGTCTCTGCCCTCAAGGAGCTCATAATTACTAAGTGTGTATTAAATTGAGGGGATGACTTGCCTCTTGACCCCCAAGCTTTATGTCATCCACAACTCAGATGAGTGTGCCATGTCTTTATCCAAGTAAGTCATTGATAAAAATGTCCTAGGGCACCCGTCCCAGCCCAGACCCCTGGGGGACACCAGATCCACTTCACTTGGTATTGAATTGATGGTAACTAGTCTTTTTATTCAGTCATTTAGCTGCTTTCTAATGCACTTTGATGTCCCCATCTCTCCATTTTCCCCACCCAGGATGACCCGGAAGACTTGAAATGCTTTGCTGTAAAGTCCAAGTAAACTGATCAGTGGGGCAGCTAGGTGGCACAGTGGACAGAGTGCCAAGCCTGAAGTCAGACTCCTCTTCCTGAGTTCAAATCTGGTCTCAGACACTTACTAGTTGTGTGACACCAGGCAAGTCACTTAACCCTATTTGCCTCAGTTTCCTCATCTGCAAAATGAGCTGGAGAAGGAAACGGCAAACCACTCCAGTATCTTTGCCAAGAAAACCCCAAATGGGGGCTGTGAAAAGTCGGATAAAGCTGAATACAATTCAGCAACAACAACAACAACAAAAACTGGGCAGTATGGTATGTCACAAAAGTGCTGGAGTCCAAGTTGTCCAACTTGGCTTCAAGCTTTGGCTCTGCTATTTACTATCTGTGTGACTTCAGGGCACATTCCTTCACCTTCCTAAGCCCTGCTTTCCTCATCTGTAAATTGAAGACTTTGGATTAGATGACTTCCAAAGTCCGTTCCAACTTTAAATGTGGAATCCTATGATCCTTGCCTGAATGGGACTCAGACTCCAGGTACTAACACCCTGTCCCCCACACTCCAGCTCACCTCACCAAGTATTTGCTCAGTTCACCTTTACGGAACCAGCCCAGAAGCTTCTACTCAGCCAGTGAACAAACATTTATTAAACCCTCACTATGTGCCAGGGAGGATGCAGAGAGATGGGGATGTGGAAACAGGAAAAAATAAAGCTCCCTCAGGGAGTTCACATTCTAATGGGGGAAGACAACATGAGAACAATTATATACATACAAGATTATATATGTATGTATATAATGTGTATATTATATACATATATACACATATATATGCATAGATAGTGCATACAAGATATTTGTACATATATATCTTGTATGTACTTCATATATATTCTAAATATAGAGATCTAGATCTAGATATATACATATAATATATTGTATATGATATAAAATATATACATACACGATATATGCATATAATAAGCACACACATACGCTGAACAGATGCAGGATAATCTCGGAGGAAAAGCACTAGCAACCCCAAAGCTTCTGTCAAGTTCTCAGAGATCACACCTGCCATCCTGGCGTTACCCACTCTCTACCCCAGTAGAGAGGGCAGGAAGTTCCTCTGGTCAAACCCCAGTAGAGAGTGCAGGAAGTTCCTCTGGTGAAACCCAATCCATCCCAGGCATTCCCTGCTTATATGTATGTCCTCATCGCGTTGCAAAATGGTCTTTTCTTTTGAAGGACACCTGCCCTCTTCCCTTGCCCCTCTCTGACCCCTCCATCCTCTGTCTTATTTCAAACCAATTTCTCTCCTTCCCCTCTCTCCTCCTCTTCCTCCTCCCTTTGGCCTCAGCTAGGGGGGAGACAGCCTTGACACATCTGTGTTTCCTGATGTTCTCTGTCTAAAGGAGCTCGGTAAAAGTGGTTCCTAAATAGAACTCAGATGGTACGTGTGTGGGCGCGCTGTGTCCCAGCAGCCTGGGTGGCATTTCTACTGTATATATCCCAGAATTGTATCAAAAAGGCAGACAAGAAGAATGCTCCTTTTCATCCCTCCGCCCCCTTCCTAATAGTTCTTTGCTGTCCTTGTTGCCATTTGGAAAATGCAACCCCCTTAGAAAACCGCTGGGTAGCTGACAGCTCCAAGCTGGGCCCCTGCTACATTAGCAAGCTAATTCTTTTTCTTCTACATCCACATTCCCATGAAACCAAGTATGGGCCCCTTGGCAGCCGCTAAGAGATCCTTCACCCATGAGGAGGGTTACGATAATTGCTGTAGCCAATCAACTAGTCCTGTACTGCTGTCAGCATTAACCTCAACAGGGGCCATCTGAAGCAAAAGCCGTCTGAATCCAAGTGTTGGTGGCCACCAGGGGGCAGAGTGAATAAGGTGTTGTACTTAGAACCAGGAAGACCTGAGTTCGAATACTGCCTCAGATATTTTTTAACTGCTTTGTAGCCCCAGGCAAGTCGATTTCTTCTGAGGGAAGCATCAAAGTTAGGTTGTGGATAGAGAGCTGGACTGGGAGTTCAAAAAGACTTGAATCTAGCACCCGCCCTGGATTCAGGAGGACCTGAGTTCAAATCTGGCCTCAGACACTTGACGCTTACTAGCTGTGTGACCCTGGACAAGTTACTTAACCCCATTGCCTAGCCCCCCCCCCCCCCAAAAAAGACTTGAATCTGAATCCTGCCTTAGACACTTCTCAGTCAAGTGACCCTGGGCAAGTCCTTGCATGGAGGGATGTGCTAAAATTCCTAAAATGTCCTAAAGTAGCCCACCACAAATCTCACTTTAGCAAACCCTTTCTTCATAAAATACATGAAGGAAATTTCAACCTAGACCAAGCAAAATGGCCTTGAACTCTGAATGAATGAAGCAACTGCAGGTAACATAGTAGACTGAGACCAGGTCAGGGAGTCAGGAAGACCTTTGTTTAATTCCTGCTACAGATACTTATGACTTAGATTAGTCAGCTAATCTCTCAGCCTCAATTTCCTCAACTGTAAAATGGGGATAATAATAACACCTACCTCTCAGGGTTGTTGGAAGGATTAAATGAGATAACACCGTAAAGTGCCTTGCAAACCTTAAAATTGCTATATACATGTTGGCTATTATTATTGTCGTTGTTATTGGTATTATATTAGGTGCTAGGTCCTGGTGTTAAGGACTGGGGATACAAATACAGAAGTGAATCAGTCGAGGAATTTGCATTCTAATAAAGGAAATCAACACATAGAGGGAAAGGGTGGTCAAGGAAGGGTGTTTTGGTCCAGAAAATCCCAGGAATGGTAAGTGGAGCCACAGAATAATTGAATAACATGCCCTTTTCAGGAGCAATGGTAGCATTGACTTAATTACTGTACCCAGAGCAAGAGATGGAATAGTGGACAAGGTGCAAGGCAGTAACAGGCAGTAAAGCATGGCCAGGGGCCAGAGATGATCTAGCTATAGTGAGCTTTCACAAAACAGAACAGGACAGTCCTGGACAGGGGTATGTGGGAAGCTAGAGATCCCATTGGCAGGCAGTAACAGTAGCAAGGAGATTGAGGTGAGATGTTACAATGCTAATCCCTAAGGTGATTTGCTTCAAAAGGACTTTATCTAAAACCACCTTTTATTCAAAGGAACCCATTTCAAAGGGGAAACTTAGAACCCAGTCGTGTGGGTGAACTCTGAGGAGCCAGATAGGTTCAACCCAAAGTCAGTCCAGGCTGAGGCAAGAAGTAAAAACAGCAACAACAAGCAAATATCAGATCTTTTCATGGTAGCCCCAAACTGGAAACTAAATGGTGTGTGTGTGTGTGTGTGTGTGTGTGTGTGTGTGTGTGTGTGTGTGTGTGTATCTGAGGCTAGATTTAAGCTCAGGTCCTCCTGACTCCAGTGCTCTATTCACTGCACCACCCTCCTGCCCCTTTTAAAATTATTTTTATATCCAAACTTTTATTACCATTGAAACGTACAAAAATACTGAGTTTTCAGTTCATATTGTAAGTTAATTGCTGTGTCACTGTAGCCAGAGGTTAATTAATTGTAAATGTTCACCAGCACCATCAGCTAGGTACTTGTCCACTTCTGCAAGTTTCTCTGTGATGATGGACTTCTGTTATCAACAAGGTCGTCTTTTTTCACCACCACATCATGCTTTATAAGCTGAGTTGCTACATGCCCCTCATCAATTAAATCCTTAACTTATTGGGGAGTGGCTAAACAAATTATGATATATGAATGTAACAGATTCTTGCACTATAAGAAGTTATGAAATGGACAGTTTCAAAGGAAATAGGCAAAATCTCTATGAACTGATGCAAAGTTGTATAATCAGAACTAAGAGAACAATTTACATGATGACAACATTATAAAGAAAAACAACTCTGAAAGACTTCAGCACTCTGATCAATCATGATTCCAGAGAATTGAACGTGAAACATTCTAACAACTTCCTACAATAGAAGTGATGGACTTAAAATGCAGAATGAGACATCCATTTTTGGACATAGCTTATGCAGAAATTTGGTTGTTTTTTTTTGTTTGTTGTTGTTGTTGTTCAATTGTGTCTGACTCTTTGTGACCCCATTTGGGGTTTTCTTGGCAAAGATACTGGAGTGGTTTTTTATTTCCTTCTCTAGCTCATTTTACAGATGAGGAAACTGAGGCAAACAGGGTTAAGTGACTTATCCAAGGTCACACAGCTAGTAAGTGTCTGAGGCCAGGTTTGAACTCAGGAAGATGAGTCTTCTGGATTCTGGGTCTGGCATTCTATCCACTGTGCCACTTAGCTGCTCATGTTTTCTTTAATTATATGTATTTTCACAAAGGTTTTCTTCTTTCTTTTCATTGTTTAATGGAGGTGGGGGAGGAAGGGTAGAAAAGTGAGAAAGATGGAAAGAAATACTTGGTAATAAGTAAAAATAGTAAAATTAAATTGGGGGAAAATATAGAAGAAATAAGGTAAATAGAGAGAATGATGACAACAAATGAAACTGAATGCTGTCTGTTACAATGGCCGAGCTCAGCCCCAGGAAGAGATGAGAAAGTACAGTTTCCACCCTTTTTGGCAGAGCTGGGGGACAATGGGAACAGAACATTGCATATGCAGTCAGACTCTGTTGACATTTGGGGTAGATGTCTAAACTTTTTTCTTCTTCCTTCTTTTATTCTATGTTAGTAGAAATGGTTCACTGGGTGATATAAAAACAAAAAAAAATCGATATAATGTTAACATTGAAAAAATACAGTAAGAACCTTGTAGCATTTTTATTATGTCATAATGGGGGAGGGAGGAAGATATTAGCTTATTGAATGACAAATTTGCAAAGTAAACTTGTGAACCAAATGTCAAAAAGGTATGAGTACCTCCAAGTGGAACCTTAGTCATGGCAATGTAGTCCAAAGCAGTAAAAGCTTAGAGATGGTTTGAACTGATAAAGACTTTAAGGAGCATCAGATCCAACCTTCCCTTTGAGGGAAATGGCTTGTCCAAGGTCACATAAGGCAGAGCCAGGTCTGGAACAGCATTCGGCCTTATGTCAAAGAGATGGCTTAAAACAAGTCCACACTTCCCCCTTTAAACACTGAAGATATTAATTTATTTAGCTGACCTTAAATAACGTCATCAAATACTATATTTATTTTTAAAGTATTTATTGATATCTTTTGTTTTCATATCACTTTTACTTCCAAATATGTCTGTTTCCACCCAAAGAACCATCTTTTTTTTTTTAAAAGTTCTTTAGCAAAACTAATCACTACATCAACTGTGTCTGACAACATATGCAGAATTTTGCTCTCTTGGATCCCCACCTCAGCAAAGAAGGGACAGATGGAGGTACATTTATTTGCTCATCTATTCTTTGGGACCAGTCTTGGTCAAACACGATTTTTAAAGATGATATACCCAGCACAGATTTTCAAAGAAAAATTTAAACTACAGTTGAAGGTGTATAGCAAATTTGACCTTCCTTAGTAACATTTCATTGTTATGTTATGTTATTTTATTTTATTGGAGAGGCAACTGGGGTTAAGTGACCTGCCCAAGGTCACATTGCTAGTAAGTATCAAGCGTCTGAGGCTGACTTTGAACTCAGGTACTCCTGACTCCAGAGCCGGTGCTGTATCCAGCCCCACCTACCTGCCCCTGTTTCATTGTTATTCATCACATTTTAATTGAGACCTGGTGGCCAGATGGTGCAGAAGATAGAGCACTAGGCTTTGAGTCAGGAAGACCTGAGTTCAAATCTAGCCTCATATTCTTATGAGCTGTGTGACTCTGGGCAAGTCAATTAACCTCTGTCTGCCTTAGTTTTCTCAACTGTAAAATGGGAATAATAATAGCACTCACCTTACAGGATTGTTATAAAGATCAAATGAGATAATTTTTATAACATGTCTGGCCCATGGTAGGCACTTAATAAATATTTATTCCCTTCCTCTTCTCTTTTCCCCAGACTTTGATGAGAATATTCTGTTTCATTTTATCCTGACTGAACCCAGTTTCTCCAAAGCTCTAGGACTTCAGTATGACTTGCTGTCAAAAGTCCCTCTGAAGAACCTGTGGTTTCTCTCCATCACTTTCACACGTGGTCTGTTGCCACTGATAAAATTGCTAGAGCGGATGAGAGGAATGGCTTTATTTCGTCTTTTTAGTTGGGGTCAGCTAGAAGAGGTAGCCTGTGTTCCCTTTGGCTCTCTCTGTAGATTCCCTCTGGAGTATTCAAAGACCAGAGAGAAAACCAGGCATGTGGAATATACTTCCTGAAAGGGCAGAAGCCCTTATGCCTGTCACCTTTATCTCCACTCAAATGTTTCTTTTCACATGAAGACTGTCTTCTCTGTCTTCATCAATTTTTTTTTTCCTTTTTGAAAGACTTCTCTCTCACAAAAAAGCCCTTCAAGGTCTTTGCATCTTTATAGGAATTGCTTTAGCAGATGATGTTGCCCCTAGCAACAACTGCCTTTTATGGACTGCTTCTGAAACAAAACCTCTCAGAACAATTAAAAAGCATATTTTTTTTAGAACTTTAAGTGAGATTCTTAAAGACAAATTTTGACAGAAATGAGACATGGTTTTCAAGAGTTTTTATGACAAACCTCATTAAAACATAGCTCTATTACAGATGTGGCTATAATACTGCCCAAAACATTACCACAAACAACAATAATAGCTAGCATTTATATAGTACTTTAGGGTTTTCAGAGTACTTTACAAATATTATCTCATTCAGTCCTCACAACAACCCTGGGAGGTAGGTTCTAGTATTACAGATGAGAAAACTGAGGCGAATAGAAGTGAAGTAACTTGCCCAGGATCACACAGCTAATAAGTATTTGAAATCAGGTCTTTCTGACTCCACATCCAGCACTCTATCCACTGCCCAACCAGCTACCTAAATATATAATCAGAGTAGGTAATAATATAGTTAACATAGCACTGGTTTTAGTCCTACACTAGTATTTTCAGTAGAGTTATTTGTTTATCTTATTGGCCCTATGATTTCATTGGCATAGAGAACTCTCAGTAAGAAAACTCCCTCTAAAACGCAGATAAGCAACTTCCTCTAATTTACAGTCTTAGAGAGCTGAAGTAGATTATCACTGAGAGAATAAGTGAGCTGCCCAGGATCACTCAACCAGCATGAGTCTCTGGTGAGACTTGGAGTCATTTGATCTTTATAACAGCAGCAGGCTGTATCACAATATGCTCCCTCGAGTTTTTACCATGTCTTAGTTTGCTGCATGATGACAAGAGAGGCAGCAGGATGTAGTAGAACACACAGCAAATCTGGATTTAGCTGGCCTGGGTTTGAGCCCCAGCTCTGATACTTACAAGCTATATGTAGGATCTTGGTAAGTCATCTAACTTCTCTGAGCCTCGATTTCTTCATTTGTAAATGGGAATAACAACACTTCAACCACTTATCCTCCCAGAGGGTTACTATGAGGAACGGACTTTGCAAAGCTATAGAAATGTGAACTATGATTAATTACTCATATTTCACACAGCCCAGAGTCAGACATCTTGATAGAAACTAGGAAAAACTTTCAATGAACAAAGAGTAAAACTGAAATCCCTCCTGCTACCCTCATGTCATTCCCAATATTGTATGATATCAAAGACTTACTTCTCCATCCTATAAAAGACTATCCCTCGTTGGAAATAAGCCACTGCTAAATGTTTGTCTCGGTTTATGCTCCTGGTAAAGGCCTGTAAGAGAGAAAAAAGTGGTTTCGTGCATATGTATACAAGAGTAAAAAGCTGGTGATAAGAACCTCAGCTGAGAGCTGAGGATGGCTGGTGTCTGGAAGAGAGGTGTCTGGAGGCTGGGCTGGCTACCTCTGAGGATGACAAAGGCATAATGTCAGAGGGGAAAATCAAGAAAGACAAGGGATTAGAAGGACAATAGGAGAGGTGGAAGAGGAGGAGGGGGAGAAGTGAAGTTCAAGATTTTTAAAAATTAGGAGTAGAAGGAAAATACGGATATATAAATATATATATACATATATACATATACACACATGTTTATGCTTGTGAACATACATATATATGCATATACATACACACATATGTGTATGTGTGTACATACACACATATATGTATATATATACACACATATATCCATTGTTGCTGAGCTTTTGACAAAAAGCACCTCATAGGGCTAAACTCTAAAAATATCACCAATGAGTATAGATGCCCTTGTACTCTCTATCTTTCTACTTTCTCCTTGTCTACACACTCCCTTTCCAGGAGGACTCACTATCCTTCCTGTGCAACCTATTTGTCCTTTGAACCCACTGCTGTTTACTGAGAAACCCACTCTTTATCCTTGAAGCAATTATGCCTGTTTACATTCTAATCTCCGACCAGTATATATAGATATCAGAGATATCTATTTGTGGAGTGCCTCTGGATTCATCTGTTTGATTACCTGACCTGTCTATCTATACATCAATCTGTGCATGATTTCAATGTTGGACGTCACTGAGATACCTCCTCCCTGAAGCCTTTACTGATCCCAACTCTCCATCCCTCACCCCAAGTTGGTGATCATTTTTCCCCTCCCTCCATCCTGGAGCTCATGTAGATTTTGTAAGTGAGTTGCTATAAGACTCAAGAAGATCACCAGCCCTTACGTGTTCCTAAAGGTAGTGTTGGGCGAGAGAGTGGGGTCCCACCTTGTACTGAAGCCAACAAAGACTTTAAAATTTCAGAACATAGGTCTCCATGAGACATAGAGATGTTCATCTCTAGGTTGCAGTGTGGAGAAAATACATGTGCACCTGCCCCCCAAAAGTATATTTTCCTGGATGATGGCACCCTGGGACAAATGCCCAAGGACCCTTTCCTAGTGCATTTACTATCTGTAAATACCAGATCTCTCCTGACTATACTCTCTCCTCCACTCCATGATAACATGGACTTGCCTACATTCAGCTTACTCTGGTAGAGGAATATGGCACATACATAGATAACTACAAGGAAAGACTTCGTGGGTGGTCTAATTTACATATAATGTTAAAACCTTTCACAGTTTGATTTACATTCATCTTCTCCTCCAGTAACAAATTATCTAGTTGGGAAGATGGGCTGGCATGAGAGATTAAACTTTGTGGGTATCCAATCCTTACAGGGTGTTTGCTATACAATAGGCACATAGTAATTGCCAAATGAATTAAAGATTAACATGAGATAGTATAAAAACATGAGCTAAGTGGTCTGGTTCAAATGGCACTAGAGGAATTCAGAAAAGGGGGGATAGTCAAAGAAGGCTTCGTGGAGAGGACAGATCTCAATGGATGGATCCAGTTTGGAGATGGACAAGAGAAGAGACCATCTCACATCAGGAGACAAGATTGTGCATGAAGCACAGACAGATCTCAATGGATGGATCCAGTTTGGAGATGGACAAGAGAAGAGACCATCTCACATCAGGAGACAAGATTGTGCATGAAGCACAAAGTAGGGGTAAGGGTCCTTCACTCACCTTTTCTGCCGCCTGCAGGTTTTCTAGAATCATGTAGATGCAGCCAATGTTGAAGGAGATCCGGGAATGGGGGTCCTGAACTCCAGTGAAGGCCTCCAAGGCTCCATGCCAGTCCTTCTTGTCTGCTGCCAGCACCCCTTCATTCCAAAGACGGATCGCCTCAGCTAAGGACATGGCTAGATGAGAACTGGGAGGCAGAGACCACAGACTGTACCTGAAGAGCAACTCTGAGTAGGCGGAGCAGAGGCAGAAGAGAAAGCACTCAATGACGAGGAAATCTTTCCTACCAGGGACTGTTCCCTACTGTCTCTCCTTGGCTCCCGAATTCTCAGCAGGGCAGGGCCAAGTGCCTTTTTTTTTTTTTTCTTTCACGTGGGTCTCAGAAGAAGATCTAGTCTTCCCCAAGCTGACTTCTCTGTGTTGTAAGCATGTCAGGAAGTGTCCTCATCTTTTAGTAACCCTGCTGAGAGGCAGGGGGAAGAAGGGAGGTGGGGGTGGAGAGGAGGGGAGGGGGGAAAGAGAGGAAGTACAACACATTCTGCCTGCAATGGATCAGTTCCTCTAAATGATTCTGCTCTGTCATGATCAGTCCCTCCCATTGAGTTTTACCTCTTTACTAGTGTTTCTGGGCCATGCTCTGTCACTTTCTACCTGTGTGACCTTGGATTAGTCATTTCCCATCTGTAAAAGGAGGGGATTTGATGCAATGCTTCAGTCAAAAGTTCTCCTGAGCTCTTTTAAAAGTCTAGTTCATGAAATGTTTATAGCAGTTCTTTGTGGTGATGACAAAGAATAGGTAACTTGAGGGGGTGCCCATCAACTGGGAAATGGTTAAACAAGTTATGATATGGGAATATGGTGGAATGTTACTGTATTATAAGAACTGAAGAGAAGGATGGTTTCAGAGAAACCTGAGAAGACTCATATGAACTGATATGCAGTGAAGTGGGTAGAACCAGGAAAACAATTTGGACAATGACAACAATATTGTAAAGACAAACTATTTTGAAAGACTTAGTAACCCACTACAATTCCAGAGGATTCAAGATGAAACCTTCTGTCAGACACAGGATAGAGCAGAGATAGACCAAGAGCATATATTGAGACTTTGTTTTTTGTCATGACTGACACAAGAATTTGTTTTTCTTGATTATACATGTTGATAACAGGGGTTTTAGTTTTCTTCCTTTTTTCAGCTGGGTGGGAAGGAATGGACAGGTGGGAGGCAGAACATGCAGATCTGAAAATAAAATGAAATTTAATTTTAAAAAATAATCAATGATTCTAAGGAACTTCCTCAAGTCTCTAGAATCCCAGCGTCTCAGCTTGGGATCCCCATTTCCAATCACCCTTTGTTCCAAGCAAGAATATTTTCTTCAGCAGTCTCTGTAAAACGATGTTAGAGCCTTTTCAAGCTCTGCTTTCTTTTACAAAAACTCAGAATGTTTATGGAAATCCTGGAAGCTAAACGTGACTGTGGTTGATCCATCAGGGAAAGCTGGACCACAGGGGTGAGAAAGGACTAGACATGGACAAGAGCTTTGGAGACTACATCGGACTTCTGCTCATATTCTGACTACCTTCAAAGATTGGAAAGATGAGGAATGTTTGCTACTAGTGCTTCAGAAACTAGGTTTCCTAACACTGCATTAGCAGAACCATAGGATACTTGGTAGGGCGGCGGGGGGTGGGGGTTGGGGGGGGAAGAGGAGGTGAGAAAGACTGGATTTAGAGACACAGTACAACAGTAGGGGCGGGTGTTCTTGGGTTTCTCTCTCTTTGTGTCTATTAATAAGTTTCTCTTGTTCTGAGGATGTTTCCCACTCCTAGTTTCATAGGATCCTAGGTTTAGAGCTGAAAGTTGTCATTTAGTCCATGTACTTTCTTTTATAGATGAGGAAGCTGAAGGCCAGAGAGATGAAATGATTAGCCCAATGTCACCCAGGTAGTTAAGTGGCAGGGCCAGAATTTGAACCCAGGCCTTTTTACTCCAAAGTCAGCCTTCTTTCTACCCTATAAATACTCCTCAGCTATCTCCATACTGGTCTGCCTGTGTTCTAGCCATTAACATGATTACCCTCTCACTGGAGCCTTGGCCTCTGCCCCCAGGATAGTGGGATCTGACGGGTGAACTTTCACCTCATCTCATCTAGATATAGTCATCCATGCCACTTCATGTACCCCCTTCCTCTGATTTCCAGATTCCCTTTATAGGTTGTCTTTCCTCATTAAAATATAATTTCATCGAAGGCAGGGTCTGTCTTGTTTACTTATATTTGTAAACTATACTTAGTTTGTAAAAATACTTAGCAGAGAACCTGGCACATATTAAGTGATTAATAAATGTTTCCTCCGTCTATCCATCCATCCATCCATCCATTTATGCATCATCCCTCAATCCATGTTTCTTTTTTTTTTGCTTTCTATCTATCCACCTCCATCCATCCATCTATCTATCTATCTATCTATCTATCTAATCTCTGTCCTGTGTGTTTGACTATGCTACTGAACTACCTAAGGATTGGGTGCAAGTTGTAGTATTGGGGAATGATTAGTTCATGCCATACTACAGAGTTGGCAAAGGTCACCTGTAATTTATGTTATAGGGTCATAGGATCATTCATCACTTCTGAGATCATTTCCCTTATTCTATTTCTAACATTTCCTTTTCTGGGGAACACTTGTGAAGTCCTAAAAGTCTGATTGTCAGGTGGTCAGGGTTAAGGGCATGACAATTATAAACTAAAATTTCCCATCCTCCTACTAAGAAAAATTGGGGCAACTGGAGAAGGATTATGAAGCCATATGTGTTGATGGCTGATGAGGATATCACTATCCTGAAAATCTGAATCTTTCTCCTATTGTCCTTAAAAGATCAATATAGCAAAGCTGTGCTAAATTGAAATAACTGTTGTTGTTGAGTTGTTTCAGTCATGTCTGGCTCTTCATGAGCCCATTTGGGGTTTTTTTTGGCAAAGATATTGGAGTGGTTTGCCATTTCCTTCTCCAGCTCTTTTGACAGATAAGGAAACCGATTTAACAAATAAAGAAGAATAACTTATAATGAGCATATTAACCAAAAATAAATAGGCATTGCTAAAGTGGTTTTAAAAGTCGAAAACAGTTTATCTTGTAGTTTTGAGCATACTATTCCTTTGCTTAGGAAATCAATTTATCATAATTAAATACAAAGGTTAGATTTTTGCTCAACTCCTGACTAAATAACTCATGAATTTTGAGTTTAGGGGTTCTAAGTCTATAAATGAGGTTTTACTATCTGTAATATACTATGTTTTGTAAGGCCCCTGTGGGATGCATTCGGACAGTTATAAAGCAAGAACGCCCTGTTTCTTTATGTGTTTGTGAAAAAGGTGGGGAGCTTTGGAACCAAAATATGTAAATCCTGGGAATTCTCAACAACCATGTTGTGTGGTAGAAAGAATGTTAGACTTGATGACAGGAGACTTGGATTACAATTCTGGTTCTTACCTCTCTGGGTCTAGTTTCCTTATTTATAAAATGAGGAGATTAGACTCAACCAGGGGCTCTTCGCTTTTTATTGTGTCACAGACTCCTGGGCAATCTGGTGAAATTTATAGACCCCTTCTGAGACTCATCTTCCTGAGTTCAAATCCGATCTCAGACATTTGCTAGCCATGTGACCCTGGGCAAGTCACTTAATTCTGTTTGCCTCATCTGTCAAATGAGATGGAGAAGGAAATGGCCACCAGACACTATACAGCTCTCTTTTCTCTCCTCTGTCCCTCCTTCTCTCTCCTCTCTCTCTCTTTCCTTCTTTCTTCTTCTGTCTTCTCTCCTCTCCTTCTCCTTTTCCTCCTCCTTCTCCTTTTCCTCCTCCTTCTCCTTTTCTTCTTCTTCTTCTTTTCTCTCTCTCTCTCCCTCCTCCTCTTACTCCTTTCTTCTTCTCTCCCTTTCCCTCTCTTTCCTTCACTCTTTCTCTCTTTCCTTCTCTCTCTCCTCTTTCTCTTTCTTCTATTCTCTTCTTCATTATCATCATCTTCTTCCTCCTCCTCCTTCTTCTTCTTCCTCTCTCTCTCTATCTCTCTCTTTCTCTCTCTTCCACCCTCTTTCAATTGGCTGCCTGAACCAGAACAATGAGGTCTTCTTTTAGTCAGCTGCCCTCCCATCTGGAATCTCTGTTCTCTCTACTCTTTCCCAGCCCCCACCCATAAATGGTGCAGAGGCACTAAATAAGGAATCACGTTGGGAAATAAACAGACTTTCAGAGCCTAGTAAAGTAGTCCCCAATCTTTTCAAGTATGAGGATCTCTTTGATAAAAGATGTACTCAGTATCAGGTGATTGAGAAAAGACAGACTAGCTTTTAAATAAATTTGTATTTTGTCACAACAGCATGTACACACATTTTAAAAGCATAATACAAAATGTAGATGATATAAAAAGATTAATTATAATTTTTTAAAAAGAGCACACATACACATATGCATGTGAGACATGTTCAGTCAACAGAAGATTTATCTGTTAAAGATCAAAATGGCCATGGCTGGCCCATGTTCATTTGTAGACCATTTCAAATATCTCTGCCATCCCTCTAGGGTCCATAAACCTAGAGGAGTTGTGCCTGGGTTGACAGCAGTTCATATGAAAAAAAGATCTGTGAGGTGGTAAGTCTTAGTTGACCACAAGCTTAATATGAGCCGATGGTGTGATGTAGTTGCTAAGAGACCTAATATCCTAAAATAGTATTAATAAAAAGTACAGTGAACAGGTCAAGAGAAGTAATATTACCACTGTACTCTGTTGTGGTCAGACTATATATAGAATACTATGTTCAGTTGAGTATATGATAGTGATCTCACTGGTATAAGGAACTCCCGGGGAGGAAACTCTCCTGTAATGCAGATTGCTACCTTCTCTGCAATGAACAATCTTAGGGAGTTGCTTAGAGCCCTGAGAAGTGAAATAATTTGCCTGGGGTCACACAGCTAGTGTGTGTCAAATTCAAAACATGAGTATGTTAGTAAATATTTAATAGCAGCTGTGGGAGAGGATTGGTGGGGTGGGGGGGAGAGACATATAACATACTTTTAAGTTTAATCTGCCTTGTTTAATCTGCCTTCTTAACATATTCTCTATCACTTTCTTAAGTCTAAACAGTCAACAAAATAATAAATCAAGCCCTGATTGATTTGTAGCATTTACTCATTTTGAGGTACAGCTGCTCACCCTGAACATTTAACAACAGGCTCGCTAAGGCCAGTTCAAAATGGCTCCAGTGCACTTTGGTGACAGAATTGAAGCCATCTTCCTGTCTTTGAAATCTGCTATCTACACACTCACTCTCTCAGTTCTTCATGATGCCCTTTAAGCAGTATGTTGGCAAATCAGAAAGTATTCACAGAAGGGCAAACTAGGCAGTTTAGGGGTACAAAGAGTGTTGGGTTTGGAGTCAGGGGGCCTGGGTTCTAATCCTGGCTCTACCAATTGCTGACTGGGTAACCTTAGGCAAATTGCTTTATTTCCCTGGACCTCCATTTCCTCCTCTGAAAATTAAGAGGGTTGGACTACATGAGATCTCTCAACTCCAAATCAATGGTCCTCTATTGATTATTTCCAATTTGTCCCATATATATCTTGTTTGTACATAGTTGTTTACATAACATCTCCCCCATTGGGATGTCGACTCCTTAAGGGCAAGAACTATGTTTTGCCTTTCTTTGTATCCTCAGTGCTTAGCACAATGACTGGCACATAGTAGGTACTTAATTAATGTTTATTGACCACTTGACTGACAGTTGAAAGAACTAGAAATGTTCAACCTAAATAAGAGAAGACTAAGGCAAGAAATGATCACAGTCTTTTAAGTATCTGAAGGACAGTTAAGTAGAAAGGAATTGTCTGCTGCCCCAAAGAGGAGAAGTAGGGCAAATGGATAGAAGTTACAGGATGACTGATTCTAGATCAGCATTAGGAAGAATTTTCTTTCTTTTTTTGTGAGGCAATTGGGGTTAAATGACCCACCCAGGATCACATATCTAGTAAGTGGCAAGTATCTGAGCCCGGATTTGAACTCAGATCCTTCTGACTCCAGGGCCGGTGCTCTACCCACTGTACCACCTAGCTGCCCCTATTCCTACATCTTTTTTGAGCTTTAGTTTCTTTCTTTTTTAAATTTTTTTTTTTTTGCTTTTTGGTGAGGCATTCGGGGTTAAGTGACTTGCCCAGGGTCACATAGCTAGGAAGTATCAAGTGTCTGAGGCCAAATTTGAATTCAGATCCTCCTAACTCCAGAGCTGGTGCTCTATCCACTGTGCCACCAAGCTGCCCCTGAGCTTCAGTTTTTTATCTGTATGATGGGGATAGTAATATTTTAATTTCCCATCTTACAGGGTTGTTACCCAGTAGAATATTTTGTAATGGCTATAAGACTGTTATTGTAGTTATTACTATTCATCAATTCTAGACTTAATTATTCCTTGACCACCTTATCACATCCATTTTTACATACTGCAGAATCACTTCATGTTCTCCTGAAGGTAAACTCCCACAGGCTGAAAACGTTCTGGTTAGGCTCAATATGAAACAAGGTAGAAATAACAAGAATGAGGACAGTCACTTTTGGAGTCATAGCTCTTCACACCTGATTTCTATCTGTGCCTTTTACCTTTATGACCACATGGTGGAGTGAAAAGCATGGGATTTGGAATCAGAGGACATCCTTCTAAGTCCTGGCTCTTCCATTCCATTTACTAGCTATCTGACCTTGGGCAAGTCACAGCCTCTTGGGGTCTTGGCTTCCTCCCTTGTAAAGTGACAAAGCTGACCTTGAAGGTCCCTCCCAGCTCTCAATACATGATTCTATGACTTGCTGACCTCGAAAGTCTTTTCAAGTCTTAATCTATGCTCCTTTGAACCCCAAACCTTAAGATCAGCACCAGACCCAGGAGTCTTTCTAAAACTTTGGTCAGTCTGTAGTAAGATTTTCCAATGATGAAACAAGCCATTCTTCTCTTTTCTGTGTAAGTTCTGGTTTGCCTTCTTCCTGATTCTGATAGCAACCCATTCACATTCGACTTCTCCCCTTCATTTCCTTATTGTTCCTGGCAAGTAGCTTAAAAAGGCCAGGGTCTCCCACCCCAGCCCGGGCGATTGCCAGTCATCCTGACCTATGACTTGCCACTGCACTCCAGTGACTCTGGAGGACAGAATGAAGCTGATGACTTTGTATAGCCCTGGCTCACTTAAATCCAGTTCACTTACAAGTCAAGACATCACCCTTCTGATGTCATTGGTCCTCTTTGGTTTTTTTTTTCGGGTTAAGTGACTTGCCCAGGGTCACACAGCTCCATTGGTCCTCTTTGAGAAGGATGAAAAAACAACAACAACAATAACAACAATCTTATTGCTCTAATAGATAGGAGCAAAGTCTACAAATCTCACTGACCTGCTTAAGGTTCAATCAATCAAATAATCAGCAAGTATTCAGTTGGCCTAGATCTGGGCTAGGCAGGGTTGCAGAGGTCAAGGCCACTCCCAGAAGTGTTTGACTTAATAATGAATAATAATAATAATAATAATAATAATTTATGTAGCACTTTAAGGTCTGTATAATTCTTTACGTATGGTAACTCCAGTATCTAGGGAGAAATCAACTGTGATTACTCCTCTCAGTACACAGTACAGATGATGTTAGGTTTAAAAGAACATCAAAAAGGAAAACACAAATCATAAAGGCAAAATACATTGCCTGAAGGATCTGTTTGAAGGAAGGTGGAATAATCCTACAGGCTCCATCCCTGGCTAGGGTGGAGGAATTCTCAAAATCTGGACTTGGAAGTGAACTCAGAGGGATTCTTATCTAAGCAAGGCATCCGTCTGTAATATTTTGCCACTGGTCATCAGGCCTTTACCTGAAGATCTCCAGTAAGAGGGAAATCACTGCCTCCCAGAGCTGCTCATTCTGCCTTTGGACGGTTCTCCATCACCAGGCCTCAGGCTTAAGCCTGCCTCTCCCACCCCTTGTTCCTCATTATGTCCTTTGAGGCTAACTAAACAAAAATAAGTCTAATCTTTCCTTTATACGACAGTCCTAAAAATATTTGGGGATATAAGCTACATCCCACCTAAATCTTCTCTTCTGAGTCTAAATAGCCCTGGTTCTCTCCATGGATGTTCGCTCACGTGAGAATGATTTTAAAAGTCTTCATGACCTAGTTCACTATCTTCTGGATATCCTCCAAATACCCAGAACCTTCCTAAAACGTGCAGGTCAGTGCAGACTTTGGCTTCTCCTAGGGGTGGGGTTCTTAGTAAATTGAGCACAATACCCCAGATGGGGTTTAACAATGGCAGAGTATGTCAGAACTATTATCATCATAACCCTGTACACTACGCATCTTTTAATAGATAATTAGATAAAGCATTTATGAAGTGTTTTTAAAGGGCCAGGCACGGGGCTAGGCAGTGAGAATGCAAGTAAGTAAGCTGGGCCCTATCCTCAAGTAGCTTATACTCTAAAACTAGAAGAGAAGACAAAAAAGGGGAGCTTGGAGATGGGAGGAAGCTACACCCAAGGGGAATGGTTTGGAGCTGGTGGCCAGAAAGTGAGGTGGAAGATTGATTGGTTCCAGGAGACATAAAGCAAAAGCTTACCCATGATGGTTCCTGGGGTGGAATCCAAGTTTCCGGAAGGCATGGCCAGAGTGGAGGCAGCATGGAGGGTACTGGTGGCCAGGAAGGGAGGTAGAGGCCTAGATCTAAGCATGATAATGCTACGACGGTTGGCTCTGATAGCAGCTAATGCAGCCTGACTTTGCATTGGCTTTTTGCTGGCCACTGGTGTTGCAGTGGAGAGAGTGTTGGGCCCAGAAACAGAAAGATCTGCATTCAAATAGACACTTGTTAGCTGTGTGACCATGGGCAAGTCACTTAACCTCTATTTGCCTCAGTTTCCTCTACTGTAAAATGGGGATAATAACAGCACCTTGCAGGGTTGTGGTGAGGACCAAATGAGATACTATTTATGAAGCATTTAGCATAGTGCCTGGCATTTAGTAGGTGCTTAGGAAATGCTTATTCTCATTCTTTTCCCTTTTTCTGGCAGCCAAATCCCACTATTGAATACATTGAGTTTATGGTCAGCTAAAACTCCTAGGTCTTTTTGAATGAACTTTTATCGAACCAGTCCTCCCATGCGTTTGCAATTTATTGTTTTGAACCCAGGTGCAGGAATTTAAATTTATCCTTACTAAGTTTCATTTTCAATTCAGTGTATCATTCTAGTCTAATTTAGGTTGGTGGATTTATTTTGTGTTTCTTGTTATTTTTGAGTGGTTTTTTTGCATTCCAGATTTGAAATTAAATATATTAACTGTCCCTCCACAAATTTGATGTTAGCCTTCATCATCTTTAAGCTATTCATTTAAAATGCTTAATGGACCAAGGCTAAAGACAGACTGCCCCTAGGGCCATGGAATGTACACAGTCAGGGTATACATGTGGAGGGACAACCTATGCCTCCAAGGTGCCAGGGCTGCTAATGTCACTAAGCTGCTCCCTATGGGACTCCCATGGCGTGATCTCCATTGGATAATTAGTCTTGGCCAGATGTGTAGTATCTGCCAGATACACGGGTCTCTAGTGAGTAAACCTGGCTGCTTCTCAACATTGCCTTGTTTGGTCTATGAGGGTCCATGGGGACAAAGTTGTGGTGTTTCTCCCTTCTTTTAGCTTTCTGGCTTCATCTTCAGAACTTCTTATCTGGGCACCATCTCTTGAAACAAATACACACACATATATGTGAATATATGCAGCATAAATGTAAAGTTAATAATAAATACAAATATGCAAATCCGGCCTCAGACACTAGTTGTGTGACCCTAGGCAAGTCACTTGACTCTGTTTGCCTCAGTTTCCTCATCTATAAAATGAACTGGAGAAGGAAATGGCAAACCACTCCAGTATCTTTGTGAAGAAAACCCCAATTAGGGTCATGAAAAGTTGTACGTCACTAAAACAGCTGAAAAACAACAACAAAACCAAGTAGTTAAATGCAAGGTAGCTTGAAAGGGCACTAGAATTTGGGGGGTTAGGAGGTTTCGTATACAAGGAGGTGCCTGAACTATACTTTAAAGGAAGAAGGGGTTCTATGAGGTCTCCATAGAGGATCAAATGTGCTGATATTTGTAAGACAGAGGGTTTTCGGGGAGGGGCAGTTTGAAGTTTTGGGCAGACATGTTTGGTAGCCTTGAACCTCTAGCAGAGCTGAAGCCTCGGTCCTGGACATTCTTATTCTTTGGATCCTTATTTTTCAAAAATAGCTTACTAATAATGTGTTCCCAATGGCTGCCCAACAGCATGTTTCTTTTAAAATCAATAGATAAATAACCAGACCTTAAGTACAAAGGTCACATCATTCTTTGTGGTAGCAAAGAACTGGAAACAAAGTGGGGAACAGCTGAAAAATTCTGTTATACAATGGAATATGATTATGTAGGAAGGAGGGATGAGCATGAGGGCCATGAGAAGATATGCATGAACTGATGAAGAGAAATAATCAGAACCAAGAGCAGAGTACGTACAATGATAGCAACAGTAATGGAAATGAATAGATCACTAAGAGAAAGTTGAACTATGAGTAATGGAAAACACAATGAATGCTGTGGAGAAGAGATAATGAAGCATATCTCTGCCCTCCCAGCTGAGGTGAGGAGGGACTCAAAGGACAACATATTGAATATATTATCAGACATTGCCTCTCCAGCAGATGTTTTTGCTTAATTTCATTCTTTGTCACAAGGGAGGGCTCATTCTGAAGGAAGGAGAGGGTTGGGAGTAGAAAATGATGGTGATTGTCTATATAGACAAAAGGCACCAATAAAACAATTTAAAAAAACACACCAAAGAAAGAGAACTGGGAAATTTTCAGTCCTCATGATAACAAATAATTTGGGATTCAGAGAATTCTGGGAAATTCTCAGTGCCCATGATAACAATTATTTTGGGGTTTTTTCCCCTATTGCATAATGGGCTGGTTGGCCCTGGAGGTCTCCATTCTATCCACATTGGGACTCCCCCACCCCCAGTCCCTAAGTGGAAAAAATAACTTGGTCTAGGCACTGGGAACTTTTTACCCTTTCATGCATCGGCTGGAATCTGAAACTCAGTGGATTGGGGCAGCTCTAACCCTTCAGTATATGGTGACTTCCTGGCAGACTTTCTTGTATAGGTTTGGGTTGCAGTGGTCAAGTGCTTCTTCTGTATGTCCTTAAGACCTGGGGCAGCATGCTGTGGGTACTAGGATTTCCTTTTGTCTCTGCAGGAATGCTATTGCAGAGAAGCTCTGACTTCAAAGGGCCAGCTACGGTGTCTCCCTTGAGAGGGATCAGATGTGGTTCCATATTAAGCCTCCATTTTGGTGTGTTACCCCCACTGTTAGCCTCCAGTGATTACCATTCTCCTTTCATCTAACCATTTTACATCAATTAGCTTTTACAAAGGGATATTTATTACAAATATGTAGCAAGAAGAGGAGTTATGAACATTGCTGCCAAACACTTGAAGGTACACCATCTCCTCTGCCGCCTCAATCCCTTAAGAAAGTAGACTTTGACTAGACTTGATGTAGGTCTCTGCATAGCATTCACCCTACCAAGTTCACTTCCTAATGCAGCATGCTTGCCGGGTAGAAGAGTCTGGTCCCAAAGGTTGAAGGTTGTTCCTTGGGGCCTCCATGATGGATTAGCTAGCTACAAAACCTGGCATGGATTCTGTACCCAGACCTTCTGGCTGCTTGCTCTCCTGACTCTTAGAAGCTCACAGGGTCACACACATGTCTAACATCCTTCACCTAAAATAATGGACATAGCAGAGACAGAAGCAATAGTGGGACCTTAAACTAATGGGCCACATGGTTCCAGCCCTGGTTGGCACATAAATACTTAAGGCATTTCCCAACAAGGACTTAGTTCTTGCCTCCTCACTTGAACACATTAGATAGGACAAACCCAGACAGGCCAGTCCAGGGTACCCTATTTTTATGCGTTAAGGCTAGTTTTAAAGGTTGTGAGATGGTTGACTCTAGGGTAAGCTGGCACTGCCCTGATAGTGAGGGCCTGGGACTGTGGATCTGGCTTCTTTTAGCAACATCAAGGTTAATTACAAAATCATAATAAGCCAAGACTTGCCAAGGAGACCTGCCTTCCCTTTAGCCAAAGCCTCCAGAAGGAAAAGCCTATAAAAGATGGTGTGGTTCTATTCTTTTGATTTTTAAAAATAAGTTTCTCCTATTATTAGTGATTTGGAGCATTCTTTCATGTGATGGTTTTGTTTTATTGGCCAGGTGAATCTGTGGGAGGGCAGGGCTGGGAATATAATTTTAGTCCATTTTGAAAAATTGTCTTCATCATTACTGTCTCTATTGAGATGCTCTTAGACTGAAAGGTGAGACTCCTTGAGCAAGTGCCCAGTTTTGGCTCACTCTTCCAGGGTCTCTGTAGCAACCTGGACACAAGCAAAGAGACTTAGACCACCACAGAGGGGCTAGAGCCTATGAGCTTGCCTCTGGCCAAAGGC
This sequence comes from Vombatus ursinus, assembly GCF_900497805.2. Lineage (NCBI taxonomy): Eukaryota > Metazoa > Chordata > Mammalia > Diprotodontia > Vombatidae > Vombatus > Vombatus ursinus. The sequence goes on from NW_020954567.1 coordinate 23,617,698, forward strand.
AGCGGTACTATGAGGCTCACAAACAGGAAGAATGATGTCTTGAGAAGGACTTATTTTTTTTAAATGCCTGAGAACTGACAATGAAAGTGTGCTCATCTGACTGTGACTCCCCAGAAATGGTGTAGTTGAAAGAACATTAAAGGAGTTAGAAGACCTGGGCATGAGTCCCAGCTCTGACACTTATAGGACCTTGGGAAAGTTACCTCAGCTCATTTTCCACATCTGTAAAATCAATGAATGACCCAATCAACAATCGTGTGATCGTGTGTGTGTGTGTGTGTGTGTGTGTGTGTGTGTGTGTGTATGTGTGCCAGGCACTATGCTAGATACTAGGAATACAGATATCAAATACAAACAAACAAAACCCTCCAAACTCGGATTCTCTGCCCTCAATGAGCTTATAGTCTATCAGAGGCTATAATATGTATATGTTTATGCATATACAAAATAATGTATAACAGGGGCTGATGATTCCCCAAAGGGAAGATGCTGGGGAGTCTGCTTTCAGAAAGGCATGATGACACATGATGCCATGATGCACAGACCTGCTGTAGCTAGTTCCAGTCTGCTAACCACAGGGCAAAGAGAAGCATAGGTACTGGGTTGTATTCAAAAGGCACTAGTCAGCCAGGGCCAGGCTTATGGCTCTGGTTTTTCTAGACTGATTTCTGTTGGAGCAAATGAGGACTAAACCTTCGATAGGAAGAAAGGCCTCAGGCCCTTCACTCCCTATCTGTGCTGCCTCAGTGTAGCCCACGAGGGAATGGCCCTGTTATTCTATGCCTCTGTCTGTCCTTTCCTGTTTTAGGTGAAGGAGACTGGAGACGGACATGACCTTGTGAATTTCAAAAGATCAAGAGAATGAGCTAGCAGGAGGAGGTCCAGGTGTAGACTCCAAGGCGGGACTCCCCAGCTGCGAGAGACCTCAGACGCCCCTTAATCAGACCTTCTCATTTTTTCTGCTCTGAGAGTCCCGAGGAAACAACCGGTAATAGCTGAGATTTGAACTTGTTCGGCGGCTATATTCCATACTTGGAAAAGAACTAGGTGGGTGCAAATGCTACAAGTGAGTTAATTTAGTCTGGATTTCCTCTTCCCAGGGTCCAAGGTGGTATAAGGGAGAGTGTTTCCCCAGATGTTGGGGCAAAATGTTTATACTTCTGTACTTGCTATATCTGCTAAGTCAATATCCTTTTGTAAAAGCTAATCTTTTTTTTTTCATTAGTTAAAGGAAACTGGGGCACTGAATATAGGAGGCTAACAGTGGGGGAACGCGCTGGAACAGGGTCTCAAGTCAATAGTATTAGAGAAAACTACCCCAAACCCTCAGAGGGTATCTCTAGAACTTTGCAAGGGAGATGGAGCCTTCCTCACTTTAGAAGAGTTTGTCCAGGGAGAACTACTACAAACTGCAGAGAGAGAGAGGTACCAGCAGCTGGAGAGATCAGAAAAGGTGTCACATAGGAGCAGGTGCTTGAGCTAAGGGTTTTTTTGTTTCTTTGTTTTTGTGCGAGGCAATTGGTGTTAAGTGACTCGCCCAGGGTCACACAGCTAGTAAGTGTCAAGTGTCTGAGGTCAGATTTGACCTCAGGTCCTCCTGACTCCAAGGCCGGAGCTCTATCCACTGAGCCACCTAGCTGCCCCTTGAGCTAAGTTTTAAAGGAAAAAGGGCCACTAAGAAGTGGACAAGAATACTTGAACTACCAGCTTCCTGGGGCTTTTGTGACCAAAGTAAAACATAAAAATACAGGACGATTGATCTAGAACTGGGAAGAACCTCAGAAGTCCTCTAGTGCTAACCCCTCATTTTACAGATGAAGAAACTGAGGCTCAGGTACCTGAGGTGACTTTGGAAGCCTTAAGGTACTATTCAAATTTGGATTGTTGTTGTTCTTGCTGTTGAGGTTGCTAGGTGGTAACAGTATATAGAGTACTGGGTGTGGAGTCAGGAAGAGACCCAAGTTCAAATCTAGCCTCAGATACCTCCTGTATGTGTGACTTTGGGCAAGTCACTTAACTGAGTCTTAACTTGGGCAAGTCACTTAACTGAGAGGCAAGTCTGCCTAGTTTCCTTATCTATCGAATTGGGATAATAAATAGCACCTATCTCTTAGGCTGTTGCAAGGACAAAATGAGCTAATATTGGTAAAACACTTTGCAAATCTTAAAGGGTTATGTAAATGTTAGTTATTATTATTATTCCTTATATATAACATGCCATCTCTCACCTGTGTGTCCCATGTATGTGTCTTTGGTCTGGCTATCCCCAATTCCCAGAATATTCTCCTTCTTCACTTTCCTAGAATCTCTACTTTCATCAGTGCTTAGCTCAAGTGCTATCCTCCACACAAGGCCTTTCCTGCTTTGCTTCAAGGATCAAATATAAAATCCTCTATTTGTCATTTAAAGCTCTTTACACCGGAGTTCCTACTTTTCCATTCTCCCAGGCTCTCTATAATACAGTCATACTGGTCTCTTTGCTGTAACTAATCTTGGAAGTGCTGAACCCACTTAATAAGTATATAGTGCCTTCCCCTTTAGAAGGCGGGCAGGGAGAGAGAATAAGCATGTATGTAGTGCCTACTATGGGCTAGGCACTGTGCTAAGCACTTTTACAAGTATTATCTCATTCGATCTTTACAACAACCCTGCAGGGTAGGTGCTGTTATTATCCCTATTTTATAGTTGAGAAAACTGAGGTCAAGTGACTTGCCCAGAGTCACACAGCTAGTGAGTGTCTGAGACTAGATTTGAACTCAGGTCTTGCTGATTCACACCCAGCACTCTATCCACTGTACCACTTAGCCTCCTCACTGAACTTCCTGAAAGCAGAGGATGTTTTCTGCCTTTCTTTGTATTTCTAGCATTTAGCATCAAGCCTGGCACTAGTAGGTACTTAACTAATGCTTCTTGACTAGAATTGCTTGTTAAGACTCAGGTACTGGCCATACAAATAAATGCTTGTTGACTTGCTTATTATGGGAGTATAAATACAATGAATGAAACAAACCCTACTCTCACGGAGCTTCCATTCAAACAAGAGACAAAACCAACGTACATATAAACCAATGGTTTTCAAAGTGAGGTCTATGGAATCCTTTATGTCTGTAAGGCATAGAAGTATATATAAAAATAGAAAAAACTATTTTCATAATAACAATAAAACATCTTAATTTCTAATGTGCTAAATATTGAAAGATATAACCCACGCAAAAACAAATACTCTTTGGGGAATTCTCAAGAATTTTTAAGGAGTCCTGAGACTAAAAGTTTGAGAACTACTAATATAAACACATATTGAATAAATATAAAGAGTCTGTCCCCTCGAAATTTAGCATTTAGTTCTGTACTCCACATTAATCTGGATAATTTAAAGTTGACTCTGACCTCAGTAGAGTTGAGAAAGATTTCAGCAGCCATTCAGTCCAGCTAGTATATGAATTCCCAATTAGTAGACATCTAGGCTTTACTGACCTGTACTGGCCTCTTAGGGTTTCATGTATGCTAGTCTTGCCTCTCTGGTTAGATTCTTGAGAATGGTAGCTTTATCTTGTATTTCTTCTCTCGTCTCCCCAAATCACCCAGCAAAGGTCTGGGCATCTTGGGTAGAGAATTGTAAACTTCACTTGACTGACTCTTAGGCCTCGATTCTCCTCTTTGCCAGACCACAATAACAAATGATGGTGTTTCTCCTTTTCCTAAGGGTAAGGGTTGATTGGGTGACTATTATAAGATCCTTTGGAACAAAGGTGCTTCATAGACTCAGAAGGCTATGACCCTTCTGTCTGAGGATAGGTAGGAGAAATAAACCTTGAAGATTCATCAAGGCTGAATGAGGAAGATTCATGAAGGCTATTACAAAGGTTAAGGAATTGGAAAGGTGACAGAAAATCAATTTTCTAATTATATGGAGTTGTTATTTACGTAAGGCTGAGCAGCTTTTAAAGCTACCTAATTTAACTCATTGAACACACATTAATTAAGTGACTGCTATATATAAGTTCCTAGGCTAGCTGCTTAGGATGTACAAAGACCTTGCTCTCAAACAACAGGACACTATTCTAGGTGCTTAGGGTACAAATACAAAAATGAACTAATGGCTGCCCTCGAGGAGTCTGTATTCTGTAGGGGGAGAAAATATGTACATATATAGGATAGATAGGTAAAACTGCACTAAGACTTTTGGGATACCATATGTATACACATATACATGTACATACATATACACACAGATATATATGTGTGTATACATACATACATACATAATACAAACATATATATATATATATATATATATATATATATATATATATATATCTCACCCTTTCTGGTCCCACTCCCCCAACTCACACGGGCCCTAAAAATTTGGGTCTCTTGGTATTTTTACTTTTTATCCTCTATGCCTGGAATTCTCTCTGCCTCTTGGCTTCCCTGGATTCCTTCAAGTGGCAGCTAAAATTCTACCTTCTACATGAAGCCTTTTTCAGTCCTCTTAATGTTGGTGCCTCCCCTCTGAGATCATTTCTACTTTTCCTATGCATATCTTGACATAGATGCGCATACTAAATATATAACATGCAATATACATGTTTTATTTATATATACATACATGTGAGTGTATATAAAGCCTATAGATACACATATATCTATGCCCATCTCTCTGTCTCTTTCTTGCTGTCTATCTCTGTCTCTCCACTGTCCCAAAGTCCATTGGGATGGGACTCTCTCCTCCCTGGCAGAGATGAATACCCCATTCCTCATTCAGGCCAGAGCGTTCATCTCCACCAATGAGGAGAGAGTCTTATTCCAGTGGGTTTTTTGACAGAGGTTATATCCCCATGTATGTATGTATACACACATGTCTGTATAAATAATACACACACATATATGCCATATATGCATTTCATTGATAAATACACATGAGTCTAATACATGATACATGTGCCCCCTACATATATACATATATTATATATATATTATATGTATATGATGTAATTGTTTGAATGTTGTATCTCCTTACAAGCTCCTTGAAGGCAAGGACTGTCTTTTGGGGGTGAGGAACCTGGGGCCTGGAGGCCACATGTGGCCCTCTAGGTCCTCAAGTGGGCCCCTTTGATTGAATCCAAACTTCACAGAACAAATTTGTTGCACTTGAAGACCTAGGGGGCCACATGTGGCCTCCAGGCCCCATGTTCCCCACAACTAGAGTCTATTTTGTTTCTTGATATCCCCAGCACTTAGCACAGTGCCTGGCATATGGTAGGGAAACTTAATAAATACCTATTGCCTTAATGGCTTACAATTTAGTTGAAAGACAATATAAATGTAATGCAACAACTTGATAATAATCACTAGAATTTACATAGAACTTTAAGATTTGCCAAGTGGTATACAAATATTATCTCATTTGGTCCATTTGATCCTGGAAGGTAGGTGCAATTATTGTCCCCATTTTACATATAAGGAAACTGAAGTAAACAGAGGTTAAGTGGCTTTCCTAGGGTCACCTAGTTGTTTGTCTTTTGTTTTTGAACAGGACCAATGACACCCTGGGGTGATGTCTTGACTCGCTTGTGAATTGGATTTACGTAAGGTGGAGTTGCAAAGATTATCAGCCTCACTCTCTCTTCCAAAGTCATCAAAGTCCGGTGGATAGGGCAAAAGTCAGGACAACTTGGCAATGGCCTGGGATGTAGGGGATGACTTTGGCATCTTTGATGTGTGATCAGAGGTTGGTCATTGGAACAAACTGTTCTCATCCACCTATTCCTGTGGGGAATCTTCACATGTTTGGGGGAGACATCCCCTAACTCATCAACAAGTTCCAGCCCAGGTTACCCTCAACCTGTTTTAGCCGGTCTGTCAAGATGCTTTTACTGGGGATTTGGCTGTTGCACTCACTACAGCTTCTTGGAGCCACAGGTGAGAGTGAGAGCAGGTGTCTGAGGAAGATTTTAACTGTTTAAAATCCTCCAGTACTGTATCCACTGTATCTGCTAGCTGCCTAATGGTCCTAATTGGAATGCAATCCCAAGGCAATACATAAGCAAAAGTATGAAAGCTGCAGAAAGACCACTATACTAGATGAAATTAGAAGTTAAGGGAATACTTGCTATGGGGTAGGCTTCTAGGTAGGTGTTCATGAAGGGGATGAATTTTGTGCTGGTTTATGGTGGAATTATGTGATTTGGTTTTGTAGAGAGGCGGTAGGAGGGCATTCTAATCAAGGAGAAAGGCTTGAGAAAGGTCATTGAAGTAGAAATGATCAGGCTGTGTGGATGGGGACAGCAAGGAAACTGGCCCAGTTGAAGTCTAGTTTCTTTACCAGCTGAACTAGATGACTTCTGGGGTCCCTTCCAACTCAATAATTCTGTGGAATGAAGGGGTGGGGCTGGGGAATATCAAGAAATGAGTCTGGATATATAAGGCGGACTTATTTAATGGAAAGCTTTGAATGCCAGGCTGAGGAATCCAGTTTGGATTGAATACAACATTATATACATATATACAAGAGAGAGTGGTAAATATTTAGAAGGGTTGGAATCAGGCAGTTACTTGAGGACATGGAGTAATGATGACGACATGAGGTGGTGATGGGATTGAGTTCTGGGATCAATACCCACCTGACTGGAATGCTTGGTGAAAGCTTTTTTATAAGGGGAAAGGGAAGGTGGATTAAATAACTTCTTAAATTCTTTTCCGGTTCTGTTTCTGTGCTCTGTGACCTCCCAAACCCATTAGTATTAAATCACTTAACAGAATTAAGCAGATTCTGCCTGGTGTTTTATTTCATCACTAGCAGCCCTCTGGGCCATATGCTAGGTCAGGGAACTTACCTGAATTCTTCAAAAGGATCTTAAAAAACTTCACATTGAAAAAAATTTTTTTAAACTAGGAAATTCAATCTTCACTCTGCCCCCATATTTATAAATCATCTATCTATACTGTAATCCTAAAACCCTTTTCCTAAGCGAATCCTGGCTTAGCTGATCACATTTGGCTGATGCAAACACATTTACTTTTAGATATGTCATTTGTATTTTCTTCCGGTTTCTCCATCAGCTTTCCATCAGGAGTTCACAGAGAGATGATTTCCATCTGGGTGGATTAAACATTAGGCATTACTTTGAATTGATGGAGAAGCTCAGAACATTTGTAGGCTGGGAAAAATTGGCCCAGTCTTTCTCATAATTAATAAGTAGCATAGTAATGATGAATTTGTTTGATGGCAGTTAAATTCAGAGGTGTATCAGTAAATGTAATAGCCAGCTATCCAGAGGAAAAATATACCCACAACACACTTTTAAGCTTAATCTGTGTTATTAACATTTTCTTTATCACTTTTTAAAGTTTAGATAATCAACAAAACAATAAATTAAGCTCTGGTTCCAAGGTGTAAATGCTTACATTGAAAATTTAACAACAAGTTCTTGAGAGCCAGTATGAGCTAAGTCCAGCACACCTCTGGAATTAATTGGCCTTTGTGCTTTGAATACCAAGGAGAATTTGGGTTTTCCTTATTTTAAGAAAGAAACAGTGATGTTGGAAAAGGTCCAGAGGAGTGGTTAAAAAAAATCAAATATTCCTAATCCCAGTAGCTGAGGTCTTTGGGTATATAATTAGGCTACTAGGCTGGTTTACTTTTGTGTGTTATGTATCTAATCTGTTCCATTGATAGATCTCATTTTAAAACCAGTACCAAATTGTTTTGGGAATTACTGCTTTGTAATATAGTTTGAGATCTGAAACTACTGGGTCCCTTCCCTTCCCACATTATTTCATTATTTCCCTTAAGAATTTTTATCTTGTATTCCTCCAGATGAATTTCATTATTATTTTTTGAATTCTAATTAATAAAGCAATTCTCTAATAGCTTGATATGACACTGAATAAGTAAATTAATTTAGGTACTGCTGTGATTTTTATTACATTAGCTCAGCCTATTGGCAACCAATTAATATTTCTTTATGTAGGTCTATTTCTGTGAACAAAGTTTTGGAGTTGTACTCAAGTGATTCTTGTGTTTTTCTTAGTAGGTAGACTCTCAAGTATTTTATATAGTCTTTGATTATTTTAAATTGAATTTCTCTATCTGTTCCTGTTGAGTTTTATTTATATTACATAGAAATATTGATTATTTTTATGGATTTATTTTTATCCTGAAATTTCATTGATGTTATTGTTTCTAAATTTTAGTTAACTCTCCAGGGTCTTATAAGTACACCATAATATCATCTGCAAAAGTAATAATTTTGTTTCTTCTTAACCTATGACCATTTCTTCAATTTCATTTTCTTGTCTTATTGTTGTCCAGGGGTGGGGAACCTGTGGCCTTAGGGCCTTAAGGCCACAAGTTCCCCACCCCTGGTTGTAACTAACATTTCTAGCACTATGTCAAATAAAAGTGGTGACAATGGACATACATGTTTCTTCTCCTTGGAAGGCACTCTAGTTTATTACCATTCCATATAAAGCTGGCTCATAGGGTGTGGGTGTGCATGTGTGTGTGTATCTATATATCTATATGTGTGTGTGTATGTATTTATACATGCATAAACACACATGTATATATGTGTGTATATAAAATTTACTATGTTAAGGAAAGGTCCATTATTCCTATGTTTTCTAGGTTGTTTTTTTTTTAAGGCAACTGGGATAAAGTGCATTGACCAGGGTCACACAGCTAGTAAGTGTCAAGTGTCTGAGGTCACATTTGAACTCAGGTCTTCCTGACTTCAGGGCCGGTGCTCTATCCACTGCTCCACTTAGCTGCCCCTCTAGG